>NC_090646.1:466562041-466901041 GCF_040937935.1 Hyperolius riggenbachi
TCAAAAAGACCTTATGGTTTTTGAGAAAATCGATGTTAAAGTCGGGCGGAACTTCCGCGATTTCCAGCGGAAATTCCGCATTGGAATGCGGAAATTGGTAGCGGAAAGCAGAATCGGTAATTGGTACATGACGGAATATGGATTTACCGCGGAATCGGAAATTGACATTCCGACCATCCCTAACTAGTACACAGTGGAGTAGGAACACGGTTGCAGAGTGTTAGCAATACCGGGATGACCGGGATCCTGCTCCAGAAGGCCTGGTTTGGGCTTTCCTTCACTCAACAAACTCTTTGGTGGTACAGGGGTTATGATTAACCACTGTACCATGTGTCACAATATGTTGGAGCTTTATAAATACAATAAATAATAATAATTACCACTTTCTGTGCCTTGCATAGTTATAATCATGGATAAAAGTAACATCCACTGTAGACCTGTTCAGACATAGATGAGCTATGGCTCTTTTCCCTTGGGTTCAATGCATAGTAGTCACTTCATCCATACTTCAGTCATTTGATGTGAGGCATCACACCAGCTGCAGTCAAGGAAGAAAGACATTTCTGGTTAAGGTCAAAGGCAGGGACCTCTCTAGCTGTGATTGTGCACGATTTGCCGCAGACAGCAAAACACGCACAATTATAGCCTCACTTGGGAGCTCGCCATGACTGTCCATTTGCATTTTGCGTTTGCAATTTTCCATGCATTCTTAAATCCCACAGCTCTCTGCTTTTTCCATGTAGGATGCACGCATTCACATTTACAGTTTGTGCAGCTGCAAACAAAAAATTGTGGAATGAAAGCAGCAAAATGTTCACAGAAAACATGATCGCAAAAGCCAACGAAGACCCGGGAATCACAGGGGAAAGCGGGCGGCCCTGCAAGTGTGTTCCCTCCTTAAAGCGAACCTCCGGACTAAAAATCTACTCAGCAGAACTGAAAAGGCTTGGTGTTTCTTTAACAGTTTCACAGCATCAGAACTTTGTTTTTCTTACCAAAGTATCATTTTTAGCAGCATTTTTAGCTAAGCTCCACCCATCAAAGAAAAAAAGCCTGGGCTTTTTTTCCCTGATGCTGTGCAGAGCATGATGGGATTTCCTATGTTGTTGTTCACGTTACCTAGCAACTGGGAGAGGCGCTCAGGACACAGGACAGTTGGAACTGTCTCATGCTCACTGTCACCTCCTTTCAACCAAAAAGATGGCTGCCATCATGAAATCAAACATTTGCCTGTTCTTTTAAAACAGGGTGGGTAAGAGATTATATTACCTATCTATTTTAATTAACATAACTAATGTAACTTAATTACAGTATGTTTGTTTAGGCTGGAGTTCCTCTTTAAGCAGAACAGCAGAAGACCACACTTTTATTGATGATTTCTATTAGGTGGTGCACATATAGTGCTTATTGTTTCAACTATATCACCTGCAATTTTGGCGGCTGAAGGTGGCTGTTATGGCTCCTGTCCTTGGTGTTTGCGATGCATATGTGGGCATGTGCACTCTCGCTTTTATACAGTTTAAGAAGTTTCTTGGACACCATGTGGTGTGCATGGGCATCCATCACACCAATGCACATGCACAAGAATGCACAAAAATTAGGTGCTACATTCAAATCTGGTATTTAACGGACTAAGTAACAGCCATCCAGCTCTGCTACTTCATTGCAGTTTATTTCTAGTATCACTAGTGCCTTGATTCCTGTTTTATCTCATGTTTCCTGACCCTGGCTTGTTTGACCTCACTTTGATCTGTATACCTGTTGCTGACCCTGCTTGATCCTGATCAATGTTTGTCCGTTGCCTGCCCTGACCTTTTGCCTGTCTCCGTACCATGCCTGTCTGCCACCTGCTTCGACTTCTGACCTGTCACCAACTAAGTTGTCTGCTGCCTGCCCAGCTCTCCTCCAGCTTCCCGCAGTGGACTTAGTTGTTCTCTCTGCCTCTGGTGAGGCAATCCTGGGGACCACGACCTGGTGGCTGCAAAGGCATCACAGTTGTCCATTGTCTGCTAGGGGTGGCAGTCCATCATCTTTTGCAGGGTGTTCTCGAGAAGACCCATTGTCACTTAGACTCCGTATCCCGGGAGAGCCCCGTCAACCACTGGTGTCAGGGTCAACGGTTCACCCGTCCCCTAACAGTGGCCTACTAGTTCTCGGTTGCCATGGGCCATCTGGCTACTCTGTAACACTCAACTGAACAAAGCCCACAACATAGAGTCATATTAATCCATGCAATGCACCAATGAGGATCAAAAAATCTGAAATGGCTGTATGCATTTTGGTTTAGTATAGCTCTGTAAAATGAATATGCCTTATAGGCACCCTTTGCACTTCAGTATTTCTGAATGTATGTCAGGCTTTCAAGGACCCAAGGGAAAAATGTTCATATTCAGCAGTGTTGCATCATGGGAGATCTAACGTGCTGACACAAAGCTGAGTATTTGCAAATGCCTTGGGTATAGCTGATGTCTTTAATGACATCAGGGGCAGCTTCACACACTATAGATTCTTGGCTTCATACGGCCATCTCGGTCGAGTTTCTTCTATTGTGTGTACAAAGCTTCAAAAAGAAGTGAGAACTACTGACTAATACTCAATCTGACTGGCAAATAACATTTGTTAGATGGAAATAAGGAATGGCACTTTCCATATCTTCACTTTGGGTCAACTTGAATCTTAACTGCTTTAAATTATTATTATTAAACTTTATTTATAAAGTGCTAACATTTATAATGTTACCCTATCAAAATGTTTGCCCTAAAAATATATACTTACGAACCGTGTTAAAGGATACGCAAAGTGAGATCCTGCTGATCTCTCTGGCTGCAGTAGTATCTGAATCACAAACCTGAAACAGACATGCACTAATCCAGTCAGACTTAAATCAGTTCTTGTTTAGGGTTTATGGCTAAAAGTATTAAGCAGGCCATCTAACATTTTGTGGCCTGATCAACCATCCCCTCTCACTTTAGGTGTGCTTTCATATTTTTAACATCATTTAAATTTAGTTTTTACTAAAAAACACAACATATTAACCCTTCACAAGTTATTTTTGCAATTTAAATGAATTATTACTGTACTTATAATTGGCTTCCCATAACGATTGGGAATGATCATTTTGTCAATTTTCCAGCCCCGAAATGTCAAATCTCACATCCAATCATTCATAGAAACAGATTGCTATTTTCTGTAGTCACTAGTGTACAGACTACTCCCAAATTCCCATCTTCCTTCACGATTAAAGAGACGTACAAAGCAAGTAGCCTCCATTGTCTTTCTGCAGATTTCACCCATTTTGGATCAAAGAGGCTTTTTTTTCAGTTTTTCACTTCCTGAGCACTGTGATTGGCTCACAGAGATCAGGCGGTCATGAGCCAATGAGAACAGCTTCTGACCGATGCATGGAACTCCTCTGTCTTCTGACAATGCAGATGTGGGCCGGCGAGGACTCTTTAATGCATCCTGTGCTCGGTAGCCATTGGCAATAGAATTACGCTGCATCAGGCTAGGGCCTCCACAAGTGCGGCAGTCCTAAGCCGGTTAAGATTGACTAAGTGCGTACAATACATTAACATTAGAAACAAGCCAGCTTCCATAATTAAATTGTATGTTGTGTTTACATTATCAATTAATTGTGGGGGAAACATGCATTTTTTACCAGTGTTTCTGACTACAAAAAACATAAATCATAAATCATGCTTGCATCCATAGCAATATATGATAATTACACACCAAACCTTAAGTCTTCCACTGAGGTTAATGAGACCCTGCAATCCTGACTGTAGCATGGTTTACAAACATGAACTTTTGGTTTGAAATCCTGATGCGCTGAAGAGGGCTACCACTGCTCTAAAATGTAGCAGCAACTTGTAACAAGTTCTATTTTAGTACTTCTGAGAAACAAGCCTTTTTTCCATTATTATTATTATTATTATTATTATTTTATAAAGCACCAACATATTCCTTTATATAGTCAACTGCATATGGTTTTCTGTCTTTTTCATTTCTATACAATGAAGTAGCATGACATATTCACACTGATTGGTAAGTAGTTTAGCTAATAAAGCCTTATACAGATGCATGCAGTGTTCTGTTGAACTACAGTAGTGGTCAACCAAGTATCAACCAACTTGATAAACTGTTTGTGAGAAGGTGAGGACAAAAAATATTTGTAAGACTGAAAAAAATATCAAATCCATACCGTGATATGTCAGAAATAGCTGTGAATGACTGACTTCGAAGTGTAGTTGTGTGAACAGCCACCATATCTATCACATCAACAAAAAGATCAACAAGTTTGTAATACCACTTTACCCCCGCCTGTAAGAATTTCTCCGTCCCTTTTTCCATCCTTTAACCCCCAGGGATGGCGAAATCCGTACTTTCCGCGCTCCTGCCGCTGCCCGCGCTCCCGCTCGCTCTAGCGCTCACTCCCGCGGGTAAACACACCGTCGGCCGTTTGCCCGGAGATCAATGAACGGGAAAAGCCATTCCCGTTCGTTGATCTAAGCCCCGCAATGATCCGCTGCTTCCCCGTTAAGCAGCACGATCATTGTGAAAAAAAAAAACGTTCCCAGCCTCCTAGTACTTCCTCCAAGCTTCCGGAAGGACGCTTGGAGGTTGCATTAAACAAAAAGTTACTGTAGCCATCTTGTGGCCAAATAGTAAAACTACACCCTAAAGCATCTTTCACATCCAAATACATTACTTATACACAAAAAATTAACTCATTACCTCCCACACTCCCCATTTTTTTTTTTTGTAATAAAAAAAAATTAAAAAATTTACAATAAAAAAAAAATACATAAATAGTTACCTTAGGGACTGAATTTTTTAAATATTTATGTTAGGAGGGTACAACACTGTTACTTTATAAACTATGGGCTTGTAATTAGGGATGGACGCAAAACTGAAATAAAATGCACCTTTATTTCCAAATAAAATATTGGCGCCAAACATTGTGATAGGGACATAATTTAAACGGTTTTATAACCGGGACAAATGGGCAAATACATTTCATGGGTTTTAATTACAGTAGCATGCATTATTTAAAAACTATAATGGCCGAAAATGAAAATGAATTTTTTCCCACATTTTTCCTATTTTCCCATTAAAACATATTTAGAATAAAATAATTCTTGTCATAATGTCAAATATTCTGCATCATTTTATTACAGCTCATAAATGTTTATTCAAATCCAAACCAAAAAATTAAACATTGCTGAATGCCCCCGATCCTCCATTTAATTGCTACGGAACCTACCATTAACCTGTGCACAGGTTCCATAGCTGTCAAGAGAGCAGCCAGGGGGAGCTTCCCATGTCACATGACCAGTGTGATCGAGACACTATTGCAGGTTTGTTCTAACCTTCAAATTCTATACTATCGGGGAGAACAACTGTTGACAACTGGATCTGTGCCTCTGGTTTAGTATAAATGAGTTATTTAAACTGATTGGTAAAAAAAAACGTGTTAATGAAAACAGCAATCTATTAATTAAATTAAAAAATACCAATTATTTCTAAATAATGAATAATAAATAGTCATAATAATAGAAATAATAAAGACAATAGTATTATTGTTGTTGCTATTATTGTTGTTGTTAGTAATAATTATAATAATAATTATAAATGCAAACTGTGCTTTTGAAACAGTTTTATATGTGTCAAAATGGAACAAAATGTATGTAAGATTGTATATTTCTAGTTTGTAAGGTTCTGATTTGCTGTGATGACTTCTTGGTTATGATCATGACCAGCGCACGAGAGCTTTAAAAATCTATCAGCTGATCAAACTGATCACATGCTCCATTGCCATCCCTAATACATCAGAGCTATGATTGAAAGCTGTGTCATAGCACTAACAGCAAATAAAGACCAAGTACTGAGAGGTGGTTGTACTAGTGGAAGTGAAGTGGTAAATGCGCTGGATTAAATATTTGAAGCTAAATGAAAATGCTGTGTCCTTAAAACTGATACTAAGATTGTCAACTAAACTACAATACTGTATATAAGAGCAATACTCAGAGAAACTCTCACACTGCTAAAAGAAAAAAAAACTAGTCAGAAACTTGAAGAATTTTGTACTGCAGTTGCTGAAGTGGTTAAAACGAAGACTTGAATGTCCTCATAGTGGTCCATATGATCTGTCGCTCACAAGGCTGTATTTTTCCCAATGACTTTTGCTCTTTGCAAACAAATTGATCAAGTCTGCACAAAACTATGCATCTTCTTGAAAATTATCAATCATCAATAACTTGAAATCATTTTTAAATGGCAAGTATTCAAAAATGTGATTGAGAGTAATAGAAAACGTTCACATTAGTAGCAACTCTGGAGTAATGTTTCTTCTATTAGAAAAAGAAAAAGGGGTTTTTCTGCACAGTGGTGTATTTCGTGGTACCTTATTTAATGGTTGCATCTAGGACAGGCCATTGGGCTCACCATGCTCTTCGCTAAGTCCGTTGCTTGGCACCCTTGTTTTAACATGATTAGTGAGATGTTCATTTTTTGAGTTTGTTGTATACTTGTTGAAAATATCTTTCAACTTAAAGTGTAACTGTTGGGCATAAAATCAAAAATCAATTCTTTATTTGTATCTGGTAAACAAGTAATAAGGATGCTAACCATGAAATCCAAAATTAAAAATCACTCTTTCTTTTCTTCTCCATAAAACATAATTCCCCAGTTTCCCTTATTTGGTACATCTGCCGCAAAAAAAGGAAGTTACAGGGCATGCTGGGTTTTCTTTTTTTCTTCTTTACTTTTCCCTCAGACATAACAAATGCAGCCTGATTGGCAGAAGCCTCTTTCCTTCCCGTTTTCCCCTCCCACACCTCTATTACTCTCTGATAGGCCAATATTTATCATACTGAGACAATGCACTTTCTATTGCAGAGGTGGATGGGAGTGTCTGAAGACTGGGAGGAGGACGGGCAATGATATGCTGGGTACACACTATGAGATTTTCTGGTCGATTTACTGTCAGATCGATTATTTCCAACATGTTCGATTTGTTTTCCGATCGATTTCCGAGCATTTTCCGATCGATTCCTATTAAAGTGCACGGAAATCGATCGGAAAATGCTCGGAAATCGATCGAAAAGCAAATCGGACATGTTGAAAATAAGCGATCTGACAATAAATCGACCAGAAAATCTCATAGTGTGTACCCAGCAATACACAGACAGAGTAGGGGCACAAATGATGTCTGGATTGGCTTCAAGATAGACACACTCAAAATGCAAATCCTAAGAAGGATTTTATCTTTTTTTACAATAGAAAGATCACTAAAATAAAAATGTGCACAGTACAATACATATGTTATATAAGTAGAGCAAGTATTTATCTACTTATATATATATGTGTTTGTTTGTTTTTCTGAGATAGTATGGCTGACAGCTCCTCTTTAAAACAGAGCCCATGAAACGCAGTAGCTATTGGCTCACTTTCAAGTTGCATGCCGTTTTTATTAAATTTGCAGCAAACTTAGAAAGTAAGCATCTCACTCATAATCTGTCATGTGTTCCCCTTTTGGTTAGAGCTGCACAGCATCTGAAGAAGTCCTTTAAAGGTGATTGGAACTCCATTGTTTTACGTCTTCCATAAAACATATTGTTGACTGTGTGCCTGCTCAGAAATGTCTCTGACTTACTCTTACAATTTCCCTCCCCTCACCTCTACTTGAAAAAAAAATCCCCTAATGCAGCAGGCACAGGCTATTTCCTCTACTTCAGCAACAGCCAATAAAAAGAGAGAGGAATAAAAAAAAAATAAAAGGTAAAGGAAAAAGGGGGAAGATGGAAGGTTTACAATACTAGAGTGTGGGAATGTTTTAGAAACAGCTAGGATAATGATGATTGTTCTAAGGGCAGTATAATTTTTGCTTTTGCACAACATGACTGTGGTTGAGGCAATGAAATTTGGAAAGTTAAGTTCCACTTTAAATTTATGTAATAAATGTAGAATATCGCTGATATGACCAATGTAGTTCTGTAATGCTCAAGGACACTGTATTCTGTTCTGCTAATCCGCATTACAGTGTAACCAGCCATCTATTACAGGCACGAATGTAGTAACCAGAGAGCAGCAGTGCTAATATTGGCAGGGTAACAGCTTTCAGAATGTTAACATCCAGCGTTTTTCAGTGTGACAGTGTACATAATATTATGGTGCTCTCTCTCTCGCTCTCTCCTTGGCGAGCATCTGACATTTTTGCAAGCTCTCCGTGTTTCATGCCATAATGATTAGCCTCACCATAAGTCATAAATCCTGAACTGAGTAGGTTTAAATTTTATGTTTTACTACATCTGGTTTCAAAACCCATTACTTATCCTGTTTTATGGCCTCATTTTGGAAGCAAAAAGAGTCACTTCAAAGGGGAAATATATAGAGTTATTTATATGGAAAACACAACAGCCTTCCGTATAAAAGCAGCTTTTACACAAAGCTTGCAAACGGCAATTGCAGGAGAAAAGGGGGACTTCATAAACCCCACTACTGCTGCTGCCAACGCAGGGATTTGTCACTATTTCTGAAGCTGCACTAGTGTGATGACTGTGCATTATCAAAGCTGCAGAAGTTAGTATGGGGGTTCCTTTTTTTTTCATTATGAGCACAAATTAACTTTTTCACTGCTGGAGATTTTTCTTTCATTCTTTATAGTATGAAGAAAACACATTATGCACTTAATGTGTCTGGACAGTTTTCCAAGATTACTGGCACTTCTATTTCCCTATTCCCTGCGCATGCTGAAGAGTGCATATTTGCCAGCTTCAGTCAAGCCAAAGTAATAATAATCCAATAATCCAAACATTTGTATAGCGCTTATCTCCTGTTGGACTCAAAGCGCTCAAGAGCTGCAGCCACTAGGACGCGCTCAAGAGGCCACCCAGCAGTGTTAGGGAGTCTTGCCTTGAACTCCTTACTGAATAGGTGCTGACCCTGACCAGGATTCGAACCCTGGTCTCCCATGTCAAAGGCAGTGCCTTTAACCAGTACACTATCTAACCACAAGTACCGATTTTTCCCAAAAAATACTGGTTATGTAACCAACTTTTCTAAAGCAGTGTATATAGTTAAAATAGGAGTATCTAGCAGACTTGCGAAATGTACATGTCCTCTCCCCAGACCTATTCTCTATGGCATCATTCCATCACCAAAACTCCTGTGTCAGTCACTGCAAGCGAGAATGGTTGTCTTTGCATGCACTGTCCGCCTCAAAGCGCCTGACTTGGGCACTGCCATAGACGTGATGTTATTATGTCCACAGTGGCACATCGTAATTTTAAATACCTGAAGAACACGTCACGCCAATGGGCATGACCGTGGCAGCAGCCCCAGGGCCGCCTAATGCCAATTGGCGTCAAGTCCTGGGGCCGGCTACTGCAGGAGATCATGCACAGGTTGCGCGCATCTCCTGCTTGGGAGACAGAGCTCCGTCTTCAGTCTCCCAGCGGCCTGGCCTTTAGGAGGGTTTAGCACTGTTGTCCTCAAGTGGTTAAATGTAATTCAAGTTCAACTGACCGGGCAGCCAAGCAATACATAGGGCTGGTGCTAGAAATTTTAAAAGCTTTTGCTAATGCAATGCTATAGGGGATTTTTACAAAATCACATCACTCCAGTGTAAACACTCGCATAGGATAACATTAGCAGGAGCTTTTAACCACTTTACCCCCACAGGTACGGATATCTCCGTCCCTTTTTCCACCCTGTCAACACCAGGGACGGAGATATCCGCACCTCCCGCCACTCCCGCCGCTGTCCGCGCTCCCTCTCACTAGTGTGCGCGCCACCGCACTCGTGCACGCCGCCGCCCGCTCGCCCGGAGATCAATGAACGGGAAAAAACGTTCCCGTTCGTTGATCTAAGCCCCCGCAATGATCGGCTGCTTCTATGAGAAGCAGTGATCATTGTGAAAAAAAAAACCTGTTTCCCAGCCTCATAACACTTCCTGCAAGTGTACTTCCTGTACGCTTGCAGGTCGCATAAACAAAAAGTTACTGTGGCCATCTTGTGGCCATTTTGTGGCCATATAGTAAAACTACACCCTAAAGCATTTTTCATGTACAAATACATTACTTTTACACTAAAAATTAACTCATTACCTCCCACACTCCCCAATTTTTTTTGTAATAAAAAAAAAAATTACAATCAAAAAAATACATAAATAGTTACCTTAGGGACTGAACTTTTTAAATATTTATGTCAAGAGGGTATAACACTGTTACTTTATAAACTATGGGCTTGTAATTAGGGATGGACACAAAACTGAAAAAATGCACCTTTATTTCCAAATAAAATATTGGTGCCAAACATTGTGATAGGGACATAATTTAAATGGTTTTATAACCGGGACAAATGGGCAAATACATTTCATGGGTTTTAGTTACAGTAGCATGCATTATTTAAAAACTATAATGGCTGAAAACTGAAAAATAATGAATTTTTTCCCACATTTTTTCCTATTTTCCCATTAAAACACATTTAGAATAAAATCATTCTTGGCATAATGTCCCACCTAAAGAAAGCCTAATTGGTGGCGAAAAAAACAAGATATAGTTTATTTCATTGTGATAAGTAATGTTAAAGTTATAGACGAATTAATGGAAGGAGCGCTGAAAGGTGAAAATTGCTCTGGTGCTCTTGGGGTAAAACCCCTCAGTGGTGAAGTGGTTAAAATCATAAAGTCCTTAGAAAAGTTCTTCTGGTGTGCACCAGCCCATACTCATTGTAAGTGGCTATGTAGGTGTTTCTGGGTCAGGAAAGTGAAAGCAAGCTCAGTCCTGTTCATAAAAATTGTTGGCGCACACAAATCAGAAGCAAATTGATAAAATAAGGTTATAATTTGGTGATGAAAAAAAGTTATGGAAGGAATGGTAAAGGTCAGAGGCTGTGGCACCAAACTGGCACAAACAGCAATTTTGAGAGAATAACTGCAGGATCTTATGAACACACAAAACATTTCATAACAGGCTATTTGATTTTTGCTTGGCTAAAACAATCAGATGATTTACATAATTTAAAGCCTTCAAGCCTGTTGTGACAGACCCAACTCTTCCAACTATAAATGCCTGCTTAGCCGAACTACAGAAAAGGATGAGTGACAACTGGATGAGACTAAATGCAGATAAAACTGAAGTCCTTCTGATCGGAGGGCAGTGCATGACAACAAAACAACGTCACTTGCAGTCTTCACTACTGGGAATAGGAGGCACGGATCTACACAGCTCTGATCATGTGCATAGCCTGGCAGTTCTAATTGATGGGGATTTAAACTTCAGAACTCAAATCTCTGCTGTGGTGAAATCATCCTATTATCATCTATAGATCATCACAAAACTCAAGTACCTCATCCCCCCAGAAGATCTGCCAACCTTAGTTCATGCCTCCATTAACTATGTCCAGGCACCATGCGCGCTACCGCGCGCTCCCGTGGCCGATCGCACGTGTGCACGCGCGCTCCCGGCCCGCGGTTCGTTAGCCAGGCAATCAGTGAATCGGGCTACGGTGCTCGATCACTGATTCCTCTCCCCCGCTGAAAAAGCGACAGCTTCTCTCGGAAGCTGTGCCTTTTCTGGCTGTTCCCTCCCCGATGCGTCACTCTAAGCGTGTGTTACGCTTAGAGTGACGTCATGTAAACAAACTCATGGCCGCCATCTTGTGGCCAAAAAGTAAAACTACAACAAAAAGTAAAAAGCATTTAAATCAACACGCAATTAAATTAAAAAAATATGGTTTACATCCCACCCTCCCAAAAATACCCAAATAAAATGTTTAATATAAAAAAAAACAAAAAAACATTACAATAAAAAAAAAACATGTAAATATTTACCTAAGGGTCTAAATTTCGTAAATATCAATGTAAAGATGAAATATTTCTATATTTTTTTAATTTTAAACTTGTAAGTAGTGATAGATGCAAAACGGAAAAAATGCACCTTTATTTCCAAATAAAATATTGTCGCCATACATTGTGATAGGGACATAATTTTAATGGTGTATTAACCGGGACATATGGGCAAATACAAAACGTGAGTTTTAATTATGGAGGCATGTATTATTTTAAAACTATAATGGCTGAAATCTGAGAAATAATGAATTTTTTCAGTTTTTTCTTATTCTTCCTGTTAAAATGCATTTACAGCAAAGTGGCTCTTAGCAAAATGTACCCCCCAAAGAAAGCCTAATTGGTGGCGGAAAAAACAAGATATAGATCAGTTCATTGTGATAAGTAGTGATAAAGTTATAGGCTAATGAATGGGAGGTGAACATTGCTCAAGTGAAAACGACGGAACACGAATGGGTTAAATACCGACCGGATTATTGTAATGCTCTCTGCACCAGCCTTCCAAACAAGGACTTGTACCGCCTACAATTGATACAGAATACTGCTGCCAGACTGATAACTAACCAACCTCGTCACTGCCACATAACACCAGTCCTGCACTCCCTTCACTGGCTCTAGGGATGATCGGAAAGTGCAATTTCCGATTCCGCGGAAATCCGGAATTCTGTCAGAACGAAATTCCGTAACCGTTACATTCCGGCGGTATGTCGCGGAATTCCTTGTTCCGGCTGTACAATTTCAGTAATCTCATTTGAAACCTCTTTTTTTAAACATCGTAGGCCATGGGTCCTAGTGGCTGTTCCACTGGTCATTTTGGGGGGGGGGGGGGGGGGGGAAGAGCAGGAGTTGTCGTAGGCCATGGGACCTAGAGGTGGTTCCACGGCAGTCATAAAACATTTTTGTTTGCAGCAGCAGGAGTTGTCGTAGGCCATGGGACCTAGAGGTAGTTCCACGGCAGTCATAAACATTTTTTGTTTGAAGCAGCAAGAGTTGTCGTAGGCCATGGGACCTAGAGGTGGTTCCACGGCAGTCATAAAAATGTTTTGTTTGCAGCAGCAGGAGTTGTTGTAGGCCAATTATTGTAGTCATCTTATTATTGTATTGTATCATTATCTTATGAATCAGTGAGAGGGGCCTTGTAATTGTCACTGATCCATGATTCGTTCATTTTTATGAACATTAGTATGTCCACATTGTCTGTGCACAGACGGGTCGTTGGTCGGTGACCATCCCACCTGCAGCGCTAAATACTCGCTCAGAAAGAACTCTGGTGGCAGGGCATGCAAGAACCTCCAGTGCATACTAAGCGAGTTCAGGCCAGGTATCCAGTTGTTTTGTCCAATACTCCATGGGGTCATCATTACTCTCCATATTGTCTGGAGCACTGGCCAACCCCAAGTTATCATTAGAGCTGGGCCGAACGGTTCGCCTGCGAACGGTTCCATGCGAACTTCAGTGGTTCGCGTTCGCGTCCCGCAGGCGAACCTTTGCGGAAGTTCGGTTCGCCCCATAATGCACATGGAGGGTCAACTTTGACCCTCTACATCACAGTCAGCAGGCCCAGTGTAGCCAATTAGGCTACACTAGCCCCTGGAGCCCCACCCCCCCTTATATAAGGCAGGCAGCGGCGGCCATTACGGTCACTCGTGTGCTGCCTGCGTTAGTGAGAGTAGGGCGAGCTGCTGCAGACTGTCTCTCAGGGAAAGATTAGTTAGGCTTAACTTGTTCCTGTCTGGCTGCATACCTGTTCTGTGAACCCACCACTGCATACCTGTGCTGTGAACCCACCACTGCATACCTGTGCTGTGAACCCACCACTGCATACCTGTGCTGTGAACCCACCACTGCATACCTGTGCTGTGAACCCACCACTGCATACCTGTTCAGTGAACCCACCACTGCATACCTGTGCTGTGAACCCACCACTGCATACCTGTTCAGTGAACCTGCCACTGCATACCTGTTCTGTTCAGTGGACCCGCCACTGTATACCTGTTCATTGAACACACCACTGCATACCTGTTCTGTGAACCCACCACTGCATACCTGTGCTGTGAACCCACCACTGCATACCTGTTCAGTGAACCTGCCACTGCATACCTGTTCTGTTCAGTGGACCCGCCACTGTATACCTGTTCATTGAACCCACCACTGCATACCTGTGCTGTGAACCCACCACTGCATACCTGTTCTGTGAACCCACCACTGCATACCTGTTGTGTTCAGTGAACCTGCCACTGCATACCTGTTCTGTGAACCCGCCACTGTATACCTGTTCTGTTTTGTGAAGCCGCCACTGTATACCTGTTCTGTTTAGTGAACCCGCCACTGCATACCTGTTCTGTTCAGTGGACCCGCCACTGTATACCTGTTCAGTGAACCCGCCACTGCATACCTGTTGTGTTCAGTGAACCTGCCACTGCATACCTGTTCTGTGAACCCGCCACTGTATACCTGTTCTGTTTAGTGAACCCGCCACTGCATACCTGTTCTGTTCAGTGGACCCGCCACTGTATACCTGTTCAGTGAACCCGCCACTGCATACCTGTTCTGTTCAGTGGACCCGCCACTGTATACCTGTTCAGTGAACCCGCCACTGCATACCTGTTGTGTTCAGTGAACCTGCCACTGCATACGTGTTCTGTGAACCCGCCACTGTATACCTGTTCTGTTTAGTGAACCCGCCACTGCATACCTGTTCTGTTCAGTGGACCCGCCACTGTATACCTGTTCAGTAAACCCGCCACTGCATACCTGTTCTGTTCAGTGGACCCTCCACTGTATACCTGTTCAGTGAACCCGCCACTGCATACCTGTTGTGTTCAGTGAACCTGCCACTGCATACCTGTTCTGTGAACCCGCCACTGTATACCTGTTCTGTTTAGTGAACCCGCCACTGTATACCTGTTCTGTTTAGTGAACCCGCCACTGCATACCTGTTCTGTTCAGTGGACCCGCCACTGTATACCTGTTCAGTGAACCCGCCACTGCATACCTGTTCTGTTCAGTGGACCCGCCACTGTATACCTGTTCAGTGAACCCGCCACTGCATACCTGTTGTGTTCAGTGAACCTGCCACTGCATACCTGTTCTGTGAACCCACCACTGTATACCTGTTCTGTTTAGTGAACCCGCCACTGTATACCTGTTCTGTTTAGTGAACCCGCCACTGCATACCTGTTCTGTTCAGTGGACCCGCCACTGTATACCTGTTCAGTGAACCCGCCACTGCATACCTGTTGTGTTCAGTGAACCTGCCACTGCATACCTGTTCTGTGAACCCGCCACTGTATACCTGTTCTGTTTAGTGAACCCGCCACTGTATACCTGTTCTGTTTAGTGAACCCGCCACTGCATACCTGTTCTGTTCAGTGGACCTGCCACTGTATACCTGTTCAGTGAACCCGCCACTGCATACCTGTTCTGTTCAGTGGACCCGCCACTGTATACCTGTTCAGTGAACCCGCCACTGCATACCTGTTGTGTTCAGTGAACCTGCCACTGCATACCTGTTCTGTGAACCCGCCACTGTATACCTGTTCTGTTTAGTGAACCCGCCACTGTATACCTGTTCTGTTTAGTGAACCCGCCACTGTATACCTGTTCAGTGAACCCGCCACTGCATACCTGTTGTGTTCAGTGAACCTGCCACTGCATACCTGTTGTGTTCAGTGAACCTGCCACTGCATACCTGTTCTGTGAACCCGCCACTGTATACC
This sequence comes from Hyperolius riggenbachi, assembly GCF_040937935.1. NCBI lineage: Eukaryota > Metazoa > Chordata > Amphibia > Anura > Hyperoliidae > Hyperolius > Hyperolius riggenbachi. The sequence continues at coordinate 466,577,609 of NC_090646.1, forward strand.
TGTTCTGTTTAGTGAACCCGCCACTGCATACCTGTTCTGTTCAGTGAACCCGCCACTGTATACCTGTTCAGTGAACCCGCCACTGCATACCTGTTCTGTTCAGTGGACCCGCCACTGTATACCTGTTCAGTGAACCCGCCACTGCATACCTGTTGTGTTCAGTGAACCTGCCACTGCATACCTGTTCTGTGAACCCGCCACTGTATACCTGTTCTGTTTAGTGAACCCGCCACTGTATACCTGTTCTGTTTAGTGAACCCGCCACTGTATACCTGTTCAGTGAACCCGCCACTGCATACCTGTTGTGTTCAGTGAACCTGCCACTGCATACCTGTTGTGTTCAGTGAACCTGCCACTGCATACCTGTTCTGTGAACCCGCCACTGTATACCTGTTCTGTTTAGTGAACCCGCCACTGTATACCTGTTCTGTTTAGTGAACCCGCCACTGCATACCTGTTCTGTTCAGTGAACCCGCCACTGTATACCTGTTCAGTGAACCCGCCACTGCATACCTGTTGTGTTCAGTGAACCTGCCACTGCATACCTGTTGTGTTCAGTGAACCTGCCACTGCATACCTGTTCTGTGAACCCGCCACTGTATACCTGTTCTGTTCAGTGAACCCACCGCATCAGTGCGCATACCTGTGAAGTTAAGTGAACCCACCTACCTACGTGAGTGCACGCAGTGTGATATACCACTCCGTGCATACCCGATATGGACAAAACAGGTAGAGGAAGAGGTAGTGCCAGAGCCAGAGGAAGGCCACCCGGCAGGTCTGCGCGAGGTCGTGTAAATGTAATTTCGTGTGGACCTGGCCCACAGTACAGTGCTCGGAAGAAGGCACGTCCCATCACCTCCCAAGATTGTCAGGACGTGGTTAAGTATTTAGCGACACAGAACACCTCATCTTGCTCAGCCACTTCGCAAGAATTATTTAGTGTTGAAATCACTGATGCACAGCCATTGTTGTTACAGCCAGATGAATTTTCACCAGCTCATATATTTGAGTTACCCGGCAACACTATGGATGTAACGTGTAAGGAGGATGAAGGACCTACTGATGGTGCATGTTTGGATTTGTCTGAGGCAAGCGAAGCTGGGCAGGATGATTACGATGATGACGATGATAGGGATCCTCTGTATGTTCCCAATAGAGGAGATGAAGAGGGGGACAGTTCAGAGGGGGAGTCAGAGAGTAGTAGGAGGAGAGAAGTTGCTGAAAGAAGCTGGGGCAGCTCTTCGTCAGAAACAGCTGGTGGCAGAGTCTGGCACCATGTATCGCCACCTATGTACAGCCAGCCAACTTGCCCTTCAGCATCAGCTGCTGAGGTCCCCATAGTGCCCACATCCCAGGGTGGCTCAGCGGTGTGGAAATTTTTTAATGTGTGTGCCTCAGATCGGACCAAAGCCATCTGTTCGCTCTGCCAACAAAAATTGAGCCGTGGAAAGGCCAATACTCACGTAGGGACAAGTGCCTTACGAAGGCACCTGGAGAAAAGGCACAAACAGCAATGGGATGGCCACCTGAGCAAAAGCAGCAGCAGCACACAAAAGCAAAGCCACCATCCTTCTCCTCTTCCTCCTCCATCAGGTGCATTATCTGCTTCTGCCGCTTTCTCCCTTCCACCTTCACAGGCACCCTCCTCCACTCCGCCTCTGCCCTTGAGCGGTTCCTGCTCCTCTGCCCACAGCAGCAGTCAGGTGTCCGTGAAGGAAATGTTTGAGCGGAAGAAGCCAATTTCGGCCAGTCACCCCCTTGCCCGGCGTCTGACAGCTGGCGTGGCGGAACTGTTAGCTCGGCAGCTGTTACCATACCGGCTGGTGGACTCTGAGGCCTTCCGTAAATTTGTGGCCATCGGAACACCGCAGTGGAAGATGCCAGGCCGCACTTATTTTTCGAGAAAGGCCATACCCCAACTGCACCGTGAAGTTGAGAGGCAAGTGGTGTCATCTCTTGCGAAGAGCGTTGGGTCAAGGGTACACCTGACCACGGATGCCTGGTCTGCCAAGCACGGGCAGGGCCGCTACATTACCTACACAGCCCATTGGGTGAACCTGGTGGTGAACGATGGCAAGCAGGGCGCAGCGGACCAAATTGTGACACCTCCACGGCTTGCAGGCAGGCCTCCTGCCACCTTCTCTCCTCCTGCTACATGCTCTTCGCTGTCCTCCTCCTCCTTGGCTGAGTGGCAGTTCTCCTCTCCAGCTACACAGCCCCAGCTCCGCAGGGCCTATGCTGCATGCCAGGTAAGACGGTGTCACGCCATCTTAGACATGTCTTGTCTCAAAGCGAGAATCACACTGGAGCAGCTCTCCTGGCTGCTCTTAAGAAACAGGTGGATGAGTGGCTGACCCCGCACCACCTGGAGATAGGCAACGTGGTGTGCGACAACGGCAGCAATCTGCTTGCCGCTTTGCATATGGGGAAGCTGACACACATACCCTGCATGGCACATGTCATGAATCTAGTGGTTCAAAGATTTGTGGCAAAGTACCCTGGCTTAGCGAATGTCCTGAAGCAGGCCAGGAAGTTCTGTGGGCATTTGAGGCGGTCTTACACAGCCATGGCACGCTTTGCGGAAATTCAGCGCAAAAACAACATGCCGGTGAGACGCCTCATTTGCGATAGCCCGACTCGCTGGAACTCGACCCTGCTCATGTTCTCCTGCCTGCTAGAACAGAAGAAAGCCGTGACCCACTACCTCTACAACTACAGTAGAATGAAACAGTCTGGGAAGATGGGGATGTTCTGGCCCGACAACTGGACACTGATGGAAAATGCATGCAGGCTCATGTGGCCATTTGAGGAGGTGACCAACCTGGTGAGCCGCAGTGAGGGCACCATCAGCGACTTAATTCCCTACGCTTACTTCTTGGAGCGTGCTGTGCGTAGAGTGGCGGATGAAGCTGTGAATGAGCGTGACCAGGAACCGTTACGGCAGGAACAGGCATGGGACCAATTTTCATCAGACCCAGCTGTTTCCTCAACACCTGCGGCAGCACAGAGGGGGGGGGAGGAGGAAGAAGAGAAGTCGTGTGCAGAAGACGAGTCAGACTCAGAGGATGATGAGCAAGGTGTTTCTTTGGGGGAGGAGGAGGAGGAGGAGGGGACAGCGGCAGGAGAACAACCTCAGCAGGCATCGCAAGGGGCTTGTGCTGCTCAACCTTCCCGTGGTATTGTTCGCGGCTGGGGGGAGGAGGTTGACTTACCTGACGTCACTGAGGAAGAGCAAGAGGATATGGAGGGTACTGGATCCGACTTTGTGCAGATGTCATCTTTTATGCTGTCCTGCCTGTTGAGGGACCCCCGTATAAAAAAACCTCAAGGGGAATGACCTGTACTGGGTGGCCACACTACTAGACCCTCGGTACAGGCACAAAGTGGCGGACCTGTTACCAACTCACCGGAAGGTGGAAAGGATGCAGCACATGCAGAACCAGCTGTCAACTATGCTTTACAATGCCTTTAAGGGTGATGTGACGGCACAACGCCAGCAAGGTACCACTGCCACTAATCCTCCTCCCGTGTCCACGCAGTCAAAGACTGGACGCTCCAGCGATCTCATGGTGATGTCGGACATGCGGACGTTCTTTAGTCCAACGCCTCGCCGTAGCCCTTCCGGATCCACCCTCCACCAACGCCTGGAACGGCAGGTAGCCGACTACCTGGCCTTAAGTGTGGATGTAGACACTGCTGTGAACAGCGATGAGGAACCCTTGAACTACTGGGTGCGCAGGCTTGACCTGTGGCCAGAGCTGTCCCAATTTGCCATCCAACTTCTCTCCTGCCCTGCCGCAAGCGTCCTGTCAGAAAGGACCTTCAGCGCAGCTGGAGGCATTGTCACAGAGAAGAGAAGTCGCCTAAGTCACAAAAGTGTTAAGTACCTCACCTTTATCAAAATGAATGAGGCATGGATCCCGGAGGGCTGCTGCCCGCCCCAAGACTAAGTCAGTCCCCGCACACACAGCATCTTTGCCTGCACGCCGTGTGACTGGCTGCCTGGCCTGCCCCAAGAAGACTAAGTCGCTCCCTGTCCCTCCACACAGCATGTCTGCCTGCAGGCCGCTTGACTACCTTCTCCGCCACCACCAACAGGGTCCGGGACTCCAGGCGGATTGCTGAATTTTTTAGGCCGCTGCTAGCAGCGGCCGCTGTAATAATTTTCTGGTGCGTGTACATGACTGCCTAATTTTTCTGGCTGCACTGCGGGCAGCTGCAACAACAAAAGAAAAGGCATGTACATGCGCCCATTCCCCTTCGTGATCATTACCTTGCCGTGGTGAAGGGGCTTGCGTATCACAATGAAGCAATGACCGGCGCCTAGATGAGTGTCTCGGGGGGCACACCCACGATAATAAGGTCGTTGCCTCATTGTGGTCAGACCAAATTTGACCACAAATTTGATCAGCTGGACAGTCACTGTTCTGTCATTCAGCTACATCAGCCAGGCGACCATATGGGCTGTAAAGCCACCAAAACCTGCACTCTCGCCATGGTGCGCACCAGTCCAGCACGGCCATCACTACACAAACAGCTGTTTGCGGTGCGTTACACGGTGAGTTTGGTGTGTCAGTGTGAAGCAGTACCTTAATTACACTACCTGATTGATGTATACACATGCAAGATGTTTGAAAGCACTTTAGGCCTGTCATTTAGCATTCAATGTGATTTCTGCCCTTAAAACGCTGCTTTGCGTCAAATCCAGATTTTTTCCCCGGGACTTTTGGCATGTATCCCACTCCGCCATGCCCCCCTCCAGGTGTTAGACCCCTTGAAACATCTTTTCCATCACTTTTGTGGCCAGCATAGTTATTTTTTTTTTCAAAGTTCGCATCCCCATTGAAGTCTATTGCGGTTCGCGAACTTTAACGCGAACCGAACCTTCCGCGGAAGTTCGCGAACCAGGTTCGCGAACCTAAAATCGGAGGTTCGGCCCAACTCTAGTAATCATTGTGGCTACCCACATGTCGAGCCTTGATTTTAAAGTTTTAATCCAGGGGTCCTTACGGAGGCACTGGAGCATATGCGCTGCCATAGGGAAGAGATGTCTGCCATGAATCACCTCTTCCTGGCTGTCAGAACTGTCATCATGCTCCAGCTCCACATCAACTGAATCTTCTTCCCACCCCCGGAAAACGGGCTGTTCCGCTTCCACAAGCTCTGCCTCCTCATCCCGGACTTGAGCATGCTCACTCACTCCCCTACTTGACTGACCACTGTTCAGTAGGGCTTCCTCCCCCTGTTCGAGCAGTTTGTCAAGAGCCTTGTCCAGCATGAAGACAAGAGGGAGCACCTCTGATATGCTGCAGTGCTCCTCACTGACCACTTTTGTTGCCTGCTCAAACGGCTCCAACACTTTACACACCTGTCCAATCAGCTGCCACTGGTCCTCAGTAATGTATTACAGTGGCCCTGTTGTGGTGGAATATGTCTGAGACAGGTATAGCCTGACCGCCATGTGCTGCTCCCACAACCTCTCCAGCATGTGGTGGGTGGAGTACCACTGCGTCAGATAATTGGAAATAAGCCTGTGCTGCGGCAGGCTATGGCGGCGCTGCAGCAGTTTCAAGGCCGCGGTGGCAGTTGTGGAGCGACGGATGTGGGCTGACATTTTTTGCGCTGAGGCCACACCGTCCTTCAACCCATCAAGATAAATACTTAAAAACTTCTGGACTACAAGGTGGAAGATGTTGGACAAGCAAGGTAAGTGGGTATAGCCACCTTCCAAAATGGCGGCCAGCATGTTGGCACCATTATCAGACACCACTACATATGTGTCCAGTTTTCGGGAGGTCAGCCACTGCCGAATCTGATCGTGTAAGGCTGCAAGAATTACAGATCCGGTTTGCCTGTTCTCGTCCATGGATTACAGTTTCAGCACTGCTTGGCATCGATGGTGCTGCAGACCAGTGTAGGTGTGGGACCACTTGCTGGGAGGCTCAGCAACGGCAGACTGGCCTTGGCCCCTTCAACCCACGTGGCAGCACCACCAGCTGAGATGCCCCAGATCTTGCACCCTTCTCAGCAGCACCATGGAGAGTGACCCAATAAGCGGTAAAAGTTAGATACTTTCCCTGCCCATGCCTGCTGCTCCAGCCATCCATAGTGAAGTGCACCTTGCCACTGACAGCGTGATCCATAGACCAGCTGACACACTCCACAATGTGTTGATGAAGGGCAGGGATAGCATTCCTGGCAAAATAATGGCGGCTGGGGATCCGCCATTGTGGAGCAAGACATCAGTCTGCGGTAGGGGGCACAGTCCACAAACTGGTAGGGCAGCAGCCAGGAGCGCATTATTTTTCACCACAAACGGATCACTTGCAGGGAGCATCCGCTTCCCCTGCAACATTTCTGGCACAGAGGCCTGACGCTGGAACACTGGTGATTCAGAGGAAACCAACAAGGGTGATGACGAGGTGCTTGCCGAGGTCTGGGGCCCTCTTCCAGCCTGGTATGCAGAGGGATTTGAAGTGTAATGGGACTGAGCAGGTTGGATAGGGACCGGACAAGTAGAAAAAGAAGAGGAGGGGCCTGTTGCTGCTGCTTTTCCTCCACTCATCTTATTGAAATTTTTTACATATTCAAACTCCCGTCTGTGGTGGTTGCGCAGATGGCTTATCAGCCCTGAAGTGCCGAACCTGCTGCCCGATTTGCCTCTGCTCACCGATTTACGGCACACAGAACCGACTGCCCTGGATTCATCCTCTTCAAGTACAGTAAAAAAAATTCCATGCAGGGGACGTGCGTGCACGTGGAACAGTGGTGCGACTTGTTCTAGCATCTCAATGCTCAGCATTGGACTGTTGGCGGGTAGTGACAGACGGGAAAGCACTTGCAGGCTGCTGGCCAACTGTCTGTTCTGTTTCTCCAAGCTGTTCATGCCTGCTAGTGCCTAACCCACCAGAAGTGACTACATCTGATCAGCCGCCTCATCATCCAAAATATCATCCAGTTCAATAAGTGACTCTTCTGGATCCTCCACCTGGCCACCAAACACCTCTGTAGTTGACTGGTGGTGATGTTGACTGGTGACACTGGATGAAGAAAACACAGGGGCCATTTCTGTCACCACAGAACCCACCACTTCTTGGGACCTTGGTCCCATGGTCTCCTCAAATGCCTCATCCCAATCCTTCTGCACATCTCTCTCATCGACATAGGTGTGCTTTACTTCTGGAGGGGAGTACTGGGAGGAAGAAACCTCGTCAAGAGAAGCAGCTGCGATCGGGTTCTGGTCATAAGAAACCTGGCGGCTGGTGCTGCTGCAACTAGCTTCAAGTTCCTAAGACTGGGTAGAGGATTCCTGATCTAAACAATTCCCAACTCTCTTCGCCTCCTGCTCTGTCAAAATTTTCCTGCTTGCAAACACAGGGAAGACATCTTTGACCAGGGGGGGGGCGCTTCCCGCTGCTGCTGCCACCCTCAACCTGATCATGTACTTGACGTGATCCACCAACACCACCATCACTCCATTTCCTTTTAGGAGTGGCAGGAAATTGCTGCTGCTCTCGCTCCATTATTTTGGGGCCACAAACTTTATTGAGGAAGGGGTATGAGCGACAGAACAGATCAGAGGGCGTGAAATAAAGAAAATAAATAAAAAAAAAAAAACTAGCACACTACACTACAATCTATCACTCAAGCTAACAATCTACTGTCACTCTCTCAGTCACAAATACACCTAGCTAATACTACTACTAATATAGCTCACACTCTATCTAACTCCTCACAGAGTCTTTAAAAAGACTTTTGGTTTATATACAGTCTTTAAAAAGACTTTTGTTATATGTTAAAACAACTAATATGAGTCTGTCTCTCCTCTCTCTCCAACACCAGACTGAAACCCACAAGCTTCGTGACTGCACAGCTCTCTTATATACAAAATGGGTGGGATAGCTGCTGAAAGGTAGCTAGGGAGCTGGTTGCTAACGTAGGATTGGTTGTTTTTTCTTAAGACTCCAATTGGTGCAGAAATTCTGATTTTCATGCAGAAATCCTGTTGTCTTCACTTAGAAGCTTCTGTCTAGGGTCTTCCTTCTGATTGGCTTAAAAAATTCGCATTCCGACGAAGTTCCGCATAGCAATTCCGGAATTTCCGCTTATCGCTATAGCAATTCCGCTCCGATGCGAGAGAACGGAATCGCCAATTTCTGACCGGAATCATGGAAAACGGAATTCCGCGGAATGCGGTGAGCACACCTACTGGCTACCTATAAAATGGAGGATCCTGTTTAAGATTGGCCTACTAATATTTAAATCGCTACATAATTTGGACCCTGGATACATGAAATAAATGTTGCAGCTGTACAGGTTCTAATAATCTAGTCATACCCAGAGTCCATCTCAAAACTTGTGGTCCCAGAGCCTTCTGTCATGACGCTCTTTCATTTTAGAACTCCTTACCTCAGCAGATCAGGACAGCTGCATCTCTGGACGTGTTTAAATCCAGACTGAAAACCCACCTGTTCAGTTTGGCATTTGCAGAAATATATTTTTTGTTGTGTTAATACTTCATCCTACTACCATTTACTAAATCTGAGAGAGCCTAAGCGCTTTGAGTCCTATAGAAATGTTATTGTTTTTGTTAAAGACATTACCACTTTGGAATTATGTGTTTTCATTGAGACAAAAATTGGACTAAAAACTTAGGCTGGCCATACACTAGTCACTGTGGTCAACAGATAGATCCCTCTCCAATCATTATCTGATCAGTGAGGGATCTATCTGCTCCAAACCCGCCACACACTGCACATAGATTTTTGATTTAAAGATATAGATTAGATTTAATTTAAAGAGATAGATTTGATTTAAGGACATAGATTTGATTTAAACATGAGATCTATGAAAATCTGAAATAATCAGGAATTGTTTGCTGCATCTAATTCTAGCAGATTTGATCAAATGATCTAATTGGTTGAATATCAATGCAAAAAAAAAAAAAAAAATCAACAGGTGTATGGCCACCATTAGTAAGCAGTTTACTCTAAAATCATTCATTGCTTCTTCTATTTACTGTTAAAATAATGAAAAGTCCTTAAAATTAAGCTGCTAGTTGCTCTTTTTGGTGGTCTGCCAACTATTCAATTTTCATATTTGAAATCCTTAAAATCACAGTTATAGCTTTCCTACACCTGTTTTTACAGTGTTGCCTGAAAAATAAAGAAAGTAACATGACTGGTTGCTATGGGTCTAAATAATTAATCAGGGATATACCAAAGACACGGAAGATCAAAAATTGAAAAATTACTTTTTCTTTTTTATTTGCAAAAAGGTGCAGAAATATATACACAAAATCTTTAATCACGTAAAAAGTGCTTATGATTGATTGAAAAAAAGGCAACAACATCGATTTGTTTCGGGTTAGTAACCCTTCTTCAGGCCTTTAAATATATAGTGAACATCTACAAAATATAAAAACAACACAATTAAAAACTGTAATACAATAGAAAGAACTGTAGTACAATCTAAAAGGACATTTCCCCTTAAGAGTAAGAATAGGGGACACTTCCCCTTTAATAACAAGTGTGGAAAATAGAGTAACTCATAGTAGCATACAGTGGACAGAAGGACACCAATTGACGTGAAAAAGTGAGGGAGTGAAACATGATGAAGATGAAAGTGCACTACAAGAAAAAAAATTGTTTAAGAAGATGGAATAAAGAACAATACAATATTACACAAAATAGCCTATACCTGCACAGTTGGAATACAAGGTAGAAACTCATCTGGTCAAATATAAAGCCAGGGCAGACCACCTATAGATCAATGCAGGATCCAAATAAGCAAAAATAAATCCATTAAAAACGCTAACTAAATAACCTAAGCAGTCAAAGTCAATTTATCTCCTTAAAAGACACCAGTAAATAGATATTTGATAATTACCACAAGATCAAACAAAGAGCCGCATGGAGACCGGACATCCAAACAGGGTGGTGGCTATTCAACAAATGAATAGGACTTAAATACCTGCAAAGCTGGAACTGGGCATGCTCCATAGAGAGCACACCTGAACTTAATCTGAACTAATGCAGAGAAAGAACATGATGAAACTAACACACCATCCAATGAGCATGTATTATAGAAACAGATCAATGCTGCAATGCATGCATAATTGGACATGCGTAAACTCCGCAACAGTGCGGAAAGTATCTATTAACATACGTCTGACCTAATCCTGACAAAAATCCGTAACCTCTATACCCAATACGGAAGGCTATATAGGGATACTAAAGGGACATAAATAATAATGGCCACATCTAACGCAGAAATAGAATGCGCATAGTAACTGCCAATAATGTTATGAAAAAAAAAATCAGGTAAAAAAGTCGAACACCCATCTCCAGTACTCCTTACCAAAAAGGTGATAGAAAAACTTTCACACCAATTAGCTAGAGAAGCTAGAAGAAAAGCCAGAGAAAAGCTAGAAAAAAGCCAGAGAAAAGCTAGAAGAAAAGCTAGAAGAAAAGCTAGAAAAAAGCTAGAAAAAAGCTAGAAAAAAGCCAGAGAAAAGCCAGAAAAGAGCCAGAAAAAAGCCAGAAAAAAAGCTTAGAAAAAGCTAGAAAAAGGCTAGAAGAAGCTAGAAAAAAGCTAGAAGAAGCTAAAGAAAAGCTAGAAAAAAGCTAGAAAAAAGCTAAAGAAAAGCTAGAAAAAAGCTAGAAAAAAGCCAGAAAAAAGCTAGAAAAAAGCTAGAAAAAACAGAGAAAAGCCAGAGAAAAGCCAGAAAAAAAGCCAGAAAAAAGCAAGAAAAAAAGCTGGAAGAAAGATAGATAACAATATCATGATTACATATCATGAGGAATACAAACAAAATTACATAACAGCAAAGATAAAAAAGGGGAAATTATGGAAGATATTCGTGGTTCATACCATGGGGGGCCAACGTGTTCAAAAATTTTATCCAGAAGGCTTCTCTCTTCAAGAGATACGCCTGTCGATCACCGCCACGTCTGGATCTTTCAACAACCTCCAGGATCAAAAATCGAAGTTGACCCACAGAGTGTTTAGCCTCCCAAAAATGTTGGGCAACTGGGGACACAAGGGCAGATTGAGCTCCATTGCGTTCAAAGGCAACCTTGATAGTTGATCGATGTTTGCTAATACGTTCTTTAACAGGACGAGTGGTTTCACCCACATAGAATTTATCACAAGGGCATTTTAACCCATAAACCACAAAGCTTGAATCACATGTTGCATAGTGGCGTAGCTTAATGGGTGTCCCCCTCATAGGATGATTAAATTCCTTGCCTTTAATGACAAGTTGACAATTAACACAATGGAGCCAAGGAAAGGTGCCTACCCGCAATGGAGTCAACCTACTCTGTGATTTAACTACTGATGGTCCCACATCTGCTTTGACAACTATATCTCTAATAGATTTAGCTCTCTTATAAGTCATCATCGGTGGTTGTCTAAAAGCTGGAATATCTTTACTCAAAGATGACAGAACATACCAATGTTTCTTTACTAAATTGGTAATTTGATTGGACAATGTATTAAAAGATGTGGCCAGAACGATCCTGTCTCCATTTTTAGGGTGACCTGCTCTAGGGGACAAAAGGGAGCTACGGCTCATACCTGCCACCTCATTCCTTAAACGATACACCAAATTAGGGGGATATCCTCTGTCGATAAATTTTCTAGACATAGTTTCCAAACGACAATGTGACGTATTGGAATCACTAACAATCGGTTTCACTCGCATAAGCTGGGACTTAGGAAGCGATTCACGGAGTCTCTTGGGATGGAAACTACGGAAATCCAATAATGTATTGCAATCCGTAGGCTTGCTGTATAGATCACAGCTCAAGAGCCGTCCTATCATGGAAACATTAAAGGGAAGGTTCAGGGTGGCTCTTAAAAAAATAAAAATGCCCATCCACTTACCTGGGGCTTCCTCCAGCCGTGGGCAGCCAGGACGTGCCCTCGGCGCCGCTCCGCAGGCTTCCGGTCCCCTCCGGTGGCCGACCCGACCTGGCCAGGCCGCCTTCCAGGTCGGGCTCTTCTGCGTTTCAAAATGCGCCTCACGGGGGCGCGCTGATGTCATCGGATGTCCTCCGGGCTGTACTGCGCAGGCGCAGTAGTTCTGCGCCTGCGCAGTACAGCCCGGAGGACGTCCGATGACGTCAGCGCGCCCCCGTGAGGCGCATTTTGAAACGCAGAAGAGCCCGACCTGGCAGCCGGCCTGGCCAGGTCGGGTCGGCCACCGGAGGGGACCGGGAGCCTGCGGAGTGGCGCTGAGGGCACGTCCTGGCTGCCCACGGCTGGAGGAAGCCCCAGGTAAGTGGATGGGCATTTTTATTTTTTTAAGAGCCACCCTGAACCTTCCCTTTAACGTCTAAAAATGGAATCGCTCCATTGCTTATATTTGCTGTAAATTTGAGGAAAGAGGAAGCCTGTTGTAACTCAAGAAAAAAACAATCAAAAGACTCACGAGACCCCGTCCAGATAATGAAGATATCATCAATATAACGTCGCCACGTCAAAATAAACTGGCAGAATAATTCATGTTTATAAATCCAGTTTTTTTCAAGATCTTCAACGAACACATTGGCATATACGGGAGCTACATTACTCCCCATGGCAGAACCTCGTAACTGTAAATAAAAATCATCCTGAAATAGAAAAAAATTATTTTTAAGAACCATGTCCAACAAAGTCAAGACAAAAGTCATTTGTGCATTAATGACCTCAAGATCTTCCAACAGTACATTCTTAATAGCCTGTATACCTTCATGGTGGGGAATACATGTATATAAAGACTCAATGTCTAGAGTTATGAGAAGACAATTTTCATGAGGAAGTATGATATCTTTAATGGTGTTGATAAAGTCAGAAGTGTCCCGCAGGTAAGAGGTCTGTTTAATCATGTATCCGCGTAACACTCTATCCAAGAAAATTGCCACTCTACTGAAGACAGAGTCTATACCTGCCACAATGGGTCTCCCTGGTGGATGAAGGGGATCCTTATGTAATTTGGGCAAGCAATATATGACTGGAGTCACTGGTTGGTTATTGTACAAATAATCAAATAACTTCTGGTCAATAACTCCGTTGGACAAGGCCTCCTCGAGTACCAATCTCAGATCGGCCAAATAGGACATAGTCCGGTCACAATCAAGTTTGCAATAAACATTAGGGTCGCTTAATTGTCTTCTAATTTCATTAACATAATCAACTTTATTCATGACCACAACAGCACCCCCTTTGTCAGCACTCTTAATAACAATAGATGAATTGTCCTTAAGATTGGTCAAGGCATTCTTTTCCTCCTATTTCCTAACTCAGCAATATTTTTGGTATACTCCTCCTTAGGTAGTGTTTCACTTAATTTCATACGAATATCCAAAGCTTCAGTCTCCAGATCAGGCAAATTCTTATAGATCCACTCAATATATAATACAATAATGTCCAAAGACGATTTGTTGAGAATCCCTTCAAAACATATCAAAAAATCGGTATCGTCCTCAAACAGAAAGGGGCAGATCTGTGAACGGCCCCCTCTTGGAATACGTGATACTCTATAATATTAAGCTAGAGTGTTCCCATGCAAATCCAAATCAATAATACGTTTCTCTACTTTCTCCAACTCCTCAAAATCACACAAGCTGGTGGTGCCTTCAGACAAAAATTGACAATGGCCCTTGACTTTGCTTAATATACGTTGTACATCATCCTCCAAATAAGAAAAAGTATGAATGACAGTATGGGATTCCTCCACGAGCGTATTTAATTCCTTTGAGGACATTTAAAAAACAGAAAAAACTCAAAAATTCAGAAAAATGTTCAACAAAAATTGAAACATAAATCTCCCCAGTGGTACAGACCAGTAGTTAGTGTATTTGGGAGAAGCAAAACATACAAAAATCCCTGCAGGTGCACCACAAACACCAAGCTCAAAGTCTAAATAATTAATCAGGGATATACCAAAGACACGGAAGATCAAAAATTGAAAAATTACTTTTTCTTTTTTATTTGCAAAAAGGTGCAGAAATATATACACAAAATCTTTAATCACGTAAAAAGTGCTTATGATTGATTGAAAAAAAGGCAACAAAATCAATTTGTTTCGGGTTAGTAACCCTTCTTCAGGCCTTTAAATATATAGTGAACATCTACAAAATATAAAAACAACACAATTAAAAACTGTAATACAATAGAAAGAACTGTAGTACAATCTAAAAGGACAATTCCCCTTAAGAGTAAGAATAGGGGACACTTCCCCTTTAAGAACAAGTGTGGAAAATAGAGTAACTCATAGTAGCATACAGTGGACAGAAGGACACCAATTGACGTGAAAAAGTGAGGGAGTGAAACATGATGAAGATGAAAGTGCACTACAAGAAAAAAATTGTTTAAGAAGATGGAATAAAGAACAATACAATATTACACAAAATAGCCTATGGGTGACAACAGTAAATATGTTAGCCACATGAGTCTCTAGGTTACGGGCAAAGAACAATTCTCTCTCGCTCTGTACTAGGTCAGTGGAAGAGCTATAGTAAGGTTCTATTTTGAAGGCGCCATTGTATCTTGTGACACCTGGGCCCCTATCCAATTCACTTTTTCACCTGAGTTTTCTCCTAGGTGAAATTTTCAAACTTGTCAATAAAATGCCTTTTAAACCACCAACAAACAAACAAATACTCAAAATAATTTTTATAGTACTTTTTCACCTACTTTTTGGTACTTTTTCAATTGCAAAATTCTAAAAAGTTGTTATAAATCAAAGATGAAAAATTATCTCCTAGGAGAAAACTCAGGTGAAAAAGGGAATTGCATATGGCCCCTGGAGTTGTCAGTAGGAGTGTAGTGCTATCAAATCTGACACTAAGTTATCTCCCCCAGCCACTATCCCTTCCCAAATAAAATGCCAGTCCTCCACATCATAGTAATACACCATAAAATCTGCAACATAACTCAACTAATGTTAACAAAATATATTTCCCACCATGACCTAACCACTCCCCCCCTCAACATAAACTTCCCCAGGCTAAAAATAACGATTCCCTTCCATATCATAACAGTTCCCCCTCCAATGAAACCACAACCCCAAAAAAACTCAATTCCTAATGTAAAATAACTATTCCTCCTTCATGACATAGCAAACCCCCTGTAAAACTCTGTTCTCTTTCTATAAGTTAGAAATCTCCACACCACTCTAACTATAACCTAACTATAACCAACTCCAAAAAGAAAAAGCTTACAACAATTCACCAAATAAAGAAGATGACAATGAAATCCTGTACACCAAGAACACTTACAGCTTGATTCACTCACTGGCGCTAAGCCGGTTAGTGAGCCTAAACACATAGTGGGCGCAAACCACAGAGTTAAGTAGTTTGCGCCCATGTATCGCGCACAGCCCAGGGCAGTGCATGCACAGTCGGTAATAGTGCGCAGTGTGACGATAATGTTGCACAGGCAGCCACGTAAAGGATGCACCCGGTGCGACGAAAACGGCGCATCGGGTGCCCCCCGAAGCGGCGCAGTGATGCCGTTTTTACCACACCGGGTGCAACCTTTACAGGGCAGCGGGTGCGACGTTACCATCACATCGCGCACTATTACCGGCTGTGCGCGATGTAGCTTTGCGGGGCTAGTAGTGCCCGCAAAGCTACTCATGGGGCACTAAGTGGCTGTTCACTCCAGCGCTATTACTTAGCGCCGGTTAGTGAATCAAGCCCTTAATGTTTGCACCGAAACCATCTAGCTCCAAAATGTACAGAGCCATGTAAATGTCAGATTATATGACTGCTGTATAATCTTGGCACCTTTGTAGTTTCACCAAAACTGTGTTCAGCGACTCACAGAAATGAATCCCTGGAATAATAGATGCAGCTCTGGGTTCCTATCCACTTTTTTTATGTTCTATGTATTGTATGCAGTGGTGTAGCTAGTGAGCTTTGGGCCCCAGTGCATGTTTTATAGTGGGCGCTCTAATTCATGCCACAAGAATTGTTATGTATAGAATGCTTGGAGCGCCCAATGTAAAACATGCACTGGGGCCCAAAGCTCCCAAGCTACGCCACTGGCGCGCCACGCAACAAAACATGCCAGGGACAGCTGGAATAGCAAAGAGGTGCAAGCAGGTTAGTGGAAAAGTTTGTTAATGATTACCACTATTCAAAGCATACAGTATATAGAAGTGATCATTACCTTCATAGAACCGATGAAGAGCTAATACTACAGTTGAGGAAGGGCCCCTCTGGTCCCAACCTCTGCATCCCCTATTGCTACACCATTGATTGTATGTTAGCTTAAAACGTGAAACTTGCTGCTGCCCCTTCTGCATCATTTTCTATAAATGTTAAACTACAGCTCCTAAATAAATATTATACAAAAGAAGAAAACTGCTTACGAGACATGCATCGAGAAATCAATATGCAGCATATACTTTCTTTGACAGCGAACAAAGTCAGAGATTTCAAATAAAAAGTTCTACAATGTAATAAATGCACACTACCATTCAGTGTTTAAAAAAAAAAATAAAAAAAAAAATTACTGTTTGCAGCAAATGACAGATCCCACTGAAGGACTGAAGTTTCTTCCGCCCTCCCTTCCAGACCTTCACAACTTCAGTTAAGTAATGATGATCACAATAATGTATTCTGCATAACAAAGGGGGAAGATGTAACCTCAATCCCTGCTACCAGATCACAGTTGGACTGCTCCCCATTATTTAGATTACGTTGTTGCAGTTACCAGGAATGGAGAGTTAGTAAAGCTAAGTACCCACGTGCAGATCACGGCCAGATGGATCTGGAATCTTTGCCGACTAACATTTGTTCCCTGATCCATCTGGCCGAATCTGCAAGTGTACTTTATGACGTCTTCAAAGAATGGACAGCAAGGTGGTGTCGTGGTTAGCACTCTCGCCTAGCAGCACTGAGTCACTGGTTCAAAAACCAGCTGGGGCAAAATCTGCTTGGAGTTTGTATGTCCTCCCCGTGTTTGTGTGGGTTTCCTCTGGACACTCCAGTTCCCTCGCACATCCCAAAAACATACAGATAAGTTGGACTAGTCCATCTCTTCATAGGGAATTCTTAGCAAGGCTTTTATTCTTTATAAAGATATTCCCTAAAAAGGATTTAAACAATTATGCTGGATAGCTTCCCTGCTCCCTACACAGTTTTTTTGGCAGTTGGACAGAGCAACTGCCATTCACTAAGTGCTTTTGAAAATAAATATATCCCTGAGAATCCCCTATAAAGAGATGGACTAGTCACTTCTGTCAGATTTCTACTACCTACTGTAAGTGACAGCAACATAGGAGAAAAGTAATGTATGGCTCATTTTACTCTGGAAAAAATTTACTTCTTATTTGTATGTGTTTGCACATATTTTAAATATTATAGTTTTTCGCTGTAGTGCCCCTTTAATCAATTAAGCCTTGCATGCAACAGAATTGTGTACTAGACCCTTACACCAGTGATGTGGTCTCCCTGTATTATGGTAAGGGTCCCTACTCGTGTACGTTATATATGCCACCAGTGAGCTGGGCACAGGGTAAGCCGAATGACGGCTCACCCTGCTGCTGCTCAAGTCCCCAGCAGCGTAAAATACCATTCCCCCTCCAAGTCATCGCAACTCAGAGGGAGATCTAATTCAGGACCCGGCAATTGCTGGAGCCCTGAATTACCCTTAAAGCACCACTGTCGTGAAAATCTTAAAATGTAAAATATATGTAAACATACACAGATAAGAAGTGCATTTATCCCACAGTAAAATGAGCCATATATTACTTTTTTCCTATGTTGCTGTCACTTACAGTAAGTAGTAGAAATCTGACAGAACCGACAGGTTTTTGACTAGCCCATCTCCTCATGGGGGATTCTCAGGGATTTATTTATTTTCAAAAGCACGAAGTGAATGGCAGTTGCTCCGTCCAACTGCCACAGAAGTGTACAGTGAGCATGGAGGTTGATCAGAATCTTTGTATAAATCTTATTTCAGGGAGTGTCTTTCTAAAGAATAAAGGCCATGCTGAGAATCCCCTATGGAGAGATGGACTAGCCCAAAACCTGTCAGTAATGTCAGTAGGAAAAAGTAATTTATGGCTCATTTTACTCTGGAAGAAAGTGGTCCTTTAAGCACCCACACGGTATACCATTACTGCTGTGGGGTGACTAGTTTAGCATTCGGTGACAAGCGCCGTTTTTTTTAAACCACCTGCTCTGCCCTACTCTACCTCTACCAGTCAGCTTTTAAGCAAACATTTCATGTTCATAACCTGGGATTCCCACTGAGGCGGGCGCCGCCAGCATACAAATGAGGCAAGCCCCTGCTTTGGGCCTCTCTTTATATGGGGGCCTCGCTATGTCGCTGGTGGCCGCCGACCTCACCTCTGTGTAGCCCCAGGTGGTCCCCGTTATACTTACGCAACCTCGCTCCTGAGCAGACTCCTTGCAGCTCTCTCCTCCTATTGCGGGGCTGCTCTCTCCTCTTGTCCTCACCGCCGCTGGCATCCTGTTTCCATGGATACCTGACAGCGCCTCTAATGACATCAGAGGTGCCGCCGGAAGTAGCATGGATTCGGCGAGGTGGAGAGTTGGAGAGCCCGCCTGGCGAGAGGAGAAGATCGCACATAAATCAGTCTGAAATTTATTGTGAGCAATGGTTTAAGCATAATAAACATAGAACAAAAAATTGAACTGACTCTTGGGTGCATGCAGAAATATTCTTAATTATTTATTTTGAATAATTTAATTAGATCAATAAAGTAAAAAAAGATTAAGTATCAAAAATTGCATGGATACACAGACACAATACACAACAAATACATAACAAATACACACATACAAAAACACTCTTAAAAATTGGACAAAATATCCCAATTGAAGGGAGGCTGCAGTCCTCCTGACCTGGCCAGTTAAATGGTTTCTGTGGTGCTCACAAAGTGACACTGTCACCTAATGAGCAATTGTAACCACATATGTTGGTAACTCAAAATTGCAATTCGCCAAACTCCAAAAAATGCTCTAAAAAGCTCAAAAAATGCTCTAAAAAGCTCAAAAAATTCTCCAAAAAGCCCAAAAAATGCTCAAAAATGCCCATATGCAGCCAATCAATTAATTGCTGGAAAGAGTCCCGCCATGTATTATGAATGCAGGTAGTCCTGGACCCAATCGCAGTCACCCAGGAAGTCCACAAATCCGTGGGACTAATGTGTGCAGTCACCGTAGTGTAAAGCCTCTCTTAGCCCAGAGAAAAAGTTCCAGCACAGACAGGGATATCAATACATGCATCAAAACACCAATGTGGATGGTTCAAATGTAATCCAAGATGCAGTTAGATCAGCAGACATTGATAGCAGCAAAGCAGGCAAGCTGGGTTAGCTGGATTAGAAATCAGCAGTTTGGGAGCAATTAGGATGGTTCAAATGTAATCCAAAATGCAGTTAGATCAGCAGACATTGATAGCAACAAAGCAGGCAAGCTGAGTTAGCTGGATTAGAAATCAGCAGTTTGAGAGCAGTTAGGAGGCAGTTCACAAGCGCTGCATGAAATAATGCATAGTTACCATCCAATGTGGATGAGCCCAAGGAAGTACAGGCCTCTAATCCAAAATGCAGTTAGATCAGCAAACATTGATGTAAAAACACTTGGTAGTGGCAAAGCAAAAAAGCTAGATTAGCTGGATTAGCAAGCAGCAGTTTCTGGGCAGTTATAAGGCAGTTCATGAGCGCTGCATGGAGTAATGCATAGTTACCATCCAGTGTAGATGACCCCAGGGAAGTACAGGGTCTCTGGCTTACAGGAAGATTGCTGGGATACAGTCCATGAATAGACGCATAAGTGTCGACATGTTTCGCCGTTGCCAATGACGGCCTCTTCCAAGACAGCGTCCTTACAGCTCTCTAATCACTGACAGACTGTGCCGAGTATTTCAGCTCTAGACCACGCCCATCTCCACCCACATGGTACGCCTGATCAACTGCAAGAGACAGCCAATCACAGACGCACGGTGTCACACGCCGCTCAGCGCACCAAGGAGACGGACGTAAGCACACCGTGCGTCCCAGCATGGGGCGCAAACGAAAGTTCAGCGTCCCATTGACGGCGAGCAGGGGGAGAGGAGGGAGGCATGCAAAAAACCTCGGCACAGCATGGCATTTACCGTTTGATACCAGCATCCACACACGAAAAACATAATCAATCAAAATAAACATACAAAACAACCTAAGAAAACAAAACAAAGACAAAAAGGCATCCCGAGGGGCCCACACAAATATTCAAATCAATATTTATATACTAGTACTATTATCCATCTTAAACAGAGGCTCAAAGATTAGACCATATAAATGTAAAAACAGTATTCTCAACTTATGTGAACCTACATAACACATTCCTATTGTAATAAGTGGGACCCATGCGCATAAACAAAAGGAGGGAAAGAAAGGTTTAAGCAGTTTGAGCATAGTCCCTCCTTCCTTGTATGTATGTCCTAACAGCCATTACGATCTGGCTGAAGGCTGTAGCTCTCCTGCCCCATGTGCCAATACAGCCCATTTATCGAATGGTGTAAGTAGTGCAGTTTAGTGGTGCTCAAATACCCCTTTTTAAAATTCGAGTTTGGTCGAATTCGAATAGTAAATTATTCGAGGTCAGTCGAATATTCGAGTCGAATAATTTTTACTATTCGATTCGACCTCGGACTTCGAGCTCACTATTCGAGTCGGTATTCGAGCTCACTATTCGAGCTGACTATTCGAATTGGCCTTAAATAGCTTCCAACACTTGTTTTGAGGGTGAATGATGCAAGAAACATCTTTTTTTCCAAGTAACAACAGCAAGTGATTATGTGGGGATGTTCCTTTAAAAAAAAATGTGGAAAGAGAAGTTGTGTCCTTAATTTTGTTCAGTAGTGTTACTGTATATACTTGTTCTTCTTCTTCTTTATCTTTCTTCTTCTTCTTCTAGATCTTCTTCTTCTATATCTTCTTCTTCTATATTGTCTTCTTCTTCTTCTTCTTCTTCTTCTTCATCATCTTCTTCTTCTTCTTCATCATCTTCTTCTTCTTCTTCTTCATCATCTTCTTCTTCATCTTCATCTTCTTCATCTTCTTCTTCTTCTTCATCTTCATCTTCTTCATCTTCTTCTTCTTCATCTTCTTCTTCTTCTTCATCTTCTTCTTCTTCTTCATCATCTTCTTCTTCTTCTTCATCATCTTCTTCTTCTTCTTCTTCATCTTCTTCATCATCTTCTTCATCTTCTTCTTCTTCTTCATCTTCTTCTTCTTCATCTTCTTCTTCTTCATCTTCTTCATCTTCTTCATCTTCTTCTTCTTTTTCATCTTCTTCTTCATCATCTTCTTCATCTTCTTCTTCATCTTCTTCTTCATCTTCATCTTCTCCTTCTCCTTCTTTTTCAATATCGTCTTCTTCTTCTTCACGTATTTCTCTTTTCAATTTTTTTTTTTAAAGAAATGCAGCTATTTTTGAGCGTAACAAATAGCTGGTGGGCGCACGCATGTTGGAAGCGCCATTGTATGTGCTCCCTGGCAGTGGAAACACAAAGACAGCAGGAGGTAAATTCAGCAGCAGGAGGAGGAGGATGAGTGTGTGGCAGCAGGCAGTCAATGAGGCAGGCAGCTCGCCGTGACATAATAGCCCTGGTACCTAGCGGTGATACCAGGGCTGTAAATAAACACAACAGGAGGTCCCAGACAGCGGTCGTGCAGCCCACATTGTGTCCAATACACAACTGGGACAACACAGTTTTCAACCCGGGCACCTCAGAAAAATTAAACCTTTTTTTTTTTTTTTTTTTAATGGTTTGTTTGGTTTTGGTTTTGCAACCAATATAGCTATTGTTTGACGTAATAGCTGGTGGCAGAGTGGCAGCAGAAGGTAATTCTGTGTACCCTGGCAGTGGGAAACACAGACAGACAGCAACAGCAGCAGGAGGAATGGAGGAGTAATGTGAGCAGCTATTGTTTGACGTAATAGCTGGTGGCAGAGTGGCAGCAGAAGGTAAATCATCTGTGTAGTGTACCCTGGCAGTGGGAAACACAGACAGACAGCAGCAGCAGCAGCAGGAGGAGGTATGGAGGAGTAGTGTGAGTGTGGCAGCAGGTAGGCAGCGTGACATAATAGCCCTGGTACCTAGCGGTGATACCAGGGCTGTAAATAAACACAACAGGAGGTCCCAGACAGCGGTCGTGCAGCCCACATTGTGTCCAATACACAACTGGGACAACACAGTTTTCAACCCGGGCACCTCAGAAAAATTAAACCTTTTTTTTTTTTTTATGGTTTTTTGGTTTTTGGTTTTACAACCAATATAGCTATTGTTTGACGTAATAGCTGGTGGCAGAGTGGCAGCAGAAGAAGGTAATTCTGTGTACCCTGGCAGTGGGAAACACAGACAGACAGCAGCAGCAGGAGGAGGAATGGAGGAGTAGGCGAGCAGCTATTGTTTGACGTAATAGCTGGTGGCAGAGTGGCAGCAGAAGGTAAATCATCTGTGTACCCTGGCAGTGGGAAACACAGACAGACAGCAGCAGCAGCAGCAGGAGGAGGTATGGAGGAGCAGTGTGAGTGTGGCAGCAGGTAGGCAGCGTGACATAATAGCCCTGGTACCTAGCGGTGATACCAGGGCTGTAAATAAACACAACAGGAGGTCCCAGACAGCGGTCGTGCAGCCCACATTGTGTCCAATACACAACTGGGACAACACAGTTTTCAACCCGGGCACCTCAGAAAAATTAAACCTTTTTTTTTTTTTATGGTTTTTTGGTTTTTGGTTTTACAACCAATATAGCTATTGTTTGACGTAATAGCTGGTGGCAGAGTGGCAGCAGAAGAAGGTAATTCTGTGTACCCTGGCAGTGGGAAACACAGACAGACAGCAGCAGCAGGAGGAGGAATGGAGGAGTAGGCGAGCAGCTATTGTTTGACGTAATAGCTGGTGGCAGAGTGGCAGCAGAAGGTAAATCATCTGTGTACCCTGGCAGTGGGAAACACAGACAGACAGCAGCAGCAGCAGCAGGAGGAGGTATGGAGGAGCAGTGTGAGTGTGGCAGCAGGTAGGCAGCGTGACATAATAGCCCTGGTACCTAGCGGTGATACCAGGGCTGTAAATAAACACAACAGGAGGTCCCAGACAGCGGTCGTGCAGCCCACATTGTGTCCAATACACAACTGGGACAACACAGTTTTCAACCCGGGCACCTCAGAAAAATTAAACCTTTTTTTTTTTTTTATGGTTTTTTGGTTTTTGGTTTTACAACCAATATAGCTATTGTTTGACGTAATAGCTGGTGGCAGAGTGGCAGCAGAAGAAGGTAATTCTGTGTACCCTGGCAGTGGGAAACACAGACAGACAGCAGCAGCAGGAGGAGGAATGGAGGAGTAGGCGAGCAGCTATTGTTTGACATAATAGCTGGTGGCAGAGTGGCAGCAGAAGGTAAATCATCTGTGTACCCTGGCAGTGGGAAACACAGACAGACAGCAGCAGCAGCAGCAGGAGGAGGTATGGAGGAGCAGTGTGAGTGTGGCAGCAGGTAGGCAGCGTGACATAATAGCCCTGATACCTAGCGGTGATACCAGGGCTGTAAATAAACACAACAGGAGGTCCCAGACAGCGGTCGTGCAGCCCACAT
The DNA here is from genome assembly GCF_040937935.1 of Hyperolius riggenbachi. Lineage (NCBI taxonomy): Eukaryota > Metazoa > Chordata > Amphibia > Anura > Hyperoliidae > Hyperolius > Hyperolius riggenbachi. The sequence continues at coordinate 466,601,217 of NC_090646.1, forward strand.
TGTGTCCAATACACAACTGGGACAACACAGTTTTCAACCCGGGCACCTCAGAAAAATTAAACCTTTTTTTTTATGGTTTTTTGGTTTTTGGTTTTACAACCAATATAGCTATTGTTTGACGTAATAGCTGGTGGCAGAGTGGCAGCAGAAGAAGGTAATTCTGTGTACCCTGGCAGTGGGAAACACAGACAGACAGCAGCAGCAGGAGGAGGAATGGAGGAGTAGGCGAGCAGCTATTGTTTGACGTAATAGCTGGTGGCAGAGTGGCAGCAGAAGGTAAATCATCTGTGTACCCTGGCAGTGGGAAACACAGACAGACAGCAGCAGCAGCAGCAGGAGGAGGTATAGAGGAGCAGTGTGAGTGTGGCAGCAGGTAGGCAGCGTGACATAATAGCCCTGGTACCTAGCGGTGATACCAGGGCTGTAAATAAACACAACAGGAGGTCCCAGACAGCGGTCGTGCAGCCCACATTGTGTCCAATACACAACTGGGACAACACAGTTTTCAACCCGGGCACCTCAGAAAAATTAAACCTTTTTTTTTTTTTATGGTTTTTTGGTTTTTGGTTTTACAACCAATATAGCTATTGTTTGACGTAATAGCTGGTGGCAGAGTGGCAGCAGAAGAAGGTAATTCTGTGTACCCTGGCAGTGGGAAACACAGACAGACAGCAGCAGCAGGAGGAGGAATGGAGGAGTAGGCGAGCAGCTATTGTTTGACGTAATAGCTGGTGGCAGAGTGGCAGCAGAAGGTAAATCATCTGTGTACCCTGGCAGTGGGAAACACAGACAGACAGCAGCAGCAGGAGGAGGAATGGAGGAGTAGGCGAGCAGCTATTGTTTGACGTAATAGCTGGTGGCAGAGTGGCAGCAGAAGGTAAATCATCTGTGTACCCTGGCAGTGGGAAACACAGACAGACAGCAGCAGCAGCAGCAGGAGGAGGTATGGAGGAGCAGTGTGAGTGTGGCAGCAGGTAGGCAGCGTGACATAATAGCCCTGGTACCTAGCGGTGATACCAGGGCTGTAAATAAACAGAACAGGAGGTCCCAGACAGCGGTCGTGCAGCCCACATTGTGTCCAATACACAACTGGAACAACACAGTTTTCAACCCGGGCACCTCAGAAAAATTAAACCTTTTTTTTTTTTAATGGTTTGTTTGGTTTTGGTTTTGCAACCAATATAGCTATTGTTTGACGTAATAGCTGGTGGCAGAGTGGCAGCAGAAGAAGGTAATTCTGTGTACCCTGGCAGTGGGAAACACAGACAGACAGCAGAAGGGCAGTACACAGCAGCCCACTGTAGGTGTAAAATGTGTGGCTGCAGGCGACGTAATAGTCAAAGTGAACCAGGCTGGCTTAGTGAGCAGGAGCCAGGAGGTGGTAAAGGGTGGTAAGGCACATTAACGATGGTTCCGGCAGCCAGTTCATGTCCCCCTCTCGCCGACAACAGGGGCCAGGAACTCGCCTTCCACCCACGCCTGGTTCATCTTGAGAAACGTCAGTCTGTCCACAGACTTGTGAGACAGACGTGAGCGTTTCTCGGTGACCACGCCACCAGCTGCACTGAAGCAGCGCTCGGACAGCACGCTGGAAGGGGGGCAGGACAGCACTTCCAGGGCGTACTGCGCCAGCTCGCTCCAGATCTCCATGCGCTTGACCCAATACTCCATGGGATCAACAGGGGCATCGCTGTCAAGCCCGCTGTACGACCCCATGTAGTCAGCCACCATGCGGGTCAGGCGCTGGCTGTGACCGGAGGAGGATGCTGCTGCATGCATCTCCTCTCTAGTCACTGCTGCCGGAGCCTCTACAGTCCTGTAGAGCTCGTGGCTGAGAGACAGCAGGTCTGTGGGGCGCTTGCTGCTGCTGGATGCAGGCACCTGCTGCTGCCTCTGTGCTGGCTGCTGGACAGTGGGGGTGGAAGGCTGGGGGAAGGCTTCCTCCAAGCGCTCAACAAGGGCCTGCTGCAAGCTCCTTATTTGTTGCGCTGGGTCTCCTCCTGCAGGCGGCAGGAACTGGCTCAACTTCCCCTTGAGGCGTGGGTCCAACATCATGCTGATCCAGATGTCCTCCCTCTGCTTCATCTGGATCACCCTGGGGTCCCTGCGCAGGCACGTCAGCATGTGCGCTGCCATTGGGAAGAGGCGGGCCACGTCTGCTGGCACATCGACGTCAGTGCTGTCCTCATCCTCCTCCTCTGCCGCCTCATCCTCTCTCCACCCCCGCACCAACTCAGCTGCGCTGTGCTGATCCCCCTCATCAGCAGCCAGGTCAGGGACCTCCACCAAGTCCTCCTCCTCCTCCCCTTCAGAGGTGGACTGCGCAGCTGGTTGCCGCTCCTGCTGGTCCAAGGCTGCCGCTCCCTGTTCCAGCAAAGCATCGAGGGCCCTGTTCAGCAGAGAAACCAGGGGCACCCACTCGCAGACCATAGCATGGTCCCTGCTCACCATGTTTGTGGCCTGCAGGAAGGGAGCCAGCACAAAGCACACCTGCTGCATGTGCCTCCAGTCATCATCGGGGACGATGGACGGGATGTTGCTGGTCTTGTCCCTTCTCTGAGCTGCGGAAACAGTGGCCAGGGCAAGGTACTGGTTGACAGCGTGCCTCTGTTCAACCAGACGCTCCAACATCGCCAGGGTGGAGTTCCAGCGAGTCGGAACGTCAAGGATCAGCCGATGGCGTGGCAGATCCAGCTCCTTTTGCACGTCTTCCAGGCTCGCACAGGCTGCAGCCGAGCGCCGGAAGTGACGCACAACATTCCTTGCCGTTTCCAGCAGTTCGCCCATCCCCTGGTAGGTGCGCAGGAACTTCTGCACCACCAGGTTCAGCACGTGGGCAAGACAGGGGATGTGGGTCAGGTTTCCCCTGTCTATTGCGGCAACCAGATTGGCCCCATTGTCGGCCACCACCTCTCCGACTCTGAGGCCTCTGGGGGTCAGCCAAATCCTCTCCTGCTCCTGGAGTTTGGCCAACACATGGGTTGCCGTCAGCTTGGTCTTTCCAAGGCTGACCAAGTGCAGCAGCGCTTGGCAGTGGCGGGCCTTCACGCTGCTGCTGAGGCGGGGGGTTTGGCCAGGTGTTCCGGAGGATGGCAGAGGATCGGAGGAACCTGCTGCAGTTCCCCTGACCCTGCGGGGTGGCACCACCCACTGTGTTGCTGCTGCTGCTGTGCCCGCTGCTGCTCTCCCATCCTCACCCCCTTCCACCAAGCTGACCCAGTGGACAGTGAAGGACAGGTAGCGGCCTGTCCCGAAGCGGCTGCTCCAGGAGTCCATGGTGACGTGGACCCTTTCACCAACCACGTGCTCCAGCCCTCGCTCCACATTGGCCATCACAAAGCGGTGCAGTGCAGGAATGGCCTTGCGGGCAAAGAAGTGTCTGCTGGGGAGCTGCCAGTCTGGGGCTGCGCAAGCAAGCAGCGCACGAATGTCGCTCCCCTCCTGCACGAGCGTGTACGGCAGGAGTTGGGAGCACATGGCCCGTGCCAGCAAGCCGTTCAGCTGCCGCACGCGACGGCTGCTGGGAGGCAGAGCCCTAACCACCCCCTGGAAGGACTCGCTCAAAAGGCTCTGGCGTGGCCTTTTGCTGACACGGGAATCAGCAGACACAGCAGAGGAGGCCACTGAGGACTGGCTGCCAGAACAGGCCTCAGTGTCGGCGGCAGGAGTTGCAGAGGGGGGAGGAGCAGTGCGTTTCCGCACTCCTGCTGGTGCTGCTGGAGGAGCAGGAGGGTGGGTGGCTGCTGTTGCTGCTGCTGCTGCTGAAGGCTGTGCAGTGATGGGTGTGGTGCCACTGCCAGCACCAGATGCCTTCAGCCTCTGGAACTCCTCATGCTGGTGGAAATGTTTAGCCGCAAGGTGGTTGATGAGCGAGCTGGTGCTGAACTTTAAGGGGTCTGCACCTCTGCTCAACTTCCGCTGACAGTGGTTGCAAGTGGCGTACTTGCTGTACACAGTGGGCATGGTGAAAAACCGCCAGATTGGTGACAGAAACATCCCCCTACGGCATGGAAGCGCTGCTGCCTGTCTCCCTGTGGTGGTTGGGGGGGGGGGCTTGGGTGTGGCTGGTGGTGGTACTGGCTGATGCTGCTGCTGCTGCTGCTGAGCCTGAGACACCAGCAGGCTGTGGGACGCTGCCAATGCTTGCAATGATGCGCCTCCTTGCAAGGCCCACAAGCGCATCCTCCTCCTCCTCCTCAGAGCTGCTGAGGACGACATCCCCTGGAGGTGGTGGCACCCAGTCTCTGTCTGTCACCGGGTCATCATCATCATGCCCCTCCTGAAACATGTCCTGCTGGGATGATGACCCCCCAAACTCCTCTCCTGATGCATGGATGGGACGCTTGACTGTCGCCACAGTCTTGCTGTCCAATCCCTCCTCCCCCAAAGTGCCCATCAGCATCTCCTCCTCAAAATCGCCAACAACAGCAGACAATACCCTGATGGTGCCTGGGGTAAAAAGACTGCTGAGTGACAGGTCGGCGACTGATGGTGAACTGGCCTCCTCCCCAGGCCCTGCTGGGCGGCTGCTGCGAACAGGGGTGGTGGTGGTGGTGGTGGTGGTGGTGAGGGTGGAGGCCTCGGATGCAGAGCTGATGGCGGGCTGCTCATCCTCCGTCATGAGTTGCACCACAGTGTCTGCATCCTTTTCCTCAATGGGACGTTTCCGACCCGGCTGGAGGAAAATGGGAGCAGGTGCTACACGCTGCTGCTGTGTCTCTGCAGCGTGAGTTGCAGATGCTCCTGCTGGGCGGCGCCCAAGGCGTCCACGGCCAGTGGCTATGGGAGGAATGTTAGCCACTGACGCTGCTGCTGCTGCTGCGGAACTGTGCATGGTGGCGCGCCCACGGCCGCGGCTTGCCACAATGCTGCTCCCTCTCCTCCTGATTCCCTTGCTGCCCTTCCCCTTGCCCAAACCGCGCTGGCTGCCACTTCCAGACATCTTCAATGTTTTGGGAGTATAGACAAAAGTTTTTTAAAAGGGCGGGTGAAAAGTGGGGTACTTTAATGGAGTGGGTTGGTTGGTGAGGTGACTGATTGAGTGTCCCCTAGTACAGTAAGTAAGTAGTAACAGTCAGGAAGTACAACTAGCAGTTACAATAATCAGTAGTAATCACAAGTAAATTTAGTGTGTGTACACTCAGACAGTGAGTGCACGCACGCAGGAGCTAGTAGCCTATGAACACAGTGACTGAGTGTCCTAGACTCCTAGTACAGTAAGAGTAAGTAGTAACAGTAAGTAGAACTAACTAATTACAATAATCAATCAGCGATCAGAAGGAAATGGAGTGTGGGTGTGTGTACACTCAGACAGTGAGTGCACGCACGCAGGAGCTAGTAGCCTATGAACACAGTGACTGAGTGTCCTAGACTCCTAGTACAGTAAGAGTAAGTAGTAACAGTAAGTAGAACTAACTAATTACAATAATCAATCAGCGATCAGAAGGAAATAGAGTGTGGGTGGTGTGTGTACACTCAGACAGTGAGTGCACGCACGCAGGAGCTAGTAGCCTATGGACAGTGACTGAGTGTCCTAGACTCCTAGTACAGTAAGAGTAAGTAGTAACAGTAAGTACAACTAACTAATTACGATAATCAATCAGCGATCAGAAGGAAATAGAGTGTGTGTTGTGTGTGTACACTCAGACAGTGAGTGCACGCACGCAGGAGCTAGTAGCCTATGAACAGTGACTGAGTGTCCTAGACTCCTAGTACAGCAAGAGTAAGTAGTAACAGTAAGTAGAACTAACTAATTACAATAATCAATCAGCGATCAGAAGGAAATGGAATGTGGGTGTGTGTACACTCAGACAGTGAGTGCACGCACGCAGGAGCTAGTAGCCTATGAACACAGTGACTGAGTGTCCTAGACTCCTAGTACAGTAAGAGTAAGTAGTAACAGTAAGTAGAACTAACTAATTACAATAATCAATCAGCGATCAGAAGGAAATAGAGTGTGGGTGGTGTGTGTACACTCAGACAGTGAGTGCACGCACGCAGGAGCTAGTAGCCTATGGACAGTGACTGAGTGTCCTAGACTCCTAGTACAGTAAGAGTAAGTAGTAACAGTAAGTAGAACTAACTAATTACAATAATCAATCAGCGATCAGAAGGAAATGGAGTGTGGGTGTGTGTACACTCAGACAGTGAGTGCACGCACGCAGGAGCTAGTAGCCTATGAACACAGTGACTGAGTGTCCTAGACTCCTAGTACAGTAAGAGTAAGTAGTAACAGTAAGTAGAACTAACTAATTACAATAATCAATCAGCGATCAGAAGGAAATAGAGTGTGGGTGGTGTGTGTACACTCAGACAGTGAGTGCACGCACGCAGGAGCTAGTAGCCTATGAACACAGTGACTGAGTGTCCTAGACTCCTAGTACAGTAAGAGTAAATAGTAACAGTAAGTAGAACTAACTAATTACAATAATCAATCAGCGATCAGAAGGAAATAGAGTGTGGGTGGTGTGTGTACACTCAGACAGTGAGTGCACGCACGCAGGAGCTAGTAGCCTATGGACAGTGACTGAGTGTCCTAGACTCCTAGTACAGTAAGAGTAAGTAGTAACAGTAAGTACAACTAACTAATTACGATAATCAATCAGCGATCAGAAGGAAATAGAGTGTGTGTTGTGTGTGTACACTCAGACAGTGAGTGCACGCACGCAGGAGCTAGTAGCCTATGAACACAGTGATTGAGTGTCCTAGACTCCTAGTACAGTAAGAGTAAGTAGTAACAGTAAGTAGAACTAACTAATTACAATAATCAATCAGCGATCAGAAGGAAATAGAGTGTGGGTGGTGTGTGTACACTCAGACAGTGAGTGCACGCACGCAGGAGCTAGTAGCCTATGAACACAGTGACTGAGTGTCCTAGACTCCTAGTACAGTAAGAGTAAGTAGTAACAGTAAGTAGAACTAACTAATTACAATAATCAATCAGCGATCAGAAGGAAATGGAGTGTGGGTGTGTGTACACTCAGACAGTGAGTGCACGCACGCAGGAGCTAGTAGCCTATGAACACAGTGACTGAGTGTCCTAGACTCCTAGTACAGTAAGAGTAAGTAGTAACAGTAAGTAGAACTAACTAATTACAATAATCAATCAGCGATCAGAAGGAAATAGAGTGTGGGTGGTGTGTGTACACTCAGACAGTGAGTGCACGCACGCAGGAGCTAGTAGCCTATGGACAGTGACTGAGTGTCCTAGACTCCTAGTACAGTAAGAGTAAGTAGTAACAGTAAGTACAACTAACTAATTACGATAATCAATCAGCGATCAGAAGGAAATGGAGTGTGGGTGTGTGTACACTCAGACAGTGAGTGCACGCACGCAGGAGCTAGTAGCCTATGAACACAGTGACTGAGTGTCCTAGACTCCTAGTACAGTAAGAGTAAGTAGTAACAGTAAGTAGAACTAACTAATTACAATAATCAATCAGCGATCAGAAGGAAATGGAGTGTGGGTGTGTGTACACTCAGACAGTGAGTGCACGCACGCAGGAGCTAGTAGCCTATGAACACAGTGACTGAGTGTCCTAGACTCCTAGTACAGTAAGAGTAAGTAGAAAGTGAAGTCCGCACGATGTCGATGAAATCACTATGGCTTTATTCAATAGTTACACATACAAGCTAAGAACCAGCACCACATGCTGACATGTTTCGGGCGTTACACGCCCTTAATCATAGCATAGGCGCAAATGAGAAAGGGTGACTCATAAATAGAGTGAGGTTACACCCAATACCACATGCTCAAGTGACCCCACCCACAAAGAGTAGTGCATATAAAACAATGAAGGGGGAAGGAGTGAAAAAAGGGAAACACAGTAAATCCCCACATTGAGATAATCCAATGTATAAAAACATTATAAAAAGCATAAAAATACAAATGCATGCGATTATGCACCAGGTGACATCAAGCAGCATAAATTTAAGCCCCTACATGGAATACAAAAGTTAACACATGTGATCATGTATACACTTATGTAAAAACAAAAGGCAAAAAATATATAATATACACTTGAATGATCATGCGATCCGTCTAGGTGACAGTATTAATGTCCCATCTAGCGTTAAGCCCTCCCGGTGAGCGTGTCCCTAATTGGAAAATCCAATAGGCCTCCCTGGTGAGGAGACGTTTGTAAACGTCCCCTCCTCTCACAGGCCTTAGGACACGCTCAATACCCTGGAATGAGAAAGAGGACATGTCACCCAAATGGACCGATCTAAAGTGCTTCGCTACGTTTGACACTTCCAGAGTCAGCCAACCAGCCCCCCTATAGTGTTCAGCTATACGTTGTCTGAGGTGTCTAGTAGTGCACCCCACATATTGAAGATGGCACGAGGAACACGAGACAAGGTAAATCGTGCCCCTCGTGTCACAGTTCATGTATTGTTTGATAGGAAAGGTTTTACCATTGCAGAAAGAAACAATAGAACGAGTGGGTGTATGGACAGCACAATAATGGCAAGTTGAAAAATTGCATCTATAAGAGCCAGGGGTGGTAAGCCAGCACGGTCTTTGCGTGCTAGAGGAAAGAAGGCTAGGTGACAAAATGCTCCCAAGTGTGGGGGCCCTCCTACTGGCAAATCTAACTCCCTGCTTAATGATCTGATTCAGAGTTTCGTCCGCCTGTAGCACGGGAAGGGATTTCTTCACAATCTGCGTAATTTGTTGATATTCTAGACTATACGTGGTCACGAAGGTCGTATCATTATTGAATCGTGGCTGCACTCTGCGGGAGCCCGAAGTCAATAATTCCTCCCTAGTTCTCATCATGGCCCGCCTCCTACCCCTCTCTATCATCCACCTAGGGTAGCCACGCTCCTCAAGACGCAACCCCACAGTGTCCAGCTCCACGCCAAGGGCCAAGCCATCAGAACAATTCCGACGTGCCCGGATGGACTCACCCACGGGAACTGCACGGATGGTGTGGGACGGATGGCAACTGTTGGCCCTCAGGGTGGAGTTGCCACTGCACGGCTTGCGATACGTGCCAGAAACCACAGAGGCAGAGGCAGGGTCCCCCTTCAATGTGAGGTCAAGATAGTTGACCTCAGAGGGGGTCCACTGAAAAGTGAACACTAAGTTCAAAGAGTTCGCATTAAGAAGCTCCACGAATTTATGTGCCTCGTCGTGCGTGCCGTCCCAGACGACCAACAGGTCGTCTATATATCTGCCATACCACACAATGTGACTCGAATAAATATTGGAGTCACCAAACAAATGGAGCTCCTCCCACCAGCCCATGTATAAGTTGGCCAGTGAGGGAGAAAATTTCGCTCCCATTGAAGCTCCACAGCGTTGTACATAAAAATCAGATTCAAAAAGAAAATAATTGTGGGTAAGCAGATATTGGACGGCACGCCCGACGAAGAACTGAAGGTCCGTAGAAAAAGCGGAGTATCTCGCCATGTGATAATCCAAAGCATCCAAAGCGAGAGCATGAGGAATGCAAGAGTATAGTGACTTAACATCAATGGCTATCCAACTATAGTGGACATGCCATTGAAAGTGTAAAAAACTGCTAAGCACATGCTTAGTGTCTCGTATGTAACCGGGAAGACGTCGCACTAAAGGTTGTAGGTGTTCATCTACCCAGTCGCCCAGGCGCTCCCCCAGAGAGCCTATCCCGGCCACAATTGGCCTGCCCTCTGGGGGAAACCCCTGTTTGTGTATCTTGGGCAGGTGATGAAACACCGGGACAACAGGCGAAGACACAGCGAGATACTCCGCTAGTCGCTGGGAGATTACTCCCAAGCTTTCACCCAAGGACAAGAGTGAAAGTAGCTGTCTGCTAAACTCCGCCGTAGGGTCACATCTCAGAGGAGAATAAGTGACCACATCCCGGAGCTGCCTCAGTGCTTCCATGCGATAAACATCCCTATCTAGCACGACCACTGCTCCCCCCTTATCCGCATTCCTAATGACAATACGTACATTATCTTTAAGGGAGGAGAGGGCCCGCTTTTCGGCCGGGGAGAGGTTATCGCGGAGGCCCAAGGCTTTAACAGAAGCTAGTTCGAGTAGTTCTCTTTCTACAACCTCCTGGAAAGCATCAACGGGGGGACTGCGGGCAGTTGTCGGATAAAAGGCTGGATTGCGGATAAAGGTAGGCCTGACATCACTTTCAGAAACCAAGGGGACAGTCTCTGAGAGCAATTGCTCCAAAGACAAAAGTGATTTAGTGTCCCGAAAGCTTCTTATATCAGGCAAGACCGCACCTCCACCATCAGATAAATCATGCTCCGCTCCAGCCGCAGTCTGCCCGTCAATAAAATGCTTTCTCAGAAGAACAGACCTAACAAATTTGTTCACGTCTATGAGTGTGGAAAACACATCAAAGTGGGTAGAAGGGGCAAAGGAAAGCCCCCGTGAAAGTAGTGCGAGCTCAGAGGAGGACAAAATGGTGGCTGAAAGATTAACAACTGTATGGGTGGCGCAATCAGGAACTGAAGTTACTGGTCTATGCTTCCTGTGTTTTATACCCCCTCTCCTCGTCCGCCTCGACCCTTTTTCTTGTTGTATTTGTATTTGTTGTGCCTCTTGTGCTGGGCGGGTAGGGAAGGAATGGACTGCTGGTTTTTTGACAACTGATTGTTGGAACCTGTAGCAGGATTTGTGCCACCAATTGCCCCATATGCCTGTACTCCAGACGCATCCGATAACTCTGACTGAGAGTCAGACGTTTCGGGTGAGCTGAAAGTAACCTTCTTGGACGGTTTATTTCTGGGTTGACGGGAGGTAGGTCTAGGTGACCGAAAAGTAGCCTCCCAACGACCCCACTCGTAAACAACACCCTTATTGTAATCGTTGACATCACGTAAATACTTGACTCGTTTGGTGTCGGTGATCAAAGACTCAAGCCTCGACACGCTGTCTAGCAGTCTCTTGTTTAATTCATCATACTGCTGCAACGTGTCGAGTTTGGAAAGAGTCCCCTTGATCTCCGAAACCTGCAGTCGTAAATCAACCAATCGTTGTTCCTCATAGACAATAATCAATTTCATCAATTTGATTGAACAATCGCTCAAAATGGCGTTCCATTCCACAACAAAATTATCTGAGTATATAGTGGTCGGAACCTTCCTAATTCTCAAGCCACGTGGAATAATATTTTCCGCCACGTATTGCTTGAGACTGGTGAGGTCCCACCACACTTTAGTCTCTTTCAACATAAGATCCTCAAGTTGTATAAAAACAGATTTGAGCGTTGCCTCTGAGTTAATATTAAAAGAGGCTCCCAAATGTCTCGAAAACACTGCTGCAAACCTCGAGGATCTATCAGGATCATAGTCCAAATCGCCAAGTTCAATCAAATGGTCATCAGAAGGCACAGAGTTCTGTAGGGAGGTATGTCCTTGTACTGACAAATCAGGCTCAGTCACACCCACTGTAAAGCCAGTGGTACAAGGGGCACCCAGAATGGGATGAACAGTGTGTGGTGGATGTACATCCTCAAAGGAAGCATGTGCTGCTATATATGCGGCTGCGGACAGATTAGATAGACCAGTCACTGTCCCCAGATCACTAACCTTTGAATCCGCTTTGATGGCTCCCTGAGGTGAATCAATTATGGCTTGAGACTCCTGCGCATTGTCCTGAGGATTGTCCCATAGACCACGCACCAGCTGCACACAATGTGGTCGGACCTCCAGAGGAGGATCTAGGATTTCGGCAGAAGGAGGTAGAGAAGGCCGATCAGACAGGGGCAAAAACCTGCCAGAGATACGGCGGGGGGCAAGCGGAACGCTTCCTCCCTGAGGTATGGTGTCAAGAGACAGCCTACGTGAGGCTGGTAGCTTAGACCGGGCGCCTAGCTCTGACATCATCAGAGGCGCACCGGAAGTCAGGGGAATCCGCTCGGCCAGGGCCTCCTCCGCAACTGGGGACCAGCGCACTCCTCCAGCAAGGAGGTCGCCACCCGGCAGCTTGACCGCAGGGAGAATAGGGGCCACAGCCAAACCAGGACCCTCCACCCCGGAAGGGGCCAGCGACAGACACGGAGCAGGTACACTTGTAATGCTGACTGCAGCTGTAGATGATGTCAAAGTTTCAGAAGGCTGTGTTCCTGCTGTTGAAGGCACTGCTGTTTGGATAGCAGCTGTTTTACGGACCAAGTCCAGATTGCGCTGTGCAGCATGGGTGGAAGACACTACCTTCTTGGATGATGTAGTGAGAAGCACTTTAGTGGAAGTAGTATCCTTGCCTGATGTGCAACAAGAGGCATTGCTGCGTAATGCCGTGCAGTGGCAACTCCACCCTGAGGGCCAACAGTTGCCATCCGTCCCACACCATCCGTGCAGTTCCCGTGGGTGAGTCCATCCGGGCACGTCGGAATTGTTCTGATGGCTTGGCCCTTGGCGTGGAGCTGGACACTGTGGGGTTGCGTCTTGAGGAGCGTGGCTACCCTAGGTGGATGATAGAGAGGGGTAGGAGGCGGGCCATGATGAGAACTAGGGAGGAATTATTGACTTCGGGCTCCCGCAGAGTGCAGCCACGATTCAATAATGATACGACCTTCGTGACCACGTATAGTCTAGAATATCAACAAATTACGCAGATTGTGAAGAAATCCCTTCCCGTGCTACAGGCGGACGAAACTCTGAATCAGATCATTAAGCAGGGAGTTAGATTTGCCAGTAGGAGGGCCCCCACACTTGGGAGCATTTTGTCACCTAGCCTTCTTTCCTCTAGCACGCAAAGACCGTGCTGGCTTACCACCCCTGGCTCTTATAGATGCAATTTTTCAACTTGCCATTATTGTGCTGTCCATACACCCACTCGTTCTATTGTTTCTTTCTGCAATGGTAAAACCTTTCCTATCAAACAATACATGAACTGTGACACGAGGGGCACGATTTACCTTGTCTCGTGTTCCTCGTGCCATCTTCAATATGTGGGGTGCACTACTAGACACCTCAGACAACGTATAGCTGAACACTATAGGGGGGCTGGTTGGCTGACTCTGGAAGTGTCAAACGTAGCGAAGCACTTTAGATCGGTCCATTTGGGTGACATGTCCTCTTTCTCATTCCAGGGTATTGAGCGTGTCCTAAGGCCTGTGAGAGGAGGGGACGTTTACAAACGTCTCCTCACCAGGGAGGCCTATTGGATTTTCCAATTAGGGACACGCTCACCGGGAGGGCTTAACGCTAGATGGGACATTAATACTGTCACCTAGACGGATCGCATGATCATTCAAGTGTATATTATATATTTTTTGCCTTTTGTTTTTACATAAGTGTATACATGATCACATGTGTTAACTTTTGTATTCCATGTAGGGGCTTAAATTTATGCTGCTTGATGTCACCTGGTGCATAATCGCATGCATTTGTATTTTTATGCTTTTTATAATGTTTTTATACATTGGATTATCTCAATGTGGGGATTTACTGTGTTTCCCTTTTTTCACTCCTTCCCCCTTCATTGTTTTATATGCACTACTCTTTGTGGGTGGGGTCACTTGAGCATGTGGTATTGGGTGTAACCTCACTCTATTTATGAGTCACCCTTTCTCATTTGCGCCTATGCTATGATTAAGGGCGTGTAACGCCCGAAACATGTCAGCATGTGGTGCTGGTTCTTAGCTTGTATGTGTAACTATTGAATAAAGCCATAGTGATTTCATCGACATCGTGCGGACTTCACTTTCTACATCCTTGGATCTGAGGTCTTGGCAGCCTGTTTTCTGCACTGTCGATAGACGGAGGTATTGAGCGGAGTTCCACATTTCTATTACAGTAAGAGTAAGTAGTAACAGTAAGTAGAACTAACTAATTACAATAATCAATCAGCGATCAGAAGGAAATAGAGTGTGGGTGGTGTGTGTACACTCAGACAGTGAGTGCACGCACGCAGGAGCTAGTAGCCTATGGACAGTGACTGAGTGTCCTAGACTCCTAGTACAGTAAGAGTAAGTAGTAACAGTAAGTACAACTAACTAATTACGATAATCAATCAGCGATCAGAAGGAAATAGAGTGTGTGTTGTGTGTGTACACTCAGACAGTGAGTGCACGCACGCAGGAGCTAGTAGCCTATGAACAGTGACTGAGTGTCCTAGACTCCTAGTACAGCAAGAGTAATTAGTAACAGTAAGTAGAACTAACTAATTACAATAATCAATCAGCGATCAGAAGGAAATAGAGTGTGTGTTGTGTGTGTACACTCAGACAGTGAGTGCACGCACGCAGGAGCTAGTAGCCTATGAACACAGTGACTGAGTGTCCTAGACTCCTAGTACAGTAAGAGTAAGTAGTAACAGTAAGTAAGTAGAACTAACTAATTACGATAATCAATCAGCGATCAGAAGGAAATAGAGTGTGTGTTGTGTGTGTACACTCAGACAGTGAGTGCACGCACGCAGGAGCTAGTAGCCTATGGACAGTGACTGAGTGTCCTAGACTCCTAGTACAGTAAGAGTAAGTAGTAACAGTAAGTACAACTAACTAATTACGATAATCAATCAGCGATCAGAAGGAAATAGAGTGTGTGTTGTGTGTGTACACTCAGACAGTGAGTGCAGTGCGCACACGCAGGAGCTAGTAGCCTATATGAACAGTGACAGTGAGTGTCCCTACGGGTACAGTAAGAGTAAGTAGTAAGTAAGTACAACTAACTAACAATAATCTATCAGTAATCAGAAGGAAATAGAGTGTGTGTACACACAGACAGTGAGTGAGTGCACACACGCAGGAGCTAGCTAGTAGCCTATAAACAGTGACAGTCAGTGAGTGTCCTACTCCTAGTACAGTATAACTACAATACTATTAGTAAAGGACAGCAGAAATACTGGTATAGATGAGAGAAGTAAACAGAGGACAGCTGCCCACAGAGGCAAGGCCCCCCTGAGGCCTAAACCTGTAAGCTTGCAGCAGCTGCCTGTCTCTAATGTAACACACAAGCTACTAACTAAAATACAATGTCTATCTAACTAACAACAATATAGGTGTATATGGCAGGTGTAGGTGAGCAAAAACGCTAGGTAAATGACCACAATAGAGCACTTGCTAAGCCAAAGCACAAAGGAGCAACTCTCTCTCTGTACAAGTCTCAGGCAAGCATGGAAAAACCTAACATGGCGGCCACTATTTATAGGGTAGGGGCTGGCCAGGGTCCCCCTCTGTGATTGGCTGCCGTCAGAGGGCCTGGGAGCCCTCTGATTGGCTCTAAGGACATCAATCTGGGCTATGACGCTATTCGAGCTCGGTACCGAGCTCGAATAGCGCCGGGTTGCTCGAATAGCTCGAATAGTGAATGGGCTATTCGAGTGTACTCGGATAGCCCATTCGAATAGCTCCAGCTATTCGGAGCTCGAATACCGAGCTCGAATAGCTGAAAAAGAGCTCGAATATTCGAGCTACTCGAATATTCGAGCTCTGCTGAGCACCACTGGTGCAGTTTGCTGCTCCAGGGCAATTTCAGACTGATTTATGTGCATGGGTGTGTACCCTACAATGGTTGAACCTGACAGTGCCTCAGCAAGAATCCAAGGTTAAGAGCATAAAATGTTTGCTTACAAGGTAGAAGTAGAGTAGGGATCCTTACCATAATAAGGGGACAACTCATTACTGATGTAAAGGTCTAGTTCACAATGCTATTGCATGCAATCCATCTTAGAAGCTGTTAGAAATCATGTACTTTCATTTTCTGCCTGCTGGTGGTAATGTTGAGTTGAATTACCCTGGATTTCCACCATCCACCAACAGGTGGCCTGGTGTTACTGTGCTCAAGGACTTGCAGTTGGGACACAGAGGCATATTCCCTGCTGCAGGACATGCCTCTGAGTCCCCCACGCGTCACTCTCTGTCCCCCCACCGCCATTCTATAACTCCCCAAAATTAGCGACAAGTGATTGTTTTGAGCAGGGAATACCTCTCCTCCCTGTTTCAGTGTCTGTATTGCTGCACACTGTGGTCCTTCCTTGTTCTTCCGTTCAGGCTTGTGACACTTATGCCTCCTTTTTTCAACCGCATAATTTTGCAACCTACAGCAGTAGTTTTTAATACTTCAGGTGTTCCAGCTTGGTGTGAGTGTGATGTGTGCAGAGGGTTAATGATTGTTAGTTTTGTATGTGAACCATGTGTTTTCATTAGCAGTATGTCCTCCTTTCCTGCTCTTGCCTATGTGTCTCTCTTGAGCTCCTCTCTCTAATCAATTCACCCTTCTCTTTCTCTTCTTCCTTTCCATCTGGCTCCTTATAATTAGAGCCCTCGGCTGGAGCTCAGTTGTATAAATGAAGCTTGTCCATTTTGCTGTTCAACTTGGCAGATATGCTATATGTACAATAAGAAGTGCTGGTCTGTTGGATTACGTTCATGGTTTCAACTAATTCCCCTCCATCAGGTTGGTTCCTATCCCTATTGAAAATATCCAACTGATTCTACACTTTATTTTGTCCAAGAGGCTCTTTTCTTTGTTAGGATAAGAGATGAGAGCTGGTCCATCATATGTTTATTTGCAGGAGAGAAAAACAAGCTATCTAAGGCTATTAATTGGGCAGAATATTGTTAGAGGGAACACTAATTCCCAGCCATGTTCCATTAGAGGTACATTCAGTGCTTCATATTTTTCACTGTACAGAAGTACATTTATGGAAATAGAAAAACATCAGTTTTATTTCTCACCCATTTTGTTTTTTACCCTGAAAATGTATATGTAGTACATTGTAGAGTTTTTTTTTCCTGTTTTCTTCCCATAAATTGTTTCTATTTATTATTAATTTGATGATTCTTAGAACAAATTGTATGGTGTCTAAGCAAAGATGTGCAATACTTAATATATACTAGCTGATGGCCCGGTGTTGCCCAGGTATGTATTTGGCTGGTGCTGACCCCGCCGACTTTTTCTAACCTTAACACACAATTACGCAATTACTCAATGACCTTGTTTGTGAGTTTTGTGGTCTTTGGCATCAATAATTTGTATTGAAATGAAACAAATCTGAATGGCTGTGGCTCCATCCCCTTTTCTGAATTTGAACCCTAGTCACCCAATGACCAACTGTACCAGGTTTGAGGCTTGTGCCATTAACAGTGCAAGAATGGCAGCAATTAAATATTCCCCTTGAAAATCAATAGGTGAATTTTGATTGGCTTTTGTAGGCGCCACCCACTTTTCTGAATATTAATCCCAGTCACCCAGTGACCAACTGTGCAAAGTTTGAGAACCCTGTCATTAAAAGTGTAAGAATGGCTGCAGTTTCTATTTTCACTGTCAAATAAAAGTTTTTTGGGCTCAGCCTACTTTTTGTAACATTGACACACAGACACTCAATGACTAAGTTTGTGAGCTTTTGGGTTTCTGGCATAAAAAATGTATTGATGGAGGCAGTTTATCCAGCAAATATATCTGACTGGTTGTTTGTGGCAAGTTTTGAAAACCCTGCAATTAACAGTCTAAGAATGGCTACAGTTTACAGTTTCCCACTGAAAACAAACTGAGATACAGTCTTTCAGTGGAAGGGTCATATGCTTTGCCAGTCTGATAACTGAGGCATCTGTGACCAGAGCGTTCTCTAATGGTTTAGACTCTTCTGAAGGTAAAGGATATAACTTGGATAGCCTGTTAGTTAAAGCGGATCCAAGATGAAAAACTAACTATAACAAGTAACTTGTCTTTATATCTTATCTAAAGTTTAGATAGTTTACACAGCAAATCTATCTGCAAACAGCTTCAACAGTTTATGATTATTTCTTCATGTGATACAGTGAGAGAGAGCGGCCATGTTCTGCTTATGATCATTACACACAGGCAAGCTACTCTGCATCTCCAGCCCTCAGCTTGTGGAAACTTTACTCCCCTCTCCTCCTCCCTCCTCCCCTCTGCCTCTGAAATCTCTGGCTAGTAACACCTCCTCCTCCTCCTCCTCATGCCCAGACTGAGCTCCCATAAGCACCATCTACATGGGTCTTAGAGTGCCTAGGCGCTGGAGGAGCTGTGGGTGAGGCTTGTTTAGTTTATAGGGAATTAGGGTATTAAAACAAAAAAAAAGTATTTGGCTTAAAGAGACACTGAAGCCTCTTCAAATCCCACTTTTTATTTAACATTTATCTTCAACACTATCAGCCCTGCTAAAATGCCACATACCCGTGGCAGAAGGATGTTTACAAACTCTCCAAATGCCGGGGCAAAAGTCCACGACTTTCTTGATTGTGGGTTTTGCTGCCCAGGGAGGCAGAGCTTTGAGCTGCAGTTCTGCCTCTATTCACGTCAATCACCGCGGATCTCTACCCCGCCCCTCTCAGTGAAGGAAGACGAGAGGGGCGGGGAGAGGCAGCAATAAGCGGGGATTGACACGCATGGAGGCAGAGCTACAGCCCAAAGCTCTGCCTCTATGAGGAAGAGCTCCCCGCATTTTTCCACAAGGATTTGGGGGGTTTGTAAACTGCTTTCTGCTGTTGGGATGTGGCGTTTTAGCAGGGCTGATAGTGTTGAAGGTAAATGTTGAATAAAAAGTGGGATTTTAGGAGACTTCAGAGTCTCCTTAAGAAATGCCCTATAAACTGTACGAAAGGAACACAACTGTGCAATAAGTAAATGTTTATCTCTGATCTACTTTAACAGAGGCTTTTTTTCTATCTTCTGCAACTCCTCTTTTATCACATCCTCTATTTCTGCCATGAAAGAAAAGGTACCCTTCTCTTCGCACACTTCCCACCCTCAGACCATCACCTTCACAACTTTAACCTCCTCACGGAAGGCACCTCCAAACTACCCACGTACCCACCTGGTCAATGGCAGTGAGACCTATGCAAGCTCAACCTTAGTGTCCTTGCTGACCCCCTCCATGCCCTCTCCTCCACTCTCCCCACCCTAACCTGTCCTAATCTTACTGCAGCTCAGTATTGCCAAACTCTCTCATCAGCCCTAGAGGAAGCTGCTCCCCAAATATTCCGCCGCAACCGCCCCCCTAACCCCCAGCCCTGGTGCACTACCCATACTTGCAACCTCCAGAGGGTAACGCGCCACTGAACGGAAATGGAGGAAAACTTGACTTAACCAGGATTTCCTACAGTACAAGACTAAGCTGCTTCAGTTCCACACTGCACTTGCTGATGCTAAGCAAGAATACTTTGCCAAGCTCATCGGAGCACAAGCTTCCAACCCCTGGCATCTTATTGCCACTTTCAACTCCCTGCTTAAACCCACCCCCCCACCCTCAGTTTCCTCCCTCTCTGCCACAGATTTAGCCACCGACTTCACCAACAAAATTGTCTTCATATGTCAGGAAATATTCAATCTTCAATCTTTACCTCCCACCCCCTCCCATCCAGCTCCGCCACCACCCTATCCTCCCCTCACTAGAGATGGCCCGAACGGTTCGCCAGCGAAGGGTTCCCAGCGAACTTCCGTGGTTTGCGATCGCGGCGAACCGGGAACTTTTCCGGAAGTTCGGTTCACCCCATAGTGCGCCATTAGGGTCAACTTTGACTTGTGATAGTCAGCAGGCACATTGTAGCCAATCAGGCTACACTCCCTCCTGGAGCCACTCCCCCCTTATAAAAGGAGGTTCGGCCCATCTCTACCCTCACCTCCTTCATTCCTATTACCATTGAGGAAGTCAAGCACCTACTGCAGACTTCCCATACCACTACCTCCCCCTTGACCCCATCCCTTCTGATTTACTCTAGCCTCACTTCATGTATTTGGCCCCAGTCCTCACTACCCTGTTTAACCTCTCCCTATCCACAGGCACCTTCCCCTCAGACTTCAAACAGTCCACTGTACTACCCCTGCTCAAGAAACCCTCCCTTGACCCCTCACTACCCTCCAGCTACCGCCCTATCTCCCTCTTCCCCTTTGCCTCAAAACTCCTTGAGCATCTGGTTCACAAACAACTGACTCAGTACCTCACTGTTAGACCCACTACAATCTGGATTTAGGCCTGCCCACTCAACCGAAACAGCTCTCACCAAGTCAATGACCTTGCCTTAGCTAAAGCTGAAGGTAAATACTCCATTCTCCTCCTCCTTGACTTTTCAGCAGCTTTTGACAAAGTAGACCATCCCCTACTCCTCTAGTCCCTCCAGTCCATGGGTATTCAAGACCTCGCCCTGACTTGGCTTTCATTCTACCTCTCCAACCGGCAACCACTCCTTCACAACCCGCTTCAAAGAGTCCTTATCCACCCTCTACTACTACCACCTCTCGGTGGGAGTCCCCCAAGGCTCGGTCCTTGGCCCCCTAATGTTCTCCCTATACACATCCTCCATTGGTAAGGTTATCTCCTCCATGGGTTTTAAAGGAATCATCAGGATAAAAATAAAAAATCAGCTTTAGTCACCTGGGGCTTTCTCCAGCCCCTTGCGGCAGACTGTCCCACGCTGACTGCTCTGCTCTCCGCCGCCATCCCAGGCTTCCCGCACGGTGCAGAGGAGGACCCCGAGGTCATCCTTACTGTGCCTGTGTGAAGCGCCGCTGTCAATCATGGCCATGTTGTCTGCGGCGCACTGTGCAGGCGCAGAAGTCAGACTGAGCCCGACTGAGCCGCGGACCAGAGGTTGACTGCGTCTGAACGGAGGACTGCGGGAGGCATGCAAGGGACACATCCATGCTTATGGGGCTGGAGGAAGCCCCAGGTAAGTAAAAAACGGCAGGATGACTCATCTCTGGGTCTCTTTAACCACTTTACCTCCCTTGCTACGCTTATCTACTCCCCACAAAACTTTACTTGAATCTCAGGGGAGTAGATAGGCGTACTTGTGGTAAACAGTGTGCTGTATGCCCAATAAGCTATCTGATTATGTATATAGGGTATCATTTTAACCGTGACAAGTGAGAGAATAGATTTTGTGGTGTTTGACAACTGAGGGATAAGTCATGTGATTTTTTTTACCGGAAAACTGAATGAAAAGCAATAAAACTGTTATTTACATGTACTCTATACCCCTAAATAAATACTAGTAAAAAAAAACAAAAGTGACATCATTGAAAAGAGAATACATAGTTACCCTAGGGACTTAGCTTTTAAAATATGTATGCCATGAGAGTGTATTACTGTTAATCATGAAGATAAGGGCTTTTTAATTACTGATAGAGTACAATGAGAAAACAAAAAACACAAACCAGAAACTAATATATTATCGCCATACATTGTACTAGGAACATTATTTAAATGTTGAGATAACCAGGACAAATTAGCAAATACAATGTGTGGGTTTTACCTATGGTAACATTGTTTATTTGAAAACTATAGTGCATGGAAATGGAGAAATAGTGTATTTTTTCTTTTTTTTTCTCATTTTTCCCTTTAAAATGCACAGATAATAGCATAATTGCTAAAAGCAAATATCACCCTCACAAAGCATAATTTGTGGCAAAAAAACAAGATATAGATCATTTACATCTGATGAGTAGCAATAAAGTTATTGGTGAATGAATGGGAGGAGCGCTGAAATGTGAAAATTGCTCTGGATTTTAAGCAAAAAACCCTGTGGAGCTGAAGTGGTTAAGGCCTTTTTACCTCCAGAGTGCAGTTTTTGCTGTCTTCCCAGGCTGAAAAAAAATAGTCATAATATGACTATTTAAAAATAATGCACTCCAGCTCCATTAGAATACCTACCTGATAGACACTTACCTATGAACTTGTTGCTGGTATGTATTAGGTGCAACAGTGTCCATAGGGATAGAAGCAATATCATGGCTGTAGAGTAAAAAGCAGTTTAGTTAGAAGTGTTATATAATGAAAGAAGGATAGGAAGCAAGATGAAACCTCGTAAGTACTTTCTCCTCTGGATAAAAGGATCAGCAGCACATCAGCTCTGAAAGAACAGACTGAATAGAGGCGCTAACCGCCACCATGCTGCCATAAATATTGCCTCCCAAACGTGTGGAGGAAGGAGGCAGGCACACCCCCCCTGGATGAGCGCTCTTGCAGCCAATAGGAGAGCAGAAGTGCAATGCGGCCGATAGCCGCTGCCCGTGGCTAGTTATGCCTACCACTGCCGCATCCTATGACGTCATGCGGTTCACAGACAGCCAGAGCTGGAGTGCACACCAAGGGAAAAGAGAAAAGAGGAGAGGAAGCCAACAGAGAGACACTGGCACCAAGACTCTGTTAGGGTCTATAAACAAAGGTGCTCGGCCAAAATCAAGCATTATATGGGTGCTCCATAGTACCCCTAGAGGTCCAATAACACCCCCCCAAGACCAGCAGGACGGAGTGCCCCGCTTATACCTAATTTATAGGTCGGAACAGAGGCCTTCACACAAGGGAGGAAGATGTGTGGTGACTGTAAGACATTCAGGTAGGTGTAAAAAGAAAAAACATTTTCTGTGCTGAACACAGGTTGATCCTATGAGGTGAGGACAAAAAAACAAAGGCAGCAAGCACCTCCTCTCAAACTTATTTAAATATTTACTGATCCTATGAGGTAGTTGGGGCGGAACCACTTCCAATGTGCTGCCATGGAGGCATAAGGAAAAAACATTCAATCTACTTTGTAAATGTTTAAATATAAAATGAAACCATAGGATAGCTAAAAAAGGGTCATTATTAGGATTAGGAGGATAGATAAAATTGCTTATATCATCAGTTTATTTCCACCTCGGGGTCACTTTAACATCATATCATATGGTCTCTGAATGGATAAACAATAAACGCTAATACAGATTGCTCTGATGAGTCATGGTGTAGTAACTACATTTAATTTGGACAAAGAATCACAGTTCTTTTGATATTTGGGGATGGAATCAGTGTAATTTTGATTTCATTTTATTAGTTATGTGAAATTAGGTTCACAGGATATACTAATGTACTTTAAACAGATTTCCACAGAGATACAGTGGGATGCGAAAGTTTGGGCAACCTTGTTAATCGTCATGATTTTCCTGTATCATTGGTAATCATTGGTTGTTACGATAAAAAATGTTAGTTAAATATATCATATAGGAGACACACACAGTGATATTTGACAAGTGAAATGAAGTTTATTGGATTTACAGAAAGTGCACAATAATTATTTAAACAAAATTAGGCAGGTGCATAAATTTGGGCACCACAAAAAAGAGATGAAATCAATATTTAGTAGATCCTCCTTTTGCAGAAATGACAGCCTCTAAACACTTCCTGTAGGTTCCAATAAGAGTCTGGATTCTGGTTGAAGGTATTTTGGACCATTTCTCTTTACAAAACATCTCTAGTTCATTCACTTTTGATGGCTTCCGATCATGGACAGCGTTCTTTAACTCACATCACAGATTTTCAATTATATTCAGGTCTGGGGACTGAAATGGCCATTCCAGAACATTGTACTTGTTCTTCTGCATGAATGCCTTAGTGGATTTTGAGCAGTGTTTAGGGTCATTGTCTTGTTGAAAGTAGTGATGGGCGAACACCTGGATGTTCGGGTTCGGGAAAGTTCGCCGAACATGGCCGAGATGTTCGGCATGTTCGGGCCGAACCCCGAACTTTCCGAACATCCAGCTTTTGGGGGCCATATGGGGTCGCAGGCATAAGGGGGGAGCATGCCCCGATCGCGGGGGGGGGGGTCGGAAATTCCCCCCACCCCCTCCGCTAGCGCTCCCCCCTCTGCCCGCTTCCCCATTCAAAAGTTTAAGCAAAGTACCTGTAGTGGATGGCCTGGCAGTGGGCGGCACTGTGGAGTGAGGAGGAGGAGTCCGGAGAGTGACGAGTTGAGGGAGGCCGGGCAGCGGGCGGTTCAGCGGAAGTACCCTTGTGGTACTTCCGCCCTTTCTCTGACCTCACGCCCGCTGCCCGGCCTCCCTCAACTCGTCACTCTCCGGACTCCTCCTCCTCACTCCACAGTGCCGCCCACTGCCAGGCCATCCACTACAGGTACTTTGCTTAAACTTTTGAATGGGGAAGCGGGCAGAGGGGGGAGCGCTAGCGGAGGGGGTGGGGGGAATTTCCGACCCCCCCCCGCGATCGGGGCATGCTCCCCCCTTATGCCTGCGACCCCATAGGGGGGCAGTATTCGGCCGAACAGGGCCCTGTTCGGCCGAACAGGGGCCCTGTTCGGCCCTGTTCGGCGGCCATTAGAAGTTCGGGGCGAACCCGAACTTAAAAGGCCGAACACCATCAGGTGTTCGGCCGAACGCGAACATCACCCGAACAGGGTGATGTTCTGCAGAACCCGAACAGTGGCGAACACTGTTCGCCCAACACTAGTTGAAAGATCCAGCCCTGGCGCAGCTTCAGCTTTGCCACTGATTCCTGAACATTGGTCTCCAGAATCTGCTGATACTGAGTGTAATCCATGCGTCCCTCAACTTTGACAAGATTCCCAGTTCCTGCACTGGCCACACAGCCCCACAACATGATGTAAGCACCACTATAATTTACTGTAGGTAGCAGGTGTTTTTTCTTGAAATGCTGTGTTGTTTTTCCTTCATTGGGAGGATGCCCAAATAACCAAAATAACTCAATTTTAGTTTCAGCAGTCCACAGCACCTTATACCAAAATGAAGCTGGCTTGTCCAAATGTGCTTTAGCATACATCAAGCAGCTCTGTTTGTGCTGTGGGTGGTGAAAAGCCTTCCTCAGCATCACTCTCGCATACAGCATTTCCTTGTGTAAAGTACACCGAATGGTTGAACGATGCACAGTGACTCCATCTGCAGTAAGATGATGTTGTAACTTGTAAGTCTTTGGTGCTGGTTTGTGGGTTGACTCTGACTGTTCTCACAATTTGTCACTTCTGTTTATCCGAGATTTTTCTTGATCTGCCACTTCGAGCCTTAACTTGAACTGAGCCTGTGGTCTTCCATTTCCTCAATATGTCCCTAAATGTGAAAACAGACAGCTGAAATCTCTGAGACAGCTTTCTTTATCCTTCCCCTAAACCATGATGGTGTACAATCTTTGTCTTCAGGTCATTTGAGAGTTATTTTGAGACCCCCATGTTGTTACTTTTCAGAGAAAATTAAAAGAGGAAGGAAACTTACAATTGACCCCCTTAAATACTATTTTTCATAATAAGATTCACCTGTGTATGTAGGTCATGGGTCACTGAGCTTACCAAGCCAATTTGAGTTCCAATAAGTTGTTCTAAAGGTTTTGGAATCAATAAAATGACAACAGTGCCCACATTTATGCACCTGCCTTATTTTATTTAAACAATTATTGTGCACTTTCTGTAAATTCAATAAACTTCATTTCACTTCTCAAATATCACTGTGTGTGTCTCCTATATGATATATTTAACTGACATTTTTAATTGTAACAACCAACGATTTATACGGGAAAATCATGACGATTAACAAGGTTGCCCAAACTTTTGCATCCCACTGTACGTATAGATACAACAATTTGTGGGCATGCATGCACCAATAGATTTTCACCAAATGCTTTAGAGTCAATGGGTATGAGAAAACACATTTTCATATAGATTAAGATTTTGCAGAATTACACATTCAAATTACTACTCAATTTTAAATTAATTTCTCCACAGTTTAAAATTGTGGATGATGAGTTTGTATTGTGATTGAGAATTTCACTGCAAAATTACTGCTATGCAAAATTCGAGCTCATGACTAGTAATGAACAAACATTAGCTCATTATGCAAAATTCCTTTCAACTAGAAGCAGAAAGTTCATCAACCAATTAGAACAGAGAACTGCTAAGATCGGTTAACCAGCA
This sequence comes from Hyperolius riggenbachi, assembly GCF_040937935.1. Taxonomy (NCBI): domain Eukaryota; kingdom Metazoa; phylum Chordata; class Amphibia; order Anura; family Hyperoliidae; genus Hyperolius; species Hyperolius riggenbachi. Next base: position 466,626,824 of record NC_090646.1, read on the forward strand.
ACTAGTAAGTATACACAGCTTCCTGTTAATACATTAGATTTCTATTTTTGGTTGAGCAGTGAGTGGATATTGAATTCACTTGTTATGAATACCATATTGTAAAGTAAAATGATATGGAACATGAGAAGGTGCAAAAGCGGAAAAAAAAGTAATGTCATTCAAAAATGGCATTTTTTTTAGATAGTTTTAGAATGCCCCAAGGAATAGCCTGAAATAGTAAAAAGGTGTAAAGTATCGGAGGTTAAAAAAGAAAGATAAGGTTGTTCAAAACTGGAAAACATTGTAGGTTGTGCAGAATAGCCATCTTTTCGGGAAACAAGAATTGGGTTAAAAACTTACAACTGTGCTACAGCAATGGAGATTGATGCTTAACAAAACAACTACAAGTGTTTGATCTTTCAAAGTGGAATAAAGGTGTTTCATTAAACATTTAAGATAAATAGAATTATACCTATATATAATACAGCCTGCTGAGCTTAATTAATTTCTTGTTACCTAGCAAACTCATGGTGAACCAGAACTAATAGGAGTGTGTAAGGAGCTGCAATGGACCTAAAAGACTTCTTACTAAAATGCTATGGAAAACAAAAGATTGCTTTCTTAAAACAGAAAGAATTTGCAATAATTCAGGTTGGTGTAGCTCCGAGATTTCTCCCAGTGCATCACTGCTGAAATATGCAAATTATCCATTGTCGTTCCTGTGAGCAAGCCACACCTCCAGATCTGCTGAAATGCAATGATGTGTCAGCTTGTTAATATTACAGAGCCACAATAATCCAACTGCATACAGATTGTTTCAGATTGATTGATCCTCATCAACGCATGGCATGGATTAATGTGACTCTATGGGGTAGGACTTTAAAGGTAACACCCAGAGGTACAGAGTACCTAGCAAGCTCATGGTGAACCAGAACTCCTAGGGGCTACAATGGACCTAAAAGCCCTCTTACTAAAATGCTATGTAAAACAAAAGATTACTTTCTTAAAACAGAAAGAATTTGTGATAATTCAGGTTGGAGCAAGCTCCGAGATTTCTCCCAGAGCATCACTGCTGAAATATGCAAATTATCCATTGTAGTCCTTATGAGCTATAATAATAATATAATATTAATAAGCTGACACAATCATTGCATTCCAGCAGATCTGGAGGTGTGGCTAGCTCACAGGGACGACAATGGATAATTTGCATATTTCAGCAGTGATGCACTGGGAGACATCTTGGAGCTTTTTACCACAAGAAACTGAGTGTAAATCTGTGCAATGTATGACTAATGGCTTGGAAAGATTTAACATGAACATGAATTGTCAATTAAAAAAAATTACAGGAATCTATGATCTGCCTTACAGCACTGGGTCCCCAGTTTGAATCCCAGCCTGGGCACTATCTGCATGGAGTTAGTATATTCTCCCTGTGTCTGTGTTGGTTTTCTCTAGGCAATCTGATTTCCTCCCACATCACAAAAACATGCAGATAAGTTAATTGGCTCCTCTCTAGACTTACCCTAGACTACGATACATACACTACATGATATATACATGGACATATGACAATCTAGGGAATAGATTGTGAGCCCCGTCTGAGGGACAGTTAAGTGACAAGATAATATTCTGTGCATTGCTGCAGAAGATGTCAATGCTATAGAAATACAAAGTAAATAATAATGCTATATTTATGCTAGTGATCAGTAGTGTTGGGCGAACACCTAGATGTTCGGGTTCGCGAACGTTCGCCGAACATCGCCGCGATGTTCGGGTGTTCGCGCCGAACTCCGAACATAATGGAAGTCAATGGGGACCTGAACTTTCGTGCTTTGTAAAGCTTCCTTACATGCTACATACCCCAAATTAGCAGGGTATGTGCACCTTGGGAGTGGGTACAAGAGGAAAAAAAAATATTTGAAAAAGAGCTTATAGTTTTTGAGAAAATAGATTGTAAAGTTTCAAAGGAAAAACTGTCTTTTAAATGTGGAAAATGTCATGTTTCTTTGCACAGGTAACATGCTTTTTGTCGCCATGCAGTCAAAAATGTAATACAGAGAAGAGATTCCAGGAAAAGGGACCGGTAACGCTAACCCAGCAGCAGCAGCACACGTGATGGAACAGGAGCAGGCGCAGGAGGAGAAGGCCATGCTTTTTGAGACACAACAACCCAGGCCTTGCATGAGGACAAGAAGCGTGCGGATAGCATGCTTTTTACCGCCATGCAGTCATAAATGTAATAAAGATAAGAGGTTCAATAAACAGGGACCGGGCGTCAACGCTAACCCAGCAGCAGCAGACGTGATGGAACAGGAGGAGGCGCAGGAGGAGAAGGCCACGCTTTCAGGTGCAACTCAGGCCTTGCATGAGGACAAAAAAATGTGTGCGCAAAGCAATGCAATGAGTAGTTTTCAGGACACAATGGGCTATTCGGAGGAGCTATTCCCACCCCCACAATCTTCTACCTGTGAAAGGTCAATGGAACAGCCACAAATGTTGTGCCCGGATTCACAACCTTTTTCTGTGGAAAATGCACCTCGCACTGAAATGCAAGGCGAGGCCGAGGATTAACATGACGTCAACAACTCAACATGACGCAAAATGGGGGCGGAACAGAAAGCTGCTTTCAATGTTTTGAAGGCCTTAATTGCCTCCGGTGGCCAGTTAGATGCATCATTCATCACACCCAAATCCCAGAGCAATGTGTGCAGGAATTTGAATCGCAGGAGGTGTACCGAGATCATCTGGACAAGTGACCAAGTGACCAAGTGACAAGTGACCAAGTGAAAAGTGACAAAGTGACCAGTGACAAAGTGACAAAGTGACAAAATGACAAAGTGACAAAATGACAAAGTGACAAGTGACAAGTGACAAAGTGACAAGTGACAAGTGACAAAGTGACAAGTGACAAAGTGACAAAATGACAAAGTGACAAGTGACAAAGTGACAAGTGACAAGTGACAAAGTGACAAGTGACAAAATGACAAAGTGACAAAGTGACCAGTGACAAAGTGACAACTGAGAGGTTGTTCTGGGGAGCTCCACTGCACTCAGTCGCATATGAGGAGAGGTCTCGTCGGGACTGCTGATCCTCCTCAGCTTGCTCAAAGCCTTGAGGGTTCCTGAAGATCCTCTGCTTGGAGTTCGCCGGGGTTCAGCTTGGTGTCGGGGTCGGCGGCGTCCTCCTCACTCCAATGTGGCAGATCTTCTGTTGAAGGAAAAAAAAAACATTGTTAAAAGTCCAGTACCGCTTCTGAAGGACTCACCAAGAGATGCAGGAGCGCTTTAATCTAGCGCACCATCGCTCGCTGGGTGATGTCCCTCCCTACGCGCTGGAATTCTACGCTGCACATGCTAGCACGCTTTTGCGCAGTGCCGGGGCGCATTCCAGCAGCTAGCTACCAAGCTTCTGTGGATCTGATTGGGCCACCATGTTGGATCTCTGACAAGTCCTCCAAAATTTTGAGCAATCCATGTTGCGTGACTGAGCAGTGACAACTCTACAGTCAGCATTACAATACCACTGCTGTGTTTACTGAAGAAATCAATGTTGAAGATGGAAACCGCTGGCATGATGCAAGTGGGGGATTCTGAAGATGAAAACGATCAGCGTGATGATACCAACATCAGGCAACCTGCCTCAGGAAACGCTGGTCCCCGCTATGACAAAGAACAGGACGAGGAACAGCTGGAGTTGGAGCAGGAATTGGATGCCCCCACTGCCGAGGGACAGAGCGGTGCACGTTGGACTTCCACAATTTAGCGGGAATGGACAGCAGAAGAGGAAGAAAGTGATGCTGGTGACGAATATGGTGCATCACAACAATCACAACGCTCACAAGAACATGAAGACAGAGGAGTCTGGCAGGACTCTCTGGCACACATGGCTCAATTCATGCTAGACTGCATTGAACGCGGCCCGCGCATTATTCACTATTCATTATTATTCATTATTCTGGAATCTGGACAACACCAATTACTGGGTTTATACCCAGTTTATACAAACACAATGTTAAAAAACTGATTGAAGAAAGTGTCAGACAGGTCAAAAATGGAACAATTCCAGCAGGCCCTTGAGGATGGAGACTTTAGAGAGGAGATTGACATCCTCCTCCTTCTCTAGCCAGTTGTACGCCGACAGACTGACTTCAGCAAACCCAGGAGGACCAGGAGGGCAGCAAAGAACACAAGCTGCTGCTAGTGCCGAAAAGGGAATGGTATTGGCAGTGTCCTTGGAGTGGGAACATTTTCTGACACCCATGCAGCAGCCCACAGAACAGCAATCGGGCAGTTCCACGTCCTCCAACACCAATCGCCTGGAGAAGATGGTCAAGGTCCAGGACTACATGTCAGATGGCGTAGCTGTGTTGAACAATCCATCTGCAGACAGACGGTGAGTGTGACAGGCAGCACAGAAGGACCATGGCAACTCACTCATAGTACCACAGTTTGATAGTGCTGCCCAAAAAATTATATGGATCCGTGGACCCGGGCACTGCGGGCAGTACTGGGAAGTGGGAACGCAGATTTTAGTACCTAAAGACACGATACAACATGTTTTCTGGGGTCGGACTCTGAGGCACATACAGATGGTCCCGATCATCATCCTCATCATACAACTCTTCTACTGAGTCTGACCCACCCACCACCTCTGCCACCCCAACATCCCCAGACACAGACCCCTCATCGTCCTCAACATTAACTTGGGATGCTGGCCTGAGCCAGACCTCCTCCTCCACATCAGGCCCCATCATCTCCTCAATGGCAGCCCTCATTAATCGCTCTGGCGACGGACCGATGGACACAACGTTCTCCTCCGGGGAGGGCTGCTGCTGACCACTGGCTGCTGGGGTGGATGTTATAGCTTGCGTGGGGCGTTGGCTGTTGCTGTTGTTGGGAGTGCTGCTCACAGCGGAGGTCTCTGAGGAACTCATGGTGAGCTCATATAGTGGTTAGCGGTGAGTGGAGTATTACTGATCCCAGCAATATACACACTGACTGGCAGAGTACGCAATGCTATATAGTCTGGCTGAGCGGTGTACACAGAGTGGCAGTACACACAATGCTATATAGTGTGGCTGAGCGGTGTACACAGAGTGGCAGTAAACAATGCTATATAGTCTGGCTGAGCCGTGTACACAGAGTGGCAGTAAACAATGCTATATAGTCTGGCTGAGCGGTGTACACAGAGTGGCAGTACACACAATGCTATATAGTCTGGCTGAGCCGTGTACACAGAGTGGCAGTACACACAATGCTATATAGTCTGGCTGAGCCGTGTACACAGAGTGGCAGTACACACAATGCTATATAGTCTGGCTGAGCCGTGTACACAGAGTGGCAGTACACACAATGCTATATAGTCTGGCTGAGCGGTGTACACAGAGTGGCAGTAAACACAATGCTATATATAGCGTGGCTGAGCGAGGTACACAGTGGCAGTACACACAATGCTATATAGTCTGGCTGAGCCGTGTACACAGAGTGGCAGTAAACACAATGCTATATATAGCGTGGCTGAGCGAGGTACACAGTGGCAGTACACACAATGCTATTTAGTCTGGCTGAGCCGTGTACACAGAGTGGCAGTAAACACAATGCTATATATAGTGTGGCTGAGCGAGGTACACAGTGGCAGTAAACAATGCTATATATAGTGTGGCTGAGCGAGCGGTGTACTACTGTTCCCAGCAGCGACACACAATGACTGGGGGGGACCCTGGCTAGCGTGGCTGGAGAGCGAACTACCCTGCCTGCCTACCCAAAGCTAAACCCACAGACAAATGGCGGAGATATGACGTGGTTCGGGTATTTATTTACCCGAACCACGTGACCGTTCGGCCAATCAGAGCGCGTTCGGGTCCGAACCACGTGACCCGTTCGGCCAATCACAGCGCTAGCCGACCGTTCGGGGAACGTTCGGCAATGCGCTCTTAGTTCGGCCATGTGGCCGAACGGTTTGGCCGAACACCTGATGGTGTTCGGCCGAACTCGAACATCACCTGAACAGGGTGATGTTCTGCAGAACCCGAACAGTGGCGAACACTGTTCGCCCAACACTAGTGATCAGCAAAGCTGCCTACCAGCAACTTTTGGGGTGGCCAGCAACCTCTCAGTGGTGCTGTCAAAGAAAATTCACATAAGAACTGTGGATGTTTTCCCCTGGAAAGTAGATCACTTGTCCTATACCATAGGTAAAGAAATCTCATCACATAATGTATAAAAGTGGAAAGAAATAACATAAACAAATGTGTTACAGTTAACTGGAAAGGGATTTCTGGAGCAACAGGAAATCTGTGCTACAAAATAATCCATATTTCAACAATTGCAATCATGAATTAGAAACAATTGACCAGCAAAATAACAAAACGTTTTGTATAATGTCTAACATTTTGCATACAAAATTAAAATTGTACAAACACCAACAATTTAGCAGTAGAGGTAGGATGGGCTGTTGCTAGGTGACTGTCCTAATCTCTAGGACAAATATTATTTGCAGAGCATAGATTCTTGCAAACTTTACATTGTTTTGCAACAGCTGCTAAGTGGTTGCTGAAGAGAACTTCAGTCTGTCTGTCTCAGAAAGACAGCAAAGGATATATCAGAAATAATTTTTCAACTTTAAAATAGCTAAAACTATAGGATGCTCTAGAGGAAGGGACCCGATGAAGAGATAAGTAATGTCTCCTGTGAGTTCTGAGAACAACTGTAAATATCTCTTCAGTGTAAATATACAAAGGGATGGGACAGTATCAGCCACAAGTAAATCTGAGTACAGTACATGTTGAATATGCGGTTCTAGTCTTTTACTAAGGGTGATATGTACACCCTACATACAAAGACAAGCAGCTGACCTGCCTGCTACAGCAAAGGCCAGCAAACAGAGAAAGTATCTCATGCTGAATGAAGGGCTAGAGAATCATTATGTAAAGAACTAAATTCAAGGGTAAATCAATATCTCAAGTTGAACTGTACTTATGGAGTAGGGTTAAGAAAATGTTGCTCTTTTAATTAGTGTACTTACTATATACAGATTGTGGGAATAAGGACAAGAATAATGATCCTAATGCTGAACCATATTAAAACTCCAGCATTGAACTTGCGAAGCTCTGAAATATAACCATAAATAACTCAAACACGGTCCGTATACCTCCAGATTGATACAATTGGAACACCTGACATTAAAAGCAGATACAGCAAGGGGAAGTTAAAGTGTACCAGATACTCTATAACATAAAAGTTTTATACAGTACATACCTGGGGCTTCCTCCAGCAGCCATCAAATGAAATACATAGAGGGCGCACTTCTCTTGCACACTGGCCGAAGTTACAGGACTCCACGACTGGCCGAAGTTACAGGACCTGGTAGTGGAGATACAGCAGGCTGAGGACATCGACGTGGGAGCGATCCGTGTGCATGGGACTGGAGGAAGCCCCTGGTATGTATACAACTTTTATGTTGGAGCTGTCCCGATCTGCTGAGGTAAGGCGTTCCATAGTGTTGGAGAGCATGACAGAAGCCTCTGTGACCAAAAGTTTTCAGGTGGACTCTGGGTATGACTAGATTATTAGAACCTGTGGATCTGAGATTGCTGGGATTGCTACGCAGTTGCAACATTTCTTTCCTGTATCCAGGGCCCAGATTATGTAGTTATTTACATGTCAGAGGCCCATCATATATACGATCCTCCATTCTATAGGTAGACAGTGAAGGGAGTGCAAGATCGGTTTTATGTGGCAGTGACAAGGTTGGATAGTTAACATTCTGGCAGCAGTATTCTGTATCAGCTGTAGATGGTACAAGTCCTTGTTTGGAAGGCCAGTACAGAGAGCATTACAATAGTCCAGTCAGAATGAATGTAATGAAGAGGCATAAGCTAATTTTGGCAGATCTTCTAGGGGATGAGGTGCTTGATTTTTGTTGTGTTTTTCAGGTGGAAATAGGATGGTTTCACACCAGCAGAAATGTGAGTTCTGAAGTTTAAATCCCTATCAATTACAATTCCCAAGCTGCACACATACTCAGAGCTGTGTAGATCTGTGTAGACCCTAAGAGAAGTTGTTTTGTAGTGATGCACTTCCCTCTGTGATGAGAAGGTCTTCAGTTTTATCTGCATTTAGTCTCAGCCAGTTGTCACTCATCCACTGCTGTAGTTTGGCTAAGCAGGCATTTATAGTTGGAGTTGGGTCTGTCACACCAGGCTTGAAGGAAAGATATAATTGGGTGTCATCAGCATAGCAGTGGAATGTCAGGCCATGTTTTTGGATTCGTTTTCCAAGCGGTAACATGTAAATCGTGAAAAGCAGAGGAAAAAGGATTGAGCCCTGGGGCACCCCATACTTAAGTGGGTCAGAGATGGACAGGAAGGGCCCCATAGATCACATCACCTAGAAACTAGTATTGATCATAATGAATAATCTTGTTTTCATGATATTTCACATAATGTTTGCAAGGACAATTCTGATTACCATTTCTATTTTATGGGTAATCTTGATTTTACGTAATTTTGTGTAATTTTCACACAATTGGAAGTGTAAGGCTTGGTGGTGTATTCTCCACAGTCAGCATGCAACGCATGAGCTGGCGTGGAGGAGGTACACACACTAGCACAAGGAAACAGGCTATCCCTAGTATAGTGGAGGGGAGGACTGACTCCAATAGGAGATTGTGGCGCACAGAGCCGGTGCAGATCTGACAGCCACAAACAATGCTTTCGTTATTACGTCTCAGCACAAAGTAGCGCTGAGCGCATAAACCAGAACTGAGGAGATCAGGACAGGTAGACAGAATGAACGCTTGCTAGCTAGCGGCTACTTAGCGACAGCAAGCGTCCAAAACAAAACAGACTGGAATGAGGCAGCCAATGCGATTGCAGCGATGGCGTGCCTCACTGAGGGCTGGTGCACACCAAAACCCGCTAGCAGATCCGCAAAATGCTAGCAGATTTTTAAACGCTTTTTTTTATTTTTATGAGGCGTTTTGCTAGCGTTTTGCGGATTGCTGCTGCGGTTTTCAGTATAGTAGATTTCATATATTGTTACAGTAAAGCTGTTACTGAACAGCTTCTGTAACAAAAACGCCTGCAAAACCGCTCTGAACAGGCGTTTTTCAGAGCGGTTTGCGTTTTTCCTATACTTAACATTGAGGCAGAAACGCATCCGAAATCCAAAAAATGCCTCACCCAGGCATTTTTCGTTTCTGCAAAACGCCTGCCGCTCTGGTGTGCACCACCCCATTGAGATACATTGACCAAGCAGATCCGCAGCCGCAAGCGGATCTGAAAACGCCCAAAAAGCCGCTCGGTGTGCACCAGCCCAAAGACAGGACAGGATAGTCAGGAAATAGCAGGATCAAGATAGATGAACGTAACACAGACAAATATACAATAAGTATGTTTTCCTAGCGTATTACAATTACAGCTATCAATGAAACTATTTGTAACGTCTGACTAACATATGTATATATCGGCAATGAACCGATATATGACATAAGCAGGAACGCTGACTAGGACTGGAGTAATACAGGGAACAGGACTCAGAAGGATTCGCTATCTCCTCGCAGAGATGAACGCAATCCACAAACGGTAACAGAACAGGATTCAGAAGGATTCGTAATCTCTTCGCAGAGATGAACGCAATCCACAAACGGTAACAGGACAGGATTCAGAAGGATTTGTTATCTCCTCGCAGAGATGAACGCAATCCACAAACAGGACCAGGAGCAGGATACTAGCTCAGCACGGGTGCTCACGATACGCGCAAACTACCAAAACGTGCTGGAAAGCTGACTAACTGCACACAGGATATAAACAGTTCGTGTACGTATACATCAGCGACACTGATGTATCAACATAACATGAATACAAGGAAAATAATAAACGTGCTGGTATGCATATATATGGGCAATGAACCAATATATGATGCAAAACCAGCAAAGTATCTTTAGAACAAGAAACACGATCGGGGGCTGAAGCGACAGCAAGACAGGCTTAAACTGAAGCTATGAAAACCCGAGGAGTCCTGCAGGAAGCAGATCTTTATACTGAGGTCATCCAATGGGAGCAGACATGCAGATTCCCACACAGGTGAATGATAATCAGTCACAAGCTGACAGCAGGGAAAGGCAGACAAAGCTATGCAGCTTGCATGAAAAGAGATCAGAACTACCTGAGCTGCAGCACTACTACTTCCAGCAATGCCTGCTGCAGCAGCGATCATTACAGTACCCCCGCCCTTAAAAGCAGATTCCAGACGCTTTTCAAAACTGAAATTCCCAACAAAACAGTCTGACTGATAATTCATGATGACCGGGACAGCCCGGCAAGACCGAATTCCAGAATCAGTCCCCACAAGACTGGACCCATCAGAACCAGAACCTACAGAACCATGCCCATCAGTACTACAAGCCCCAGTGTGACACCCATCAGAACCATGATTTCCAGAAGAAAGCCCTCCGAAACTCCCTGAGCGATACCCACCGCCTTCCAGGAACCGTTCAAAAACGCCAAAGCCTTTGCAATGCCCACCGGGACTGTCTTTACCAACACAAAACCCACTGTTGAACCAGTCCAAGGCACCAGGACAAGTTTTCTCAGAGACCTCCCAGAACACCTTGAAGCTCCAAAGAGATCCCCATAGGTCAGAACGCCCCTTAGGCTCACATGGAGAACTATCAAGAACCCCTATGGAACCTAGGGCAATTCCCGAGTCAGGGCCACAAGGACAAACATCAAGATCAGGGCTTTCAGGGACCAGAACCATCTCTGGGCATGCAGGCAGACTGGCAACATCAGAACATGTTCCCACTAAGGAAGCATCAGAGCACGCTAACACCTTAGACGCACTTGGGCATTCTGGCACACAAAGAACATCTGGGCACACTGGCACAAGAGAAACCTCTGGGCATGTCAAGGAACTGTGAGCCTCAGGGTCAGCCAAGACAGGACCAAAACCAGGACTGGCCAAAAAAAAATCATCATGACTAGACTTCGCAACTACTGGACTTTTACACGAGAATGCAGGGTCAGACTTAGATGTCGCTGATTCCAGCAAAGTCAGTAACAAATCAGATTCAGGGGCACTAACAAGACAGGACAAATCTTCTGATGTATGCACTGAACCAGATAGGGACTCCACAACTACCTCTGGACTGGACAGAGACTCATCTAATACACTGGATTGGAGCTCATGAGGTGCTGCAGAACAAGTCAGTATTGCAGCAGCCCCCACTGGACTAGGCAAAACTGAGGAATTCCCTGAACAGGAAGGGGACTCTGGAACCTCTGCCACAGCGGCCAGAGAACCAGAATCTTTCAGGATACAGGGCTGGGTTTCAGGAACACTCATCAGACCGGACTGAAATTCTGAGATTTCTATTATTTTGACCAGAGAATCAGAATTATCCATGTTACAGGGCAAGACTTCTGAAACATTCAGAGGACAGGGCTGGAGTTCCTCGGCTGTTACAACACTGGAGAGGGACTCAACAACATTGGTTAAATCAGATTGTGTACAGGGCAAGGTATCTAACACACTTGCTGACGAGGACAATATTTCAATGGCTTCTGCTTTGCTGGGCAGAAATTCATCAAGTTTTATTAGAGCAGACTGTAATTCCAAAACAGCTGCTAGACAAGTGAATATTACTGCAACACCAACTGAGGTAAGCAGTGCCTCAGACTCCTCTGCTAGAGGGTTTGAAGTATCCAAAGTACTGGGTGAAGCATAAGACTCTGCGACCACAGCTTCCATCTCTCCTTTCTCAAATGGAGGATTCCAAGCATACTTAACAGGCAGATCATGGTTTGCAGATATGATTGTAGTAGGGACAGATATTGGGTTAATTAGCAGGTGATTGGCAGATTCCTTATTCCTAAGAATCTCCAATACCTGTAGCAAGTGCTGAACTGTAGTGTATGCAAACTTTCCTTGCTTCACAAATAAGTTGATTTGTTCAATACTCTGTAATATCTCCTCATAATCATACTCAGATAATTCTTTTAAACAAAAATCTTTATTTTCCCTAGCCAGGGAGGAAAGTTCATTAGTAGTTTCATAAGTCCATTTAACTCCCCTGAAAGACAATTGCATTTCATTATCTGTTAATGGTAGAATCTCATTATAGGTCTCAGTCGCTAAGGATAACGACTCTGCAGATCGGACACGTTTATTTAGAACGTTTGCGTTTTGCCTTAGACCCTGCTGTTTTTGGTGATTTATTCAAGGCTGCAGGAAAATTATCAGTAACACTTTCTGCTTGCTGAACATTTTTGCAAGCAATTGAAGGAGAAGCTGATTGGCCTGCTGCCAGGAGTTCATTAAGAGGAAAAGGCAATGGATCTATGCACAACCAGTTATGGATCACAAACGCTAGAAATTCCAGCGGTCTCTCTTTCAAATCGGAATGATTGAGAACATCAAATGCCCACTGGAATAATTCCCCTTTAAACAAAATATAACTTAGTTGGAGTGCCCAGGTTGAAACAGGAGTCGCTTGGAGATCGGGATTGGCCAGGAACCTGGCACATTCAGAGAAAAACTCATTTTCTGTTTCAGAGTTAAGTTCTTCAAATTTCTTAAAGGAACAGGAACCATAATTAACAGTGTCATACTTTCTGGGAATCCCCCCCCACAATGGGGATTTGTAATGGGGTTTTCATAATGTAAGGCTTGGTGGTGTATTCTCCACAGTCAGCATGCAACGCATGAGCTGGCGTGGAGGAGGTACACACACTAGCACAAGGAAACAGGCTATCCCTAGTATAGAGTGGAGGGGAGGACTGACTCCAATAGGAGATTGTGGCGCACAGAGCCGGTGCAGATCTGACAGCCACAAACAATGCTTTCGTTATTACGTCTCAGCGCAAAGTAGCGCTGAGCGCATAAACCAGAACTGAGGAGATCAGGACAGGTAGACAGAATGAACGCTTGCTAGCTAGTGGCTACTTAGCGACAGCAAGCGTCCAAAACAAAACAGACTGGAATGAGGCAGCCAATGCGATTGCAGCGATGGCGTGCCTCACAAAGACAGGACAGGATAGTCAGGAAATAGCAGGATCAAGATAGATGAACGTAACACAGACAAATATACAATAAGTATGTTTTCCTAGCGTATTACAATTACAGCTATCAATGAAACTATTTGTAACGTCTGACTAACATATGTATATATCGGCAATGAACCGATATATGACATAAGCAGGAACGCTGACTAGGACTGGAGTAATACAGGGAACAGGACTCAGAAGGATTCGCTATCTCCTCGCAGAGATGAACGCAATCCACAAACAGTAACAGAACAGGATTCAGAAGGATTCGTTATCTCTTCGCAGAGATGAACGCAATCCACAAACGGTAACAGGACAGGATTCAGAAGGATTCGTTATCTCCTCGCAGAGATGAACGCAATCCACGAACAGGACCAGGAGCAGGATACTAGCTCAGCACGGGTGCTCACGATACATGCAAACTACCAAAACGTGCTGGAAAGCTGACTAACTGCACACAGGATATAAACAGTTCGTGTACGTATACATCAGCGACACTGATGTATCAACATAACACGAATACAAGGAAAATAATAAACGTGCTGGTATGCATATATATGGGCAATGAACCAATATATGATGCAAAACCAGCAAAGTATCTTTAGAACAAGAAACACGATCGGGGGCTGAAGCGACAGCAAGACAGGCTTAAACTGAAGCTATGAAAACCCGAGGTGTCCTGCAGGAAGCAGATCTTTATACTGAGGTCATCCAATGGGAGCAGACATGCAGATTCCCACACAGGTGAATGATAATCAGTCACAAGCTGACAGCAGGGAAAGGCAGACAAAGCTATGCAGCTTGCATGAAAAGAGATCAGAACTACCTGAGCTGCAGCACTACTACTTCCAGCAATGCCTGCTGCAGCAGCGATCATTACAGGAAGTCTATGAGGCATAAGGAAACACATTTCCGTACATAAAAACAAATTTTTCACATAAATTCATCAAAGTCTGGGGGCATGAGGAAACAAATAATCACATGTGAGAAAGCACATTTTCATCTATGGGCATAAGAAAGTTATATTTTCATGAAATTACTCGTCATTGTGAAATTACAGAAATTACAGAACATAATTATGATTACAGTATATTCTGGCGTATAAGACTACTTTTTAACCTTTGAAAATTTTCTGAAAAGTCTGGGGTCGTCTTATATGCTGGGTATCTTTGATGCCGGATGATACACAATGCTGATATGCAATGCATATACGGGACCTGATGATTTTTACGCGATGCTGATACATGATGTGCATACCCAAAATGCTTATGATTAATTAATGGGTGCTGGAGATTCGACTGTCACCCCATATGCTGGGGAGAGTTCATCGCTCATGCTGCAAGGTCTGGGATGCCAGAGTATGGAAGAAAGTGATCGCGCTGTGCTCATAAAACACGCCTCTCCCACCAGTCTGGCCCACCCTATCCTGTTACCGCCTCTCATATCTCGCTGCTGAGTACTGTAATGAAGCAGCATAGGCGAGTATGTGCGAGATCTGAGAGGCAGAGAAGGAGGTAAATAGGATACAAGGGTGGGCCAGAAGGGTGAAAGAGGCGTGTTTTATGGGCACAGCGCAATCTATTCTTCCATACCACTCTAATAAACAGGGAGACAGGGAGAGCTGACCAATCCACTTTAAGACAGGTAGAGCTGACCAATCCGATTATGGAGACGGAGAGTTGACCAATCCAACCAGTCAGTCACCTGTATACTGTTATATACTGGGCACAGCACCAGTATCTGTTCATACATGGCACCAGTATAGGATTTTTAAAAAATGTTATTTGGTGTGTGTTGGAAGAGGGGTAGTCTTATACAGCGAGTATATCCCAAACGCTATATTTGAACTGGAAAAATTGGGGGGGGGGGGGGGGGTCGTCTTATACGTCCAGTCGTCTTATACGGTACTTGCAAAATTAACCATGTCCCTCCCTTGGGATGAGTAACTACGTCCCTGCATTTCTCCATATCTTCTTGCAGGGACGTAGCTACTACATCCCTCCCCGCCGTGCACTCCCGCTCGTCTCCCCCTCCCCGTGCGTTCCCGCTGCCGATACTGCCGCCGATCATTAGCCAGGAGATCAATAAATGGGAACACAGTTCCCATTCATTGATCTATGTCCCCATGGGAATGAACGCCGACATCAATGAGACGACACCGTCATTCACAAAACCTGATAGCTACACGTCTACGCATTGCTTCCTCTTTGCATAGTAATACTACAAGCAGGGAGGTTTTGTGTGAGGACATCTTGTGGCCAAAAAGTACAATTACATCTAAAAACATTACTCCTATCTCCCACACTTCCCAATAGTTACCCCAATTAAATCACAGATTTTGGATATTGGTTGCAGCGGGCACACCAAGAAATATTTTAAGAATAATTGGAAGAATTAACCCTTATACATTGCCAATCTACTTCATGACTTCCCAAAAAAGCTTCAGTTATGGAATAAACCATATTACAATATAATAGGAAAAGCCACAATAATAAATAAAATTATGGCACTGCCAAACATTCTATTCTTTTTACCGATTTTGCCAATAATCTTGCCTTTAGGATGGTTTACGATCTGGGAGAGAATTTCTTGTGGAAAGGCAAGAAAGCTAGAACTACTAATTACAGACTTACTGAACCTAAAGAAAGGGGAGGTTTAAGATTGCCAGGCCTTTATTCACTTAGGGAGCATACTCAACTCGAGGTCTTTCAACAAAAGAGTGGGTAAAAATGAAACTTGATGGTCTATACACAGTCAAGGTATTTTCATGGCATTACACAACAATCAAATCAATAGCAAACCAAAATACACATCCATTTGATGAACCCATGATGCAAGCATTCACTACACTTTATAAGATATATGCCTCAGGGCCCTTTTCCACTAGCGCGTTTGCGCTGGCTGAATCGGAAAGTCGCAAACCGCTAGCGATTTTACAATCGCTACGGTTTGCTTTTTAACATAGGAATCACGGTAGGTCATTTCCACTACCGCGATTCGTTTTTTACAGGAACGCGAACATGCGGCGGAACGATTATTGCCACGATTTTGCTATGCAGTGCATAGCATAGCAAAATCGCGACCGCAAACATCGGGAAATCGCCGCAAATTTTTGTACTTTTGCGATTCAGCAATCGCTAGCGTTCAGCGTGAACGCTAGCAACTGGTAGTGGAAAAGGGCCCTCAAGTAGTGGCCCAGCACCACAGGTGGCCATTAAAAATATCCAGGAATTTTCTTCAGGATACACTACAAGCTGATTTATACAAAATAAATCAGATATAAGGTTAATACAAATCTCACAAGCAATAAGGAGAGGGAAACAAATCTGTGCCATGCCTCTAGGCAAGGCTCACATTCAGTTACATGAGGAGAATCACCAAAACCTTTGGCCAATGCAGGACAGATTTCACTATCTTTAAAAAATGTTTCTTAAATGCTCAAGTCCCAGACTATATAACAATAGCATTTCGACCCAAAATACGTGAAAAAATTATATAGTAGATGGGAGTCAATATTCAAATATCTTCTAACATGAGACCTCATTAATCGATGGTAAATTGCAGTTGGGAATAAACGTATTATTAATAATTGTTGGAGATGCCTCACCGGGATGGCTTCTTATTCTCATATTTGGCAGTTACTGAGGGCAGAATCCAGTGGCGTAGCTAAGGAGCTATGGGCCCCGGTGCATATTTTACATTGGGGCCCCCAAAGCACTCTATACATAATAATTGATATGGCGCACCAAAACCTGCCAAGGACAACCACAGTACTAGAGGTGCAAAAAGGGGATGAAGAAACAGTTTGTTTATGATTACAACTATCTAAAGCATTTACAAAAGTGATTATTTCCAGCACAGGACCAATAGAGAGCTAATACTGCAGTTGAGGGAGGGATCCTCGGGGCCCCTCAGGCCCAAGGGCCCTGATGCAGTCGCAACCTCTGCACCCCCTATTGCTACGCCACTGGCAGAACCATTCATCAGGCAAATGGTTCCAGACGATTAATTGTGGCTTGCCAGCTTGGGCTAGACACGACCAGTGAGTATAGTAGGCCAGACACACATGGTTGGGAAAACTGAAGAGCTGCGGATAACATAAGTGATTCTGAAAATATGGCCTGGATGTTTTAAAATGGTCTGCTATTAGTTGGAAAAATGTTGCTACTCTCATCCACAAGGTTATACAAGCATTATACTTCTGATAGCCAAAGCCATCATTCATGTGAATCTGATGATTATCTACACATGTCTTAACTTCTGTATATAACTCAGTCAAGTAACAATAAAAACATGCACGTAGACGTAGCTTATTAGACATTTTTTACTGGTTAAACATCCAATTTAAGAAATGAAAAGTTAGGACCTTCAGGGCTCTTTCACACTTGGACGTTGCATTTGATGTGACATTAAGATCGCATAACGTGCCCCTAACGCAACGCATGTTAGCTTTGAAGTTGGACGTTACATTGCACTGCGTTATGCGTCTCTTGATGCGTCTCTTGATGCGTACTTTTTGACGCATACGGATCGAACGAAAAATGGTGCATGCGGCACATTTTAAAAAGAAAAAAACATTACTGAGCATGTGCAAACAGTCTAACACAGCCAAATATGAGTATAACGCACAGCACGCTGCACTTTCATTTAACGTGCTACGTTATACTCAAACGCAACGTGGGCACTCTGAACAGCCCATTGGTTTTTCATTGCAGTGAATTGGGCTGCGGTAAAGGCTGCTGTAACGTGGGACTTTAACGTCCCACTGTGAAAGCAGCCTCAATCAGGAAAGATTACTTCTTTACTGATTGGATGCAGGTAGGTGTGGCGAGGGTTTAACAGGTATATAGCACACTATTGAATTGATCTGTTCAAACCTAGTATGAGCTCAAACTATTTCTAAACAGATTACTACAAAAATCTGATTATAATAAAGTGTGCACAGCTGAACAAGAAAACCTTACTCCCTGATCCATTTCTGATCAGACTGATGCTGGGTACCCACGTTACGTTTTTCAGCTTGATTTTCCCACCCGATCGTTTTTTTCTGCTCGATTCTACACTCGATTCTGTGCTCTATTCTCCTATCTTCGCTCGTTTTTCTTATCTATTTCCATTCACTTCTATGAGAAATCGAGCGCAGAATCGATCAGAAGGAATATCGGACATGCCAGATATTATCTGATGGATCCATCAATTCCGTGTGTACCCAGCATGATATCAATTATTGGACAGAACGGGTAAACGTAACGGTGTATGACCAACCTGAAATGAACCTATTTTTTTATCATTATCTATTTAATTTGATAAAAATACAAAATTAATTAAAAACTGAATGAATATACTGTATACTTATTATTATTATTTAGTATTCATATAGCACCAACATCGTCCACAGCGCTGTACAGAGTAAATTGTCGTGTCACTTAACTGACCCTCAGAGAGGCTTACAATCTCATCCCTACCATAGTCATATATCTATGCATATATTGTATAGTGTATGTATCGTAGTCTAGGGCCAATTTTTTTAAAAGGAAGCCAATTAACTTATCTGTATGTTTTTGGGACATGGGAGGAAACTGGAGTGCCCGGAGGAAACCCACACGGACATGGGGAGAAAATACAAACACTGTGCAGATAGTGCCCTAGCTGGGATTCAAACCAGGGATACAGCACTACAAGGCAAGAGCACTACACCACCATGCTGCCCATACATCACATAGCTCTGTGCAGTATCTAGCAGTTCTGAGTTAGTAATAACAGCATTCTGATCAGTATTTGGTCAGATTTTTAGGCGATCAACAGATATCTGTCAGCTATTGGTCATTTACCAGAAGAATTGAAGCTATCTGGCAGTGTATGCAGTGGCGTAGCAATAGGGGATGCAGAGGTTGTGACCCCACTGGGGCCCTTGAGCCAGAGGGGCCCCAAAGGGCCTTCCTTCAACCACAGTATCAGCTTTATATTGGTCCTTCGCTGGTAATATACACTTCTATAGATGATTTGAATAATAGTTATCATTAACAAACTGTTCCCCCAGGTTTTGGTGTGCCCTATCCATTTTAGTGCATAGAGTGCTTGGGGGGGGGGGGGGGGGCAACGTAGAACAAACTTGCACTGGGGCCATAGCTCCTTAGCTATGCCACTGAGTGTATGGTAGCATTTAGATTAAAAACATAAGTTTCTCTCATGAAGCAAGGTGAAGCATTTGCATCAGGCAGCAGAGATTACAGGGGCAGCATTTTTGTACTGTGTTTACACTAACAGCATACAGTCAGAGTAGGAGGAGAACAAGACTGACAGACTCACAGCCAGCCAGTGTGCTATTGTGTTGAGCTGCAGCATGTCATGTGAGAACATTAAATGAAGCAAATTGTCGGGTGCTGTGCAATCATTCCAAATCGGGTGGGGGGCGCATCCTCACAAGTTTGCCTCAGGCAGCACAAAGTCTAGAACCGGCCCTGATTAGTTTCTACTACACTAGTTGGAGCCAAGTGGCATGCTGAATCCACTGGTGGCGACATCTGATGTGTCAGTCTGGCTGTGTGTGGCCAGGAAGATGCCAGGGATCTCACACCAGAACAAATGTAACAGAACACGTTAATGCACTCTTCTTTACTATGTATATGCGGAAAGGCTATGAAAGAAGAATGGTAGACCTGGGGGCACTTTGTATTGCTAAGTTCATAACATTACTAATAACATGCTAGGAGGTATACATATCCGCACAAATTACTGTATCTCTCATTATTTTGATAACCTTTTGTAATTGAAATGACATCAAAGAAAACAAAGCAAACACAGAGAAACTACTATAATCTAGGGATTTCGGGTGGCTCTTACTTTCCCTAGCTGGCCGCCTTGGCTTCACTCATAAACACACACACTCTGTTAGATCACTTGGAAGAGCAGAACTGGAAAAAAAAAAAATGAGACATCAAATAAATGGATTTTTTGTCAAGTGGAGTTGCCTTTGTTTGCTTTTCCTCAACAAACAGCTGACAGCTTTTTCTTTAAGGCCACTACATACAGAGCCAAAGATGTTTAACTGCTTGGTGTGCTTTGTGAGGCAAGACAATTGTGTTGGCTATTTGCTTTCTGTGTAATAAATGAGATTGCTTCAGGTGAGGAGTGCTGGAAGGGTGGAATGTTAGGACAGATTTACACCTGTCCCACAGCTTAAATTGACAGCACTATAGCCTACAGAGATGGCCAGTGGTGCCAGCCAGTCTGGAAGTCATCAGGTAACTCCTATAGTATAGAAACTAGATTTCAAACACATCCACAACACTTCAGTTTCATGTACATCACTACCACCTCACTTACCAATCTCCACTGACTGTGTGTATTGTTTGATCCATGAGGGGTGTGTGTGCGTGTGCATGTGTGTGCGCGCGTGCGTGTTTTTAGGAATGAAAATATATGAAGCAAAATTTGTTTTAAATTATTTTTCTTTTAGAATTACATTCATATTGTACAGGAATATTTTACATTTGCATTTTATTTTATTTTATATTTGTATTGTGTTATATTTGCCAAAATGTGTGCAGCCATGAGGTCATAATAACCCCAGCCTCATTTGTCAGGGTTCTGAGGTGACACAAACTTGCTGCTCTTGCTGTGAACTTTAGCTTTTCAGTACTTGTAAGCATACAGTGTAATACAAATTTAAATGTCGTATTTGGAGGAGCTAGACACAAGCATGACACTTTTGTCTCCCGTGATCTATTTGGGTGATAGTTTACTAATGATCCTGGTAAAGACACTCTGCTTCAATCGTTACAAAGCAGGCTTTTTTGTTCTTATAGAAAGGGGAAGATGTCACTGCGCCAGATTTGGGTGCCCCCTAGATAGTAATTTCTCACTTTGTAATTTTGATATTGGCAATAGCCAGAATCCGAATTATGGGAAAAAAAACATAATTTTGGTTCGGGCAGTAGCAAGGCTCTGAATTAAGTGGTCAAGAGGAAAATTAGGCAATCAGTAGGGGAATATATTTGTTATATACCTTGAGACTACCTAGTACAGGGAGAGCAGTCTTTTGTCCCTGTATGACCCCGTGGCAGAGTGCACCCACAGGGTCATATGCATTTTTCCTTTGCATGTTTAGAATCGAATTTCTCAAAAATTACAAGGGGCTCGATTCACAAAGCAGTGCTAACCCAGTTAAAGACTTTAGGCGTGATAACCATTTTTATCATGCCTAAACTCAGTTTAGGCATGATAAGTTTAGGCATGCTAAGTTTAGATAAGTTTAGATCGCGCGCAAAGTCCCGCACACAAAGCAGCGCCATTAAACTCTATGCAAAGTGCACCAGACTTTGCTTAGCGCAAAACTTTTGATCAGCTGTGCACTGCGGTGCTAACCCAGTTGGTGCTTAAACTTATCACGCCTAAAAACTTATCACACCTAAACTTATCAAGCCTAAACTTATCATGCCTAAACAGAGTTTAGGCGTGATAAAGGGCTTTTCACTAGCGTGCTAACTGTTAGCACCGCTTTGTGAATCAGGCCCAAGGTGTTTTTGAATATTTTTTTTGCCTTATTCCCACAATTTATAACTATTTTGGTGATGACAGCATGTATGGGCTTTGCTATTCACCGCCAAATTCGGCACCAAATTACGATAACATTAAGTGAAATTGCAAAATTATGGTTCCTGTGTTTACATTCACAAATGAAATTAATTACAATTTTACCCAAAATTTTGCATTACGATTTTTGCATGGTGATTGTGAATTACGATGCAAAATTACGCTAATGTGAAATTTCTGCTCAACATTAATATTTATAAGATTTTAACACAAGTAACAAAAGTAAAACAAAAAAGCTAGACATCAGTTTAAAAACCTGGTAACAGAAATCCACTTTTGCTTTAAAATGAACCCCAGTCTCCAAAAATTATACTTCATATGAATCAATGGAACTTTTCTGTATTAACAATTCCCCTTTTTATTTTCTTTAAAGAATAGCGATGAGCTTGAATTTCACATTGTATTGATTTAGCAGTTAATTATGATGCAAAATCATAATGCAAAATTGTAATCTAGAGCAAAATGTATTTTGCATAATTACCCAATGACGCATAATTACGCAAAAATAAAACATTCTCATGCCCATCAACTTCCACGTATTTGTGTAAAAATGTGCTTTCTCATGTCCACACATTAGTGGATTCCTTGAATGTAATTTTACATAAATTGTAAAAATTACATGACATTTATATAAAATCAAGTTTATTTAAGAGACAGAGCTGTCTACATGATTTTTTTTATTTTTTTTTATTTTTAAGGAAGCATTTACTTTTGCGAGGAACAAAGTAGAGATGTGTTTATGCTTCAAAATAATTCCAATTTATTTAGCTGGGAAAAGGCTGCTGCTATTTATGTTATTTTATTAGCAAACTCAGATAAACCATATTACAGCAGACAACCATAACACTAAAATAGCACAGACTGTTAAAGCTTCATGAATATGGGCACCTCAGGGCCCTTTTGCTGCATGTTTATAACATGCCCACATTGTTGCAGTGCCTGTTGTGTGGGGATTGGGTCAAACCAAATGGACACAGCAAAGGAGTCTCAAGGCTTACTTGTGTCCGTAGGCTTTCAGTGACCCTTGGAGGCATAATAAAGAATAAGTAGAATTTCCAGCTAGTCAGAGTGCAGGCAAAGAGATTCTATCTTCTATAAAGAAAAGTGAATGACCAAACTAACATGAGTACACCAATGTCATTCACGGCACAGCGTCTTGGTAAGTCCTGATGCTCAGTGACCAGCCTATCCTATTTTTGCACCTACTCTTTAGGTATGGAAATCCTGGACACTATAATATGCAAAAGCTATATTTTTGAACTTTTTGAACAGATAACTAATGTTATCATTGTTATTGTTTCTAGTGAAGACTAAAAGTGGCCATACATCTAGCAATTTGGCTGTATGATTGAGCATCCGATTTGGTTATTTTATTGAATCGAGAGAGAATAGAGTGTTTTCCAGTATGCACAATCTATGAAAAGTGCCTGATTTCATGTCGAATTGATCACCTTAGTCGATTGAGCAAGATGGAAGATATTGGTTGATCGCACAGGAATTGGCTACAGTTCACATATCATTTGATCGACTCTGAATCAATTTTTGCATTCAGAGCATGAAGGCACTACATCGGTCAGATTGATTTGTTAAAGTTAATTGCACAGGATATCACTTGTGGTGTGTAGGCTACTAGTTGATTGACTTTGATTGACCACTCTGGTTGATAGCCCAATAAAGTAAATTGTTTTGTCGATTGAATCATAATTGTTGGATGCAAATTGTACAATGTTTTTAACAAACAGTTAAAACAAGAAAATGGGGAACATTTTGTGAAGCAAAATTTTCATCTTCAAAAATGAACTGTAGTTAAAGGGACTCTGAGCCGTGCAGATACTATGGAAAGATGCATACCATTTTGAAGCTCTCTTTCTCCTCTTTCCAACGATAAATAAACCGCCGCCCTACGCCTTTTAGTTTTCGCTATTTTTGCTATCGAAATCGCAGCAGACGCAATTTCGATTGCATAAATAGCGAAAACTAAAAGGCGTAGGGCGGCGGTTTATGCTGAATGGAGCTGCTGACTTTGGAGAAAAGTCGTCCTGTGTACTACAAGCAACTATGGAAAGATGCATACCATTTTGAAGCTCTCTTTCTCCTCTTTCCAACGACACATAAACCGCCACCCTACGCCCTTTAGTTTTCGCTATTTTCGCGATCGAAATCGCGGTGGCAGTGATTTCGATCGCAAAAATAGCGAAAACTAAAAGGCGTAGGGCAGCGGTTTATATATCGTTGGAAAGAGGAGAAAGAGAGCTTTAAAATGGTATGCATCTTTCTATAGTTTCTGCACTGCTCGGAGTCCCTTTAACTTAACTTGGTCTGGAGATCCCCTTTGATGTCATTTTAACACTGGCAAGGTAAATGCTGGAGTGGAAGCTAATATGTGTATCTAGCTTGTGCTAGATCAAAATCTCTCATTTATAGGAGCCAGCATGCAATTAAAAATAATGTTTTATCCTGCAAACTTCTGCCCTATTAAGCCTCTTACACATGCTTGACTAAAGTTGGCTAGTGCCGCCAATAATGACTACTTCAGCTGTTAATCAAGCGTGTATATAGGCTTGCGACCCCACGACGCACAAGGGATCCGCCCAGCAGATCTACTCACCCCCAGTGACGAGCAATACTATTGTGCAAGCTGCTCCCTGCCCGCTGCGTGACATCAAGTGCACATCGCTTTGTTCTCTGTCCGCTTCTCTACTTAATAACAAAACAACAACAGCGAAACATTTGTAAAGTGCTTTTCTCCCGTAGGACCCAAAGCGCATAAGTTGTCTCAGATCAGTACATAATGACGTGTACAGGGGAAAAAGTCATGTGATCATAAATGCCAGACTTAACAGGTGGCTTTTCAGTTTTGAGTAGTAATAATCTATCTCTTTCTCGTTCAGAAGCAGGTTGGACATGCTGGAAATTATTGATCGATCGAGTGGATCTGACATGAAAATTGCATGGTATATATTAGTTTTTAGGAGAAAAGTGAATTGAATAAGGACCTCTGCCTCTTAAAACTCCAACAGTCTCTTTCCTCCTATGACTCTGCCCTCTCTAGATATTAACTCATTAAGTCATTGCCCATCTTCACTACCTTTGGGAAATCTTTTCCAAACCAGTTGTCTTTGGGAAGTAGTCCTGTCTGGTTATGAGATCACTTCCTGCTTGTTCTTTGGGTGGTCTTTTACCAGGCAGACAATCTGTGTACAGGGAAACAAAGTGGATCAAGCCTTCATTCCAAAAGCCCAAATACAGTAGGCTGTGGTCTTTCTGCCACAATCTCCCTTTCACATGATTCTTACATGGATTTTTGAAAAATACCTTGCCACCCAGTTGAATCTATTTGTGCTTTTTCAGAGAATCTCAATAGGTAAGAAGGGACATTCATTTATGATTCCCAGTGGAGTCTTTATGTTGATTTTAGTTAATTTAGTGTTGTATTGCCTTGCCTCACACTATTGCTGAGAAGTGTTATTGAGCCAGTGACAGTCCATGCTCTCATCAAGCTGCTTTTTTTGTCGAGGCAAATACAACTTCAAATTTCCCCAGTAGATCCACCTTGAGACAGGTCTTAACCTCAGCTGCTTCTTTCAATTCAATATCAAAAGAAACAGTGATTTGGTACCTGTGAGTAGTGTTGGGCGAACACCTAGATGTTCGGGTTCGCGAACGTTCGCCGAACATCGCCGCGATGTTCGGGTGTTCGACATAATGGAAGTCAATGGGGACCCGAACTTTTGTGCTTTGTAAAGCCTCCTTACAAGCTACATACCCCAAATTTACAGGGTATGTGCACCTTGGGAGTGGGTACAAGAGGAAATTTTTTTTAGCAAAAAGAGCTTATAGTTTTTGAGAAAATCAATTTTAAAGTTTCAAAGGGAAAACTGTCTTTTAAATGCGGGAAATGTCTGTTTTCTTTGCACAGGTAACATGCTTTTTGTCAGCATGCAGTCATAAATGTAATACATATAAGAGGATTCAGGAAAAGGGACCGGTAACGCTAACCCAGCAGCAGCACACGTGATGGAACAGGAGGAGGGTGGCGCAGGAGGAGAAGGCCACGCTTTGAGACACAACAACCCAGGCCTTGCATGAGGACAAGAAGCGTGCGGATAGCAATTTGCATTTTGTCGCCATGCAGTCATAAATGTAATACAGATGAGAGGTTCAATAAACAGGGACCGGAAACGCTAACCCATCACAGATGTTCATTGTTCATGTTACTTGGTTGGGGTCCGGGAGTGTTGCGTAGTCGTTTCCAATCCAGGATTGATTCATTTTAATTTGAGTCAGACGGTCTGCATTTTCTGTGGAGAGGCGGATACGCCGCCGATCTGTGACGATGCCTCCGGCAGCACTGAAACAGCGTTCCGACATAACGCTGGCTGCCGGGCAAGCCAGCACCTCTATTGTGTACATTGCCAGTTTGTGCCAGGTCTCTAGCTTCGATACCCAATAGTTGAAGGGTGCAGATGGATTGTTCAACACAGCTACGCCATCTGACATGTAGTCCTTGACCATCTTCTCCAGGCGATCGGTGTTGGAGGTGGATCTGCACGCTTGCTGTTCTGTGTGCTGCTGCATGGGTGTCAGAAAATTTTCCCACTCCAAGGACACTGCCGATACCATTCCCTTTTGGGCACTAGCTGCGGCTTGTGTTGTTTGCTGCCCTCCTGGTCGTCCTGGGTTTGCGGAAGTCAGTCTGTCGGCGTACAACTGGCTAGAGGAGGGGGAGGATGTCAATCTCCTCTTTAAAGTCTCCACAAGGGCCTGCTGGTATTCTTCCATTTTGACCTGTCTGGCTCTTTCTTCAAGCAGTTTTGGAACATTGTGTTTGTACCGTGGATCCAGAAGGGTATAAACCCAGTAATTAGTGTTGTCCAGAATGCGCACAATGCGTGGGTCGCGTTCAATGCAGTCCTAGGCCGAAGAGGTCATAGCCTAGGGTCACAAAACCTGTTTATTTGGGCAATTTCAATGGTGGCGAGTCTGACGTACATAAATCGCAGCAATGGCCGTTAGCAACGTCTGAATCTCACGAAATGTCTCATGCAGGTAGAAGACATATTGTTAGACTTGGGCTCCAAAGATGGGTTCCCTACATCTCTGCAAACCAGAGTTACAGGGCTCCAAATTTGGTAAAATCCCCCATAGGCTTTCATTGGGCCTCCTATTTACAGTTCCAAAATCTCACATCTTTTCAAAGGGCAATTACTCAGCAGTGGCAAATTTTCTAGCATTGTAGGGACCCTTAGGGGGAACATGACTGGTGGGTTTCGGGGCCCCTAAGCCAAAGAGGTCATAGCCTAGGGTCACAAAAACCTGTTTATTTGGGCTATTTCAATGGTAGTGATGGTGACGTACATAAATCGCAGCAATGGCCGTTAGCAAAGTCTGAATCTCACGAAATGTCTCATGCAGGTAGAAGACATATTGTTAGACTTGGATTCCAAAGATGGGGTCCCTACATCTCTGCAAACCAGAGTTACAGGGGTCCAAAATTGGTAAAATCCCCCATAGGATTTCATTGCCTCCCTATTTCACTTTCCAAAATCTCACATCTTTTCAAAGGGCAATGGCTCAGCAGTACCAAATTTTCTAGCATTGTAGGGACCCTTAGGGGGAACATGACTGGTGAGTTTCGGGCCCCTAGGCCGAAGAGGTCATAGCCTAGGGTCACAAAAACCTGTTTATTTGGGCTATTTCAAGCAATGGCCGTTAGCAAAGTCTGAATCTCACGAAATGTCTCATGCAGGTAGAAGACATATTGTTAGACTTAGATTCCAAAGATGGGGTCCCTACATCTCTGCAAACCAGAGTTACAGGGGTCCAAAATTGGTAAAATCCCCCATAGGATTTCATTGCCTCCCTATTTCACTTTCCAAAACCTCACATCTTTTCAAAGGGCAATTGCTCAGCAGTACCAAATTTTCTAGCATTGTAGGGACCCTTAGGGGGAACATGACTGGTGAGTTTCGGGCCCCTAGGCCGAAGAGGTCATAGCCTAGGGTCACAAAAACCTGTTTATTTGGGCTATTTCAATGGTAGTGATGGTGACGTACATAAATCGCAGCAATGGCCGTTAGCAAAGTCTGAATCTCACGAAATGTCTCATGCAGGTAGAAGACATATTGTTAGACTTGGATTCCAAAGATGGGGTCCCTACATCTCTGCAAACCAGAGTTACAGGGGTCCAAAATTGGTAAAATCCCCCATAGGATTTCATTGCCTCCCTATTTCACTTTCCAAAATCTCACATCTTTTCAAAGGGCAATGGCTCAGCAGTACCAAATTTTCTAGCATTGTAGGGACCCTTAGGGGGAACATGACTGGTGAGTTTCGGGCCCCTAGGCCGAAGAGGTCATAGCCTAGGGTCACAAAAACCTGTTTATTTGGGCTATTTCAATGGTAGTGATGGTGACGTACATAAATCGCAGCAATGGCCGTTAGCAAAGTCTGAATCTCACGAAATGTCTCATGCAGGTAGAAGACATATTGTTAGACTTGGATTCCAAAGATGGGGTCCCTACATCTCTGCAAACCAGAGTTACAGGGGTCCAAAATTGGTAAAATCCCCCATAGGATTTCATTGCCTCCCTATTTCACTTTCCAAAATCTCACATCTTTTCAAAGGGCAATGGCTCAGCAGTACCAAATTTTCTAGCATTGTAGGGACCCTTAGGGGGAACATGACTGGTGAGTTTCGGGCCCCTAGGCCGAAGAGGTCATAGCCTAGGGTCACAAAAACCTGTTTATTTGGGCTATTTCAATGGTAGTGATGGTGACGTACATAAATCGCAGCAATGGCCGTTAGCAAAGTCTAAATCTCACGAAATGTCTCATGCAGGTAGAAGACATATTGTTAGACTTGGATTCCAAAGATGGGGTCCCTACATCTCTGCAAACTAGAGTTACAGGGGTCCAAAATTGGTAAAATCCCCCATAGGCTTTAATTGGGCCTCCTATTTACCGTTCCAAAATATCACACCATTTCAAAGGGCAATGGCTCAGCAGTGGCAAAACTCACCAGTCATGATCCCCCTAAGGGTCCCTACAATGCTAGAAAATTTGGTACTGCTGAGCCATTGCCCTTTGAAAAGATGTGAGATTTTGGAAAGTGAAATAGCGAGGCAATGAAATCCTATGGGGGATTTTACCAATTTTGGACCCCTGTAACTCTGGTTTGCAGAGATGTAGGGACCCCATCTTTGGAATCCAAGTCTAACAATATGTCTTCTACCTGCATGAGACATTTCGTGAGATTCAGACTTTGCTAACGGCCATTGCTGCGATTTATGTACGTCACCATCACTACCATTGAAATAGCCCAAATAAACAGGTTTTTGTGACCCTAGGCTATGACCTCTTCGGCCTAGGGGCCCGAAACTCACCAGTCATGTTCCCCCTAAGGGTCCCTACAATGCTAGAAAATTTGGTACTGCTGAGCCATTGCCCTTTGAAAAGATGTAAGATTTTGGAAAGTGAAATAGGGAGGCAATGAAATCCTATGGGGGATTTTACCAATTTTGGACCCCTGTAACTCTGGTTTGCAGAGATGTAGGGACCCCATCTTTGGAATCCAAGTCTAACAATATGTCTTCTACCTGCATGAGACATTTCGTGAGATTCAGACTTTGCTAACGGCCATTGCTGCGATTTATGTACGTCACCATCACTACCATTGAAATAGCCCAAATAAACAGGTTTTTGTGACCCTAGGCTATGACCTCTTTGGCCTAGGGGCCCGAAACTCACCAGTCATGTTCCCCCTAAGGGTCCCTACAATGCTAAAAAATTTGGTACTGCTGAGCCATTGCCCTTTGAAAAGATGTGAGATTTTGGAAAGTGAAATAGGGAGGCAATGAAATCCTATGGGGGATTTTACCAATTTTGGACCCCTGTAACTCTGGTTTGCAGAGATGTAGGGACCCCATCTTTGGAATCCAAGTCTAACAATATGTCTTCTACCTGCATGAGACATTTCGTGAGATTCAGACTTTGCTAACGGCCATTGCTGCGATTTATGTACGTCACCATCACTACCATTGAAATAGCCCAAATAAACAGGTTTTTGTGACCCTAGGCTATGACCTCTTCGGCCTAGGGGCCCGAAACTCACCAGTCATGTTCCCCCTAAGGGTCCCTACAATGCTAGAAAATTTGGTACTGCTGAGCCATTGCCCTTTGAAAAGATGTGAGATTTTGGAAAGTGAAATAGGGAGGCAATGAAATCCTATGGGGGATTTTACCAATTTTGGACCCCTGTAACTCTGGTTTGCAGAGATGTAGGGACCCCATCTTTGGAATCCAAGTCTAAAAATATGTCTTCTACCTGCATGAGACATTTCGTGAGATTCAGACTTTGCTAACGGCCATTGCTGCGATTTATGTACGTCACCATCACTACCATTGAAATAGCCCAAATAAAAAGGTTTTTGTGACCCTAGGCTATGACCTCTTCGGCCTAGGGGCCCGAAACTCACCAGTCATGTTCCCCCTAAGGGTCCCTACAATGCTAGAAAATTTGGTACTGCTGAGCCATTGCCCTTTGAAAAGATGTGAGATTTTGGAAAGTGAAATAGGGAGGCAATGAAATCCTATGGGGGATTTTACCAATTTTGGACCCCTGTAACTCTGGTTTGCAGAGATGTAGGGACCCCATCTTTGGAATCCAAGTCTAACAATATGTCTTCTACCTGCATGAGACATTTCGTGAGATTCAGACTTTGCTAACGGCCATTGCTGCGATTTATGTACGTCACCATCACTACCATTGAAATAGCCCAAATAAACAGGTTTTTGTGACCCTAGCTATGACCTCTTTGGCCTAGGGGCCCGAAACTCACCAGTCATGTTCCCCCTAAGGGTCCCTACAATGCTAGAAAATTTGCCACTGCTGAGTAATTGCCCTTTGAAAAGATGTGAGATTTTGGAACTGTAAATAGGAGGCCCAATGAAAGCCTATGGGGGATTTTACCAAATTTGGAGCCCTGTAACTCTGGTTTGCAGAGATGTAGGGAACCCATCTTTGGAGCTCAAGTCTAACAATATGTCTTCTACCTGCATGAGACATTTCGTGAGATTCAGACGTTGCTAACGGCCATTGCTGCGATTTATGTACGTCAGACTCGTCACCATTGAAATTGCCCAAATAAACAGGTTTTGTGACCCTAGGCTATGACCTCTTCGGCCTAGGACTGCATTGAACGCGACCCACGCATTGTGCGCATTCTGGACAACACCAATTACTGGGTTTATACCCTTCTGGATCCACGGTACAAACACAATGTTCCAAAACTGCTTGAAGAAAGAGCCAGACAGGTCAAAATGGAAGAATACCAGCAGGCCCTTGTGGAGACTTTAAAGAGGAGATTGACATCCTCCCCCTCCTCTAGCCAGTTGTACGCCGACAGACTGACTTCCGCAAACCCAGGACGACCAGGAGGGCAGCAAACAACACAAGCCGCAGCTAGTGCCCAAAAGGGAATGGTATCGGCAGTGTCCTTGGAGTGGGAAAATTTTCTGACACCCATGCAGCAGCACACAGAACAGCAAGCGTGCAGATCCACCTCCAACACCGATCGCCTGGAGAAGATGGTCAAGGACTACATGTCAGATGGCGTAGCTGTGTTGAACAATCCATCTGCACCCTTCAACTATTGGGTATCGAAGCTAGAGACCTGGCACAAACTGGCAATGTACACAATAGAGGTGCTGGC
The DNA here is from genome assembly GCF_040937935.1 of Hyperolius riggenbachi. Taxonomy (NCBI): domain Eukaryota; kingdom Metazoa; phylum Chordata; class Amphibia; order Anura; family Hyperoliidae; genus Hyperolius; species Hyperolius riggenbachi. Next base: position 466,658,157 of record NC_090646.1, read on the forward strand.
TTGCCCGGCAGCCAGCGTTATGTCGGAACGCTGTTTCAGTGCTGCCGGAGGCATCGTCACAGATCGGCGGCGTATCCGCCTCTCCACAGAAAATGCAGACCGTCTGACTCAAATTAAAATGAATCAATCCTGGATTGGAAACGACTACGCAACACTCCCGGACCCCAACCAAGTAACATGAACAATGAACATCTGTGATGGGTTAGCGTTTCCGGTCCCTGTTTATTGAACCTCTCATCTGTATTACATTTATGACTGCATGGCGACAAAATGCTTCTTGTCCTCATGCAAGGCCTGGGTTGTTGTGTCTCAAAGCGTGGCCTTCTCCTCCTGCGCCACCCTCCTCCTGTTCCATCACGTGTGCTGCTGCTGGGTTAGCGTTACCGGTCCCTTTTCCTGGAACCTCTTATATGTATTACATTTATGACTGCATGCCGACAAAAAGCATGTTACCTGTGCAAAGAAAACAGACATTTCCCGCATTTAAAAGACAGTTTTCCCTTTGAAACTTTAAAATCGATTTTCTCAAAAACTATAAGCTCTTTTTGCTAATTTTTTTTCCCTCTTAACCCACTCCCAAGGTGCACATACCCTGTAAATTTGGGGTATGTAGCATATAAGGAGGCTTTACAAAGCACGAAAGTTCGGGTCCCCATTGACTTCCATTATGTTCGGAGTTCGGCCATGTTCGGCCCGAACCCGAACATCTAGATGTTCGCCCAACACTACACGTGAGCCGTTCGGCCAATCACAGCGCTAGCCGAACGTTCGGGTAACGTTCGGCCATGCGCTCTTAGTTCGGCCATATGGCCGAACAGTTTGGCCGAACAACACCAGGTGTTCGGCCGAACCCGAACATCACCCGAACAGGGTGATGTTCTGCAGAACCCGAACAGTGGCGAACACTGTTCGCCCAACACTACCTGTGAGGCAAAATCCCTGGAGAGTTTACAGATATTGTAATCTACACTCTGACTGGAATATTCAGGTGAGGCCCTACTATGCTCTTCTAAGGTTTATTTATCACTATTGGCCTAGAATTTAACAACAGTACTGCTTGTGTAAGGACCCAATGCCACCCTTCAATGTATGTTATAAATAAGACATTCACGGCAATAACAAAGCTATGTACTCACCACATGATGGGTCCAGCGATGTCCCCTTGACAACGTGCGTGCAGTGTTTCCTCTTTCTGCTTGCGACGTGACCCGATGGACCATGATGGACACAAATGGAAAGTCGATCCACTACGGTACTTTGCACAGAGTAGTCAGGGATCTTGAAGATACAATTTGCCGTGACGGTCGTTATTGGCATGTGTCGGTAAACGTAGCTCACATGATTGCGCGTCTTAGCCCACGTTGAGATATTGTGGAAACGACCGCTCATCACTAAAAAAATAACTAGTCGTTGAAAAAATAGTTGGGAAAATCATGTGGTGGTTACGGCCCTTAAACACTGAATCCAACAAAAATATTTTCATCCTAATAAATATTTCATCAAGATATCAGTTAAGGATTGATTGGAAATGCACTTTCTTTTTGCAATTGATAATTGGAGCACAGAGAGGAGGTTGAGGGCTAGAAATGGGCAGAATTGATGGCTGCACAATTTTGTACATAGTGGTGGTGCTGCAATTAATATTAGATGTGATTTCTGCAGAAATGTGGTCTAATATCTGCTGGAGCAAGTTGCTTTCCTGATCCACTACAAATCTATTATGGAAACCATAATTTTGCATATCTGTTCCTTAAATTACCCATTATATCTCCCAACTAAACCAGCCGCCTTGGGATAGAATCAAAGCGGAGTCAACCTGAAAGCCCCATGGGTGTGAAATGTCCACGACAAGTGCTGCGATTGGTAATAATTCCTGATTATTCAATAATTAAGATAGTACAAATCATGCAGTGTTTCAGGGATAGGCCTTTCATTAGGTGTTGGTTAACAGTGGTGATGACACAGTCATGAATAGTTTCAGATAGATCATAAAATACAGCACTGTCAGAGGAAGACAGATTTTTGACAACAATTCAAATGTAAAGGGAACCTCTAACCTAAATTCATGCAAGCCACTTAAGATGAAATTAATGAGTGAAACCTTTCCTCAGCAGTAGACCTTCTGAAAGAGAAAAAGGTGTCGGATGTTGAAAAGTGGCTTTTCTGAGCCTATATTATGTTGAGGATTTTATCCTGCTGTTGTTGCCAGAATGACTATAAGTGTATCAAAAAGATGAAAGTACAAATAATAGTCATTTTTTAACAGTAGACCAATAAAAGGTTCTACTAGACACTCTATCATCCCCCAGTGAAAATGAAAAAGCAGCACTCACAGTACTCCAGCTATCTCAGATCTCTCCATATCCTTCTCTCAGCACTTTTCATCAATGACCAAACAGAAGATGGGGTCTTAATACGCTCAAAGGCCTCTTATGCTGGATTGGGTACAAACTGATGTGTATGGTAGTAGCAGATCCACACTAACCTTGTGCAAATTCTACCCAAAGATAAGAGCTGCTCCTCCCTACTTTACCACATTTAGGCCTGATTTCCACTAGGAGCATTTTTCTGAGCGCTTTGTGATTTGAAAAGCTCTTGCTAATGTAATGCTATGGGTGTTATCCCACTTGAGTGATGTGATTTTATAAAAATCCCCCAATAGCATTGCATTAGCAAGAGCTTTTTCAAATCACTAGCGCTTAGAAAAGGTTTCTAGTGGGTTTGAGTCCTTAGTGTGTTTGCAGTGCAGTTTTGATTGATCAGTGGTTGATCAGTTTTGTCACTTCTGTGTAGTGTGGGAGCTCACCTATAAAATCTGTTCTATAGTATTCAAAAACTGTTAGGCTGGGTGCACACATAGCAGAAACGCTAGCGTTGCATCTATGGGCCGCAGGAGAAAAAGCGCATATAAAAAGCGCATATGCCTCTTCTATGCGTTTTTAAAAACGATGGTTTTGTTGCATAATATTCATAGATGCATCAAAAACGCACATAATGAAAGTCAATGTGAACGCAATGGTATGCATTTTTCATGTATTTTTTCCCAAAAATATTTTTTTATGCTGTATTTCCACTTCCTGTTGTCTTTCTAGTGATTTGCATAAATGGAAATAGAAAAATGCATGAAAAACGCATAGAAAACGGATATGCGTTTTGTATATGTGAACCACAAATGCAATAAAACGCACGCAAAATGCATGAAAACCACATCGCAAACGCACCTAAAACTCAGTAAAGACATACAAAAAACGTACACAACATTAACATAAAACATGACATAAAACACAGCCTTTCACGCTATGTCATATGTGAACCCAGCCTTAGCCCTCATGCTGCATGGGAGTGGTGGAATTGACCAATCATTGGCCAGTCGGGGTTGGATGTGTGTGCGCACACTTACCCCTAAAATGGTAAAATCTAATATCCGTTTGTGAAGAAAAGTGACAATGACACCAGCGTCCTTCTCCCTCATACAAGGAGTCGTGACATATAGACCGTGAGCCGCCCTCTCATATCTTCTGAGGATTGTGTGGATAGGAAGGCAAAAGACCATACAGCAAAGGATTCGGGTAACAGGATGTAAATACACCCAGACATTGACACCATTTTTCTACACAGCCTTGTTTGTGTCAGGACAAATGTTTCTCCTGTTTTATAGAAATGTTGTTATTTTGTTGGTTTTATAGAGGTGCATAGAGGTATAAAAAATTACGTATTTAACATTGCCTTTTGTATTTTTTTCATGCTGTTTTAAAACATCTTTAAAACATTTTGTCCCATTGTCCCAAGCTCAAATGTAAATAAAATGTTTCCAACCCCTCCCCCCCCCCACCTTCAAAAAGGAAGTGTAGCACAATGCCAAAACGGTATCCTATAATGTATTTTATTGGAAATCTTGTAGGATACCTACCAGTTATTAATTGATTTTTTTTAAAAACAATTTTTAAAATCACTCTGAAATTTGTTCTTCAGCTAAGGACTGTTTTGCAATCCAATTCCAATCGTGTGTGGATTACAAAATGCTAGGTCATGGTCAAACTAATGGAAATTGCACACAGATATTTCCATTAGTGCGATGTGGTTGTGATGCAATTTTGCCTGATCGCAAATGTCTTGCTGTGTTTTTCATCTGTTTGTCCTCTTGAAGAATGTATACCAGCACAGGGAAATCGCATCACAATCACTGTGCTATGTGATTTTTCTGCCATTCAGCAATTTAAAGGTATTTTCCCATTCATTTTTTCCCTCTCATTTCGCAACCTGCAATCACGGAGTACACCGACCGGATTGGACAAAAATTGCAGCGGAAACACATGCAGTAGATACATATTTGAGAACACCATTGCAGTGGAAAACATCCCTGAGTGTTTTTAAAGTGTATAGCCTATGAAGTCTTGCTAAAGTGGTGATTTAAAGCAAACCTGTGATTTTAAAAGGAGAGGTCACATACGTACCTCGGTATTAAGGGACACCTCTGGATCCTCCAGTGGCTACCCACACCCTCTCCGAGATCACCAATCCAGCATTGGGACCCTGTGGAAGTTTGCAGCCGTGATTCTGTCTGTAAACTAGCTCACCGGCATTGCGCTGGCACAGGGCCCCCCGCGCCTGCACAGTAGCATGGAGCTGCTTGGGTTCAGCAGAAAAGCCCTGCCTGAGCTGCTCTGTGCTACTATGCGAGGCATCCTGTAGCCAACGCAGTACGAGCCTGCTAGTTTACAGTCAGAAGCGAGGCTGCAAACCCATCCATGGACGGGAGCACCGACATGTGCACCTCTTGACCAGTCCTTGTTGAAGAGGTTTGGGGGTGTGAGGTGGTCTCGGCGCTGGATTGGTGGAGGCGACGGGGACAGGGGAAGCCTCTGGAGCACCTATACTGAGATAACGATCTAAATAAGGAACTTTTTTCCCTACAGGTATACTTAAAGTGAAAATATATTAAATACAATTCCATGTTAATCACAAGTTCGCTAGACTGAAAAATAACCTACTAATAAATCACCACTTACGTAATACTGTGATTCTGTGCGGTATGACAGGGTTCAGACACTGCCAGACTGCACCCTGCAAGGCCCAATATAAGCAGTCATGCTTTATATCAGATCTGATTTTCACAGTAGCAGACTAATGTATACATACACATGTGTGTAGGTCTTTCTGTAGATATGTAAGTAAGCCAGTTATACGTATAACTCTACATTTTGGACACGTCATTGTACAGCCTAGTAACCCAGAACAATGGATTATCCCAGTCCTGCAAGAAGCATTGTCCCTTAGCCGGTCACCACCAGCTCGTTCATCAGGTACATTAAATAAAATTCATTCCAGCTGATTATTATCTTGACTTGAAGAGTAATAAATAAATGCAGCGCAGACATAGGGACCATTGCTAATGACATAAATAGCCCTGGCTGTCATAAAGTCCTGTTTAAATTGTCACATCTGTTAATTTTTATTGTTCTACATCCGCTTTGGGCGTCTGTAGGCTGTTCAGAATTCACATATTTTGTGACTCCAGATAAATAATAGACACCTTTGTACATAACGTATTGCTGGAATCTGAGTTAATCTAATCATCTCTTTAACATGTTATCAGCACCTCTACAGTAAAAGAGAGCCCAGCCCTCCTCAGAAGACTTTTCCTGACAGACAATGTCCAGACACACCACTGGAATCTGGCATCCACGTTTTTCATGCTGCTTACATGCTGCAGCACAAGAGGTCACACATTCCCACCATGCAAGGACCTGTCGCCACTTCCCACTGCTTGTTGAAAAGAGAGCTCCCTCAGTCAGCCCACTCAAGAGAGTGGAGCCAGTGGCACTCACCTTTCGTCTTAACACACACTTAGATGTCATTGAGTCCATTAAGCCCCAGAGACACTGCGGGTCGATTGGTGAAGAAAAGTCTGAAATGCTGAATGAGGGTCTAGGGAAAATCTCTTAGCTAGATCTCATCTCTCAGAGGTCTTTCCCTGGACAAGGACCAAGTCATGTTTGGAAATACAAGGGTATCTTTGTTCTGTCAAGTGCAAGGTGGCAAGGCCTTTTCTTTTAACCCACCATATACTGAAACTCATTCCATCAACTGAATTTACATTTTGAATCACCTTTACTTTAAAACCTTGTTCACCCTATGTCCATTCTATTTGCATTTACTGCATCAGGGAAATACTTTAGAACTGACAGCACGTTAATCAATAGACTCATTCACATCTACTGCATGTTTTCATTCTTAGTATAAAAAAGTGCACATGTTGATCTTTGGAAAATGTGTACATACATGCCTAAAGCTTTATTCAGCCCTATATACATAGATGTGCAAAATAAATAAAGAAATCATAAGCTCAAAGCAAAAGATAAAGAGAACCTGTTACACAAAATATATTTCACAGAAATTAACTGGCCACTTCTTTGAATAATCGGTTTTATTATCATTTTGTGTAAAAATGTCTCATATTATCATAAAAAAATGACTTTGTTTGAGCATTTTACTATATCTCACTATTAACAAGCAATGATACAATTATTTATTATATTCTGCTCTGTTTTATATTATATTGTATCTGAGTGCATTGAAGTACTCCACCCAGACCTACTTGGCCACATGGTTGGGGATGAGTACAGTTACAGTATGCTATAGATACCCAACTGACAGGTGGCCTTTGCTGGATCCAATTAGTTAATCAACGACAGACTCCTGTAGGAGCTTAAAAAGGAACTCCAGTGAAAATAATGTAAATAAAAAGTGCTTCATTTTTACAATAATTATGTATAAATGATTTAGTCAGTGTTTGCTCATTGTAAAATCTTTCCTCTCCCCGATTTACATTCTGACATTTATTACATGGCGACATTTTTACTGTGGGCAGGTTATGTAGCTGCTGCTAGCTGTTTTGGCTGTTACAGACAGCTGTAAACAGCTAATTCCTGTCTGTGAACCTTGTTACATTGTAACAAACTGCCAAAAGTACTGCGGTCCCAGAGCTTCTTGTGGGAGGGGTTTCAGCGCCCCCTGATGGTCTGTTTGTGAAAAGCAATAGATTTCTCATGTAAAAGGGGGTATCAGCTACTGATTGGGATAAAGTTAAATTCTTGGTTGGAGTTTCTCTTTAAATAGGAACTCCAGTGAAAATAATGTAATAAAAAAGTGCTTAATTTTTCAATAAGTATGCATAAATTATTTAGTCAGTGTTCATTGTACAGTGCTCATTGTAAAATCTTTCCTCTCCCTGATTTACATTCAGACATTTATCATATGGTGACATTTTTACTGCTGGCAGGTGATGTCACTGGAAGGAGCTGCTGCTTGGATTTTTTTGGCAGTTGTAAACAGCAGTTATTTCCCACAATGCAAAAAGGCTCCCACAGTGTGATGTCAGTACCTCAGTGCTGTGAGGTGCTGACATCACAGTGTGGGAGGGGTTTCACCACAAAATCAGCCATACAGAGCCCCCTGATGATCCGTTTGAGAAAAGGAATAGATTTCTCATGGGGAAGGGGGTATCAGCTACTGATGGGGATGAAGTCTAATCCTTGGTTATGGTTTCTCTTTAAGGTGAACTTGTGAGCAAAAAAAGGAAAAAAAGTTAGATATTTATAAGTAAAGGCAAACCTCTGGATAGTCCAGAGCTTTCCTTGTTCATCCTTGAGCCCATATTCCTGCATAGAGCCCCTTTGAACAGCAAGAACTTGTTGGATACGTTCAATGGCTGTGTTACCATCTGCATACAAGTGCGGCTGTACTGAGCGTACGCACGTTAGGTCTGTACCTGCTCAGTAGCGCAAAGCCGATTGTCCATGTTTTTTCATTCCATGCACAAATGGCTTCCTACACTTGCACAAACTTTACTTACACAGATGGGAGCACAACCACGAACAAGAAGGTGGTCCCAGTCCAGCATTGGTGGAGTCAAGGAGAGCATGGCAAGTTTTGGACCATCCAAAGGCATCCCTCTACGTAGGAAAGTATCTATTTTATTTTAAAAAGTCACTGGTTTGCTTTAAAGTCAGTATGTCCAACAGCTAGGATATTCTACATATCGGTATATCGTCACCTTCAGAGAGGATAGGAAGCATGTAGCATTTCCATAGTGGCAGAGACAGGAACACCTACAAAACTTTCACTTAAACTTATGCCATAACATATAAAGCCTTACAAAGGATCTGGGCTGAAGAGAATCAGATAGCATATCTTATATAACAAGTAAAATACCTTTTATGCACATATAAGAAAAAGTTTGCTAATTTTTGAAGTAGTTAACTGAGTAATAAAATAGATAGTACATGATTTAAATATATTTAACATTTACTTAACATCCTTATAGTAAATTTCTCTATATCTTCACAAATATTTGACTACTGTAAACAACTCTTCAACTACGCTTTTTGAGTACTCCATCATCAATTAAACAGTTTTCATGAGAGTTTTATGAGATTGTAACAGGATTGTGTGTATGGACACCGGCTGTTACTTTCTGACTTTGAATTTTGAGATAAATGGAGAGTAAAAAGCCCTATACACGTCTAGGCAGCCAGGGATTTCCAGTATCATACAAGGTTGCACAGAACTGGCAAGGGCTACACCTGTGATGAACATTCCTGTGCTAGTTCTCCGTACAGTTAACTAATGATGGATGTGCGATAAATACCGGGCGCCAGGCCCATCCAACCAAAATTTTTCACTTTGAGAATTATCGGATTGAAAACTATCAGTTCGAAATTTGTTTTGAGAATTATTATTTTGGAAATTAACATTTCGACATGTATTGTTTTAGAAATGTATATTTTTTGAACTTACATTATTTGCGGCGGAGGAAGGGGGTTTTAAGGTTAGGGATCAGAAAGGGGGGGTTTATGGTTAGGCATAAGGAAGGGGGGTTTTAAAGTTAGGCGCCAGGAAGGGAGGTCTTAGGGTTAGTTGTCAGGAAGGGGGGTCTTAGGGTTAGGCATCAGGAAGGGGAGGTCTTAGGGTTAGGCATCAGAGGAAGGAGGGTTTTGTGTGAGAGTAGGGTTAGGTTTAGTTGTAGTATACAACTATAACCTTACCAGTGTTTTACAATCATCATTATAACTGTTAATATTTTTTCTTGTTCATTTGATGCGCAATATACTATGGCAATTATCATGTACACTTATTTCTGCTTCACCCACACCCTTTTAATACCATTACTTTACCATATTTATTAGTCTAACAGACATTAATGAAAAAACATTGTCATCCACAATATTTTGAAATTTTGGCTTCACCCCACTTCCTTTTTTCCTTTGCACCGTTTTAATAATGTTATTTTAACACATTTATTATTCTAATGGAGATAAAGATGGAGAAACAATAAAAAAATTGTTCTAAATTATATTTTGAAATTTCGGTTTCACCTCGCGCCCTTTTTTCCTTGCACCCTTATTTAACGTACTGTACATAATGTAAAGACCCCTTTACCAGATTACAATATAAATTTCATTTTGCAGCACAAACTTGTAACTGGTAGAATGTAATGGATTTATCTAATCAAATTAACTGGATATTATCAGCCAGGAGTTAAGCTGGCCATACACTGGCCCGATTTGCCGCTGTTTTGACATCAGATTCGATCACTGGGATCGAATCTGCTGCCAATCGTTCGCGCTAAACGCACCCGCTGATCCGATTTCCTCCCGAAATCGGATCGGTCCGTCGATCGCGCCATGCGGGAAATTACCGTCGATCGCCCGCGGGTAGGGAGTGCGTCGTTAGCGGCGACCGATCCGATCAAGTATACATTACCTGACGCTGGCTCCCGGGCATCTTCTCCGCGCTGCACCGCTCTGTTCCTGCTTCCATCCCGGCGTACATGAACTTCCTGTGTCACTCCAGTGACAAGGAAGTTCATATAGAGGGCACTCTATTTGAACTTCCTGGTCACGGAGTGACACAGGAAGTTAATGTACGCTGGGATGCAGTGCAGGATGCTGGGATGCGTACAGCGCGGAGAAGAGGACCCGGAGCCAGCTTCAGGTAATGTATACGGGGTGGGGGGTGGGGGGGACAGGCGGCAGGAGCAGCTCAACAGATTGTGATCGGTTTCAGGCTGAAATCGATTTACAATATGTTTGCAGTAAAGGCAACCATATGATTCCTCTCTGATCAGATTCCTCTCTGACAGGGATCTGTCAGTTGGTCGATCTAATGGCAAATCGACCAGTGTATGGCTACCTTTACCATTCCTTCCCAAATACAGCACAGTGGCATAGTGGTTAGCGCCAGACCCGGATTTACCTCTAAGGAGCCTATAGGCACAGATGTCCTGGCACCCTACACTTTGTCCTCCATGAACTTACATACCCCCACGAACTGCACCTCAAGTGTGCTGGCTGACCCCGCTGTCACTTCTCCCTTAATTCTCTTGCCCGTCATAGGTAGCTACAGGTGCCCCTTAGTATTGGGTATCCAGAAGTACCCTCAGTATTAAGTAGCTAGAGGTGCCACCAAGTATTTGGTAACTAGAGGAACCGCATTATTAAGTAGCTAGAGGTGCCCCTGACTGAAGGGAGATTTCATCAGTTGAATGCCGAGAGCTGGATGAGTAACCTCTTATTTACACTCTCATGAGGACTCTGCATAGGGTAGGAGGGACGTAGGCGCTCTGGGAGGGGATTGAGCCGCCTTTCCATCATTAGGCGCCTGTAGGCACATGCCTACAGTGCCTTATGGTAAATCTGGCCCTGGTTAGTGCTCTCGCCTTGCAGTGCTGGGTCCCTGATTTGAATCCCAGCTAGGTTAGCATCTGCAAGGAGTTTGTATGTTCTCCCCCCATGTCTGTGTCGGTTTCCTCTGGGAACTCCAGTTTCCTCCCACATCCCAAAAGCATACAGATATGTTATTTGGCTTCCCCCTAAATTGGCCCTAGACTATGATACATGCACTACACAATACATACATAGACATATGACTAAGGTAGGGACTAGATTGTGAGGGACAGCTAAGTGACAAGACATTATACTCTGTACAGCGCTGCATAATATGTTGGCGCTATATAAATACTTAAATAAATAAATATGCTGCATTTTCTGGTTCTGCTCTTACTACTTGCTTTATGCTTTATAGGCACATGACAAGCATGCAGAGATGAGCAATAAGGGCATTTACATTTATATACGTATCCGCAGAGACCTCACCACTGTAACTTTCCATCTGATGTCCACACACAGAGCTTGCGAATCCTGCAGCCACCCAGTGCACAACAATGATACTCACAGGTGACCACCACACAGAGAAAAAAAGTGGTGTCAGAATACTGTATTTCAATTCTTGAAAACATCCAAGCATTTATTGAAATAGTAAAAACAGTTTACAAGGATACAGTAACCGACTTTGTGGGTCCTTGCAGACAGGACTATATTGCATAAAAATCACATCAAATCAATTGCACAAAAAGTGGTTAGTGTAGTGATAAAAGTCATCAATTGTAATGCTTAATCTCCAACCCAACTGGTTTTGGCTTTGCGTCGTCACTAGGGGTGGTTCACACAAAAGCCAAAACCAACGCAAAAGTCAAAACCAATAGGGTTGGAGATTGGGCAGTATGATTGATGACTTTTACGACTGCACTAACAGTAAATATTTAATGTGCTATTGATTTTATGCAATAGGGCCCTGTCTGCAAGGATCCACAATGTAAGGTTGCTGTACTCTTGTAAACTGTTTTAGCTATTTCAATAAATGCTTTTTTTGTTTTAATGCATTGCAATACAGTATTCTGACACCACTTTATTTCTGTGCGGTGGTCACCTGTGACTGTGAGTATCATTGTTGTGCACTGGGTGGCTGCAGGGTTCTCATGGTCTTTGTGTGAACACCAGACAGAAAGTTACAGCACTGAGGAAAGTTACCCGTAGCTCAGTGTTTTTGTCTATTTCTTCTGTGTGAAGAGCTCCTGTATTACATCCTACAGTCTTACCTTTATATATGTAGTCATATTAAATAATAGCCTTCATCCAGTCAAATTATGCTTATAAATCTACATGCCCTTCCCAGCCAGCTCTCATTCAGATATCAGTACTGGAATTCTTGACACTCTGATGAATGGAGTGACGCACAGCACAGGATGAGCGGAAGGATTTTTCTTGCAGGGTGATAAATATCAACCATAATTCAACTGAGTGTTGGTAAAATGCTGGGTATTGCATAAGTATCTTCCATATTTCTTTTTTAAATAGAGTTCAGAAAGCTCTCCTGACACAGTCAAAGGCAGATCAGCTTCATCCCATCCTGTGCATTATCTTTCATCACTGCGTTTACTTCCCAGCACAGAATGTGCACACGCCTCTCACACTTGATACTTTCCTGCAACACAAAGAGAGCTGAGGCAAACTGATTGCTTCCTTAACACCCCATGTTGGTTTTTCAAGGAGAAACCTTCAATTATTGCAAATACAGTATTTTGCAAAGACGACATTGAGTGACAGCCAAATTACAGGTTAGCTTTCACCTTTATTCTCTAACTCTGCAGGTTGACATGTACCTCTTACAGTGTAAACATGACATTAAAAACACAAAAGATTTAGGAGAGGAAAACATACAGTTGCAACAAAGAAAAACTTTGCTTTTTTTTTTCCATATTATCTTAAAAATGTGATCTGTTTGCGCATGCTGCCAGGTAGAGTTTAAAGTTGTTCTCATTGCATAAGAACTACAGAAAAGGAATCTGCAGCCTATCAGAATCTTAATCAATTGTAATCTACTAATGGAGGATAGATGATGACAGCTAATGGTTGATTGACTGCAACTAGCAATGAGTGACCAGTGGTGCTCACCGCCAGGTCGTGATCACGCTTACGCGTGGATTCACGACCATTTTGACGCATTCCGCCTCGGACACGAAAATCCGTAATTAGATTTTAAACCACGAAAATCTACTTCGGCTTCGCGTGAATGCGGACAGAAATCCGCATTCACGTTCGTGAAACCCGGGGCTGAAGTCGTGGTTTGCGGAAATGCGTCAAACTATGCGGAAGTGACACATTGCAGGCCAATCAGAGTGCCCCAGCCAGGCCCTAGCAACCAATCACAGGAGGGGAGCTATGCCCTCCCCTCCTGAATATAAAGCGGCGGCCATGATGGAAAAGCTCTGTCCTTGCTACTAGACTGTGGTGCTGAGAGGATTATCTCCAGGCCATTGTTGTTTGAGCAAGTGCATTTATTGTGTTAAAAACAAAGCGTTTTTTTTGCTAACACTGCTCTTATACTGTACACAGTTAGCTAGTCAGTGAGTGATTGCTGTAGTTAGTTGTAGTCAGTGTAGTGTAGTGGGAGTGTGGGAGTCTAGTGATTATTTAACTGTGTGTAGTGCTGTGCAGGCAGGTTCAGTGCTGCAGTGTAGTGGGAGTGGGGATTATCTGTGTGTAGAGTGCAGGCAGGCAGGTTAGTGCAGCTGCAGTGTTCACTTGTATATTCCAGTGACAGTTATACACTTGTACTATTTGCAGGCAGCCAGTCACACCGCCAGCGCCGCCACTCTCTGCCAGCGCTGTTCATTCATTCTGTCAGTGACCTTGTGCCGTGCCCAGTACCCACTGCTCGCTCGCTCGCTGGCATATGAGCATCTCATTACACAGTGTGACATCCTTGTGTGCCCACTGCATCCTTCAGTGACCTAGTTGTATATCCAGTGCCCACTGCTGTGCCCACTGCATCCTTCAGTGACCTTGTACTGTGGCCACTGCATCCTTCAGTGACCTAGTTGTATATCCAGTGCCCACTGCTGTGCCCACTGCATCCTTCAGTGACCTTGTACTGTGCCCACTGCATCCTTCAGTGACCTAGTTGTATATCCAGTGCCCACTGCTGTGCCCACTGCATTCTTCAGTGACCTTGTACTGTGGCCACTGCATCCTTCAGTGACCTTGTACTGTGCCCACTGCATCCTTCAGTGACCTTGTACTGTGCCCACTGCATCCTTCAGTGACCTTGTACTGTGCCCACTGCATCCTTCAGTGACCTAGTTGTATATCCAGTGCCCACTGCTGTGCCCACTGCATCCTTCAGTGACCTTGTACTGTGGCCACTGCATCCTTCAGTGACCTAGTTGTATATCCAGTGCCCACTGCTGTGCCCACTGCATCCTTCAGTGACCTTGTACTGTGGCCACTGCATCCTTCAGTGACCTTGTGCTGTGCCCACTGCATCCTTCAGTGACCTTGTACTGTGCCCACTGCATCCAGTGATTCATTACTAGCAACATGTCTGGCAGGGTTTCGCGGGGTGAGAGGAAAGGGAGTTCAATTGCCTCAGCCACTTCTGGGACTGCTCCACGTCCAGGGAGAGGACGCCCAGCTGTACGTGGTCGTGATGCAGCAGAAAAGGGGGCAGCAAAGCCTGGGCCGAGTCAGCAGACGCCATTGTCCAAATATTTTAAAGTTTCTGGTCCCCGTGTGGTGGTTGAGCAAATGGAACCTGGCGTACTCATGGACATCATGACTTCCTCCCAGACCTCTACTGTGAGCACCACTCCAAGCAGTAGCAGCAGCAGCCAACATCCCACGCTTGTTGTGACATCCACCCCAGCACCCACTGGTCAGCAGCCCTCCCAGGATGACAGCGTTCTGTCCCTCAGTCCGGCATCTGGGAACCTGCTGATGCAAGAAGCACAGGACTTACTGGGGACTGATGTGGCAGAGATTGAGATCGGGCCACAATCACAAGCGTTGTTGAGTTCTGGTGATGAAGAAGAGGGGTCTGTGTCTGGGGATGTAGGGACAGAAGAGGAGGCGGGGGAGTCAGAGGAAGAGCTGGATTATGATGATGCTGCTGATGATGACGTTGTGGACCCTAACTATGTGCAGCCTGCTGAATCCGTGGAAGAATGGTCAGAGCAGGATGACGAGTCACCTCGGCCTAGGCAAGGATATCGCCATATGTCAGGCAGGGGCAGGGGCATCGGCAGCAGTGGGCATGGAGGAAGTAGACAGGACACTGCTTCAGCCGGCACCACCACCATGCAACCCCCGGCAACTACTACCACACATTGCTCCGCTGCACCCTCTGCTAGTGGGGGCCGCAGTAAATTAAAGTCACCAGTGTGGGATTGCTTTGAGGAATGTACTGATGACAAAAGGTATGCGGTGTGCAGGTTATGCAGCAAAAGATTGAGCCGTGGGAAAAGTCTGAGCAAGATGGGTACCTCATCCCTCCAGGGCCACCTGAGAAGCCGCCACTGCCGCGAGTATGCGGACTTTAAGAGGAAGCAGGCACTGCTGGCAGGGGTTCCTGAGAGCAGAAGGCCCACCAGCGCAGCAGCATCCTCCCTCCCTCAGGGTCGTGAATCCCCCACAGCAGCAGCAGTAGTAGCACGCAAGCGCTCTTCCACCTCGGCTGCTCAGGACACAGACATTGAGGCTGGCAGCCAGTGTTCGTCTCTCTCCTCTGTCTCCCCTGCATCCCAGCGTCGTCAGACCCTGCTGAGCGACACCTTTCAGGGTCTGACCAAGCCTCTGCCTCCAAGCCACAGGCGGATCCGCAAACTAAATGGCTTGCTGGCCCGGGCCATGGCATCACAGCTGCTTTCCTACTCCCTGGTGCAGGAGGGGAGCGCCATGCGGACGCTGCTCCAATTTGGCATCCCCGAGTGGCAAGTCCCCAGTCGCCACTATTTCAGCAGGAGCGCGATCCCAGCACTCCACAAGTTTGCGGTGGAAAACGTGGCCCGTTCCCTGGACTACTCTGTGGGCAAGCGGGTCCACGTGACCATGGACTCGTGGAGTAGCAGATTTGGGACAGGTCGCTACCTGTCCTTTACGGCCCACTGGGTGACACTGATGGAAGGGAGGGAGGACAAGAGCGCATCAGCCCAGCTAGTGGTGCCACCACGCGGGATCAGGGGGGATGCAGAAGGGTCCTGTCACGACACTCCCTCAGCACCCGGAAAGCAAGCCCGCCTCGGCAGCAGCAGCGCCAAGCCTCGGCACTGCCAAGCCCTTTTAAAATTGGTGACCCTGGGGAAGGAGAGGCTTACGGTCACCAACGTCCTGGCCGCCCTCAGGAAGCAGGAGCGGAGGTGGCTGACCCCTAGAGGCCTGGAAGTGGGGTATGTGGCAGCCGATAACGGGGCCAACCTGGTGGCAGCAGTGCAGCAGGGAAACCTCCAGCACATCCCCTGCTTGGCCCACGTGCTCAATCTTGTGGTGCAGCGCTTCTTGCGCACCTACCGGGGGATGAGCGAGCTGCTGCAGGATGCCCGGGCGGTGGTACGCTTTTTCCGCCTGTCAGCCACTGCCTCTGCACTCTTGTCCACCTTACAGCAGCAGTATGGAAGGCCACAACACCGGATGATCATCGACATGCCAGTTCGCTGGAATTCGACTCTGGCCATGTTGGAGCGGCTGTGTCAGCACAGGCTGGCTCTTAGGGCCTACATGCTAGACCCAAGTGTCCCCAGCAACCAGCAAGTCCCCATGATTACTGCCACTCAGTGGACACTGATGCAGCAAGTATGCCTGGTGCTGAGTCCCTTCCTGGAGGCAACCAAGATGGTCAGTGAGGAGCGGGCCTCTGTGTGCCAGTGGGTGCCCTTGGTTTGTCTACTGGAGCAGGCAATGGACAATTTAATTGAGCGTGGGGATGAAGCCCTGAGGCAGTTGGAAGAACAGGAGCAGATGGCAGCACAGTCCAGCTCAGAGGAGGGCTCACAGCAGGTAGTGGAAGAGTTGGAGGTCCCTAACCTGAATGAGGAGGAGGAGGAGGAGCAGAGTGCAGCAGGCGTTGTACGTGGATGGCGGTTTGAGGAGGACAACGACATGGCACAGGAAGAGGACAGGCATGCGTTATGGGACAATGGCGAGGACGAGGAAGATCTTGCTGGCAGGGCCCACTTGTTTCCCATGGCTGTGCACATGTTGCGCTGCCTTCGCAGGGACCCCCGGGTGATCCAGATGCGTTCAAGGGAGGACATCTGGATTACCTTGATGCTTGATCCCCGTCTGAAGGGGAAGCTGGGAGACTTAATGACGCCATCCACCACCGAGCAACGCACAAGGGAGTTGAAGGAGGCCCTTGTGCGCAGACTACTGGAAGCATTCCCCCAGCCTTCCACCCCCACTGTAACTGCTCTGCCAAGCCAGCAAGAGGTGCCTGCCATTGCCACTAGCAGCACAACAACAACCACCAGCAGCAGCAGCAGCAACTGGCGCCCCGGAGACCTGAAGAGCCTAAGCAAGAGCCTGTATGCAGTGCAGCAGCCCAGAACAGAGGT
Source organism: Hyperolius riggenbachi (assembly GCF_040937935.1). Classification (NCBI taxonomy): domain Eukaryota; kingdom Metazoa; phylum Chordata; class Amphibia; order Anura; family Hyperoliidae; genus Hyperolius; species Hyperolius riggenbachi. The sequence continues at coordinate 466,675,384 of NC_090646.1, forward strand.
GCCCGCCACAGCATCCACCACCAACCAGCACAAGCAACGACTGACCACCATGGTGTCTGACTATATGGGGTCATCCAGCGGGCTCAATGACACCGACAGCCCCGTGGACCCCTTGGAGTACTGGGTCAAGAGACTGGACATCTGGAGCGAGCTTTCCCAGTACGCCCTGGAACTCCTATCCTGCCCTCCTTCCAGTGTCCTCTCAGAGAGATGCTTTAGTGCGGCCGGTGGCGTGGTCACAGAGAAGCGCTCTCGGCTCTCCCACGCCTCTGTGGACAAACTCACCTTCCTGAAAATCAACCAGGCTTGGGTGGAAGGTGAGTTTCTGGCCCCTATTGTCGGACACAGGGGGACATGAAGTGGCTGCTGCATGTGCTGTTGTTAACTATGCCTGCCTTTATAAAGACATTTACTACCTGCCTAGTGCCTACCTTGGTTAATTTTTTGGTGTTATGGTACTACTACCAGTAAGTTGCCATGGTCCTCCTTCTGAGCTGCTGAACTGACCGCCCGCTTTGTCCTCCTGACTCAGTCGCTACTACACTCTGCGTTCACACTGCCCGGGTCACCGGGTGCATTTAATTTTTTGGCCAGCACTATGACGCTGTGCTACTACTACTGTGCTGCTGCTGCTGAACTGACCGCCCGCTTTGTCCTCCTGACTCAGTCGCTACTACACTCTGCGTTCACACTGCCCGGGTCGCCGGGTGCATTTAATTTTTTGGCCAGCACTATGACGCTGTGCTACTACTACTGTGCTGCTGCTGCTGCTGCTGCTGAACTGACCGCCCGCTTTGTCCTCCTGACTCAGTCGCTACTACACTCTGCGTTCACACTGCCCGGGTCACCGGGTGCATTTCATTTTTTGGCCAGCACTATGACGCTGTGCTACTACTACTGTGCTGCTGCTGCTGAACTGACCGCCCGCTTTGTCCTCCTGACTCAGTCGCTACTACACTCTGCGTTCACACTGCCCGGGTCGCCGGGTGCATTTAATTTTTTGGCCAGCACTATGACGCTGTGCTACTACTACTGTGCTGCTGCTGCTGCTGCTGCTGAACTGACCGCCCGCTTTTTCCTTCTGACTCAGTCGCTACTACACTCTGCGTTCACACTGCCCGGGTCACCGGGTGCATTTAATTTTTTGGCCAGCACTATGACGCTGTGCTACTACTACTGTGCTGCTGCTGCTGAACTGACCGCCCGCTTTGTCCTCCTGACTCAGTCGCTACTACACTCTGCGTTCACACTGCCCGGGTCGCCGGGTGCATTTAATTTTTTGGCCAGCACTATGACGCTGTGCTACTACTACTGTGCTGCTGCTGCTGCTGCTGCTGAACTGACCGCCCGCTTTGTCCTCCTGACTCAGTCGCTACTACACTCTGCGTTCACACTGCCCGGGTCACCGGGTGCATTTAATTTTTTGGCCAGCACTATGACGCTGTGCTACTACTACTGTGCTGCTGCTGCTGAACTGACCGCCCGCTTTGTCCTCCTGACTCAGTCGCTACTACACTCTGCGTTCACACTGCCCGGGTCGCCGGGTGCATTTAATTTTTTGGCCAGCACTATGACGCTGTGCTATTACTACTGTGCTGCTGCTGCTGAACTGACCGCCCGCTTTGTCCTCCTGACTCAGTCGCTACTACACTCTGCGTTCACACTGCCCGGGTCACCGGGTGCATTTAATTTTTTGGCCAGCACTATGACGCTGTGCTGCTACTACTACCACCAGTATGTTGCCGTGGTCCTTCTGTGCTGCTGAACTGACCGCCCGCATAGTCCTTCTCCTGACTCAGTCGCTACCACCACTGCACTCTGCGTTCACACTGCCCGTGTCCACTGACAACTCTGCTGCGATGTCATTGCTAATTGCTGCAAAAAAAAAAAAAAAAAAAAAAAAATTACAAAAACCTCTCTGGAGCCTTTTTGCCGTCAGCCACTCATCCTCCTCCAGCGGTACCTTCGCCGCCAAGTGCCATTGGAACTCGCCTTCACCTCTTTGACTGCTTAACGCGTATATCCCTTTTTAAAACCACTTATTACCAATTAATAGTCCCATTTAAAGTGTTGATTTCACTTTAAAATCCATTTTCTCTAGAAAAAATTTTTGGGGGGGAATTTTTTATGTTGAAGTTATGTTGCCCCTTATCACCTCGATAATCCATGCTATTTGGGGGACTGTAGCATGTATGGGGGCTTTGTTATTAACGTTAAAAGAAAATCCGCCTCCGGGCGTGAATCCGCGCGTGATTACCCCATTCACGGGAAAAAATCCGCGTGGTTGCGTGGACGCGGACGAAAATCCGCATGCGGCGGGGCCGAATGCGGATTTTTTTTTGCAACCACGCGGATTTCCGAATTCGTGGATGAGGCACATCCGAGCATCCCTATGAGTGACAACCAAAAAATAAAACCAGAAATGCTAAAACAACTCTAGTGCCACTGATAAATGAAAATGTAGCACCTATTTTCTCTTCCTGAGGAGACCTGAAATCTCCCTGCCAGCTTACTACTACTTATAAAGTCATTCACATTACTGCTAAATTCCAGGTTTTTTTTAATTTTGTTAAAATCTTTCCAAAAGTTGTTCACCAAAAGGGGTCCTTCACTTTAGGAGTCCGCTCTGTCTGATGCCACCCCAGTTCCATGTACAAAAATAGCAGAGAAGTGAAGTGGCAGGCTAGTCATACCCCCTTCCTCGGGTACAAAATCGAATACTTACCTAAGAAGACAGAAGTCTCTGGGTCCTAGTGAGGCTTTGCACGGTGTCCTCCCAAACCCTTGCGGAACCTCCAAAGATGACCGACAAGAGCTTTTTGGTAATCTGATCAGGGCCACACTCCTCTTCAAGCATGAGCGCAGGTATACAGCATGAGTATGAGCACGTCTGTGCAGAAAGCCAGAGCCGCTCATGATCATGCCAGAAGTGGAGCACAGCTCTGTTCAGCTGGAGGGTCAATGAATGCCTACGGGGGGATTGAAGGGTGTCATAGGAAACCTCATTAGGATTCAGCGGCTTCCCTCTCCTTAGGTAAGTATGTGTTTCTGAACCTGAGCTTTGGCTCTGGTTCTCTTTAAACAGAGCTTTTACTCCTGCTACTTCCTGGTCCCTCATCTCAATGCATGTGGGGGCTACAATGTCTCCTCCTGGAGTGGCTGCCAGCCCTGCATTAGATGGCAATTGGCAGAGACAGGATTTCTTGGTCCTATCTGTGAAAGGTTTCCATTACTATCACCTTCAATAACTCCAAAATACAATGTAACAGGTGCATAAGGTGCAAACTAATGTGCAAGGAGATACTACACTGGGCGCAGGATAATGGGGAGGAACCGGGGGGGGGGGGGATTGGGACAGTTGGTCAGGAAACCCTTTGACAGGCTCCACATGTATCGTGGGCAATGCATCCTGCTTCCTCAAGAGCTGGATATCATCTGAATAAAATGCGCCAAACAGCGTCTATTTAAGTGGTCAGGGAGGGCTGGCAGAGGACGCTGCATAGGAATTAACATACTTTGCGTCACACACACAATCTGAAAGTGCCTGGTATGCATTCCGTACATAGAAGCTCGCAGAGTGGTGGAGCTCCCTGTGCACAAAATGCATACCAGGCAGTTCCTGATTACCCACTGATCTGATGGAAAATGTTATCATGTGTACCAAGCATTAGACCCCTCTCTGATTAGATTCAGATCAAAGAGGGATCTATTTTTTTGCCCCATCGGGTGGCAACTTATACCTTTAAAACATTGTACTTTTTTTAAATAAACCTTTAATGGTGCCCAGTGATGACACAATCTTTTTTGTCAATTTCTTTTCACATCTATGTAGTAGAAGGGAAAACAAACTGAGTGAATACACTTTGAATGGATACTTTAAAGAGTAAATCAGCAGAGAGATTCAATACAAATCAAATGAGCCCATTACCACTCTGTAGAGATGTCGCGAACATACAATTTTCCATTCGTGAACGTCAAACTGGCCACAAAAGTGATGGAAAAGTTGTTTCAAGGGGTCTAACACCTGGACAGGGGCATGCCAGAGGGGGATCCATGCTAAAAGTCCTACCAAAAATTACAAAGCAGAAATCATATTATGCAAAGCTCTGGGAGTCAGTATGCTGTGCAGTGTCACACACAGAGAAATGCAATATTACTATCAGAATACAGTTAAATAATAATGCACTGGAGTAGTTCTGTGCCCGCCACTTAATGAGGCAACAGCAGTAGTGTGCACACAGCTCTGGGTGTCAGTGAGCTGTGGAGTGTCACGCACAAAAAAAAAAACACAGGAGACCGATGTGCTAGCCCTCAAAAGGCCTGTTTGGGGTGCTTTCACAGCAAGTGAGGAACAAGAGCACAGGCCTAGCTAATGCTTTCCCTACCTATCTACAGCAAGTCTGACCGTGCTCTCACTAACAGTCAGCAGCCAGCAGCCAGCAGAGAATTAATCTACTGCTTTTTGATAGGGCGTGGGGGGTCCAGAAAGGGGTGCTAACTGATTGGCTGCCATGTGTCTGCACATGTGAGGTAAGGGGTCAAAGTTTATTACAAAATTTCCCTGTCTATCTCACTCACCAATCAAAGGTACCCTAACAAAGGGTCAAAGTTTAGCTCAATTATAATGTAATCAAACATGCCAAATGTTCCCTGCAAATGCGAACAGCCTGCGTTCGCAGAATACTGCTCGTCGGCGAACTGTTCGGGCCATTTCTACTTCTCTGCAGGCTGCCCTTCGTCTGCTATTGCTTTTAGAAAAACTGCTTGTTCCTTGCTAAAGATGGCCGCGACCTCAGAAGTGTTTTCGTGTTATGACATCTTCTGTGTGACCCGGCGCGCACTCTCGTGCTTGGCCGCATACGCTGGACGTCTATTGCACCACCCTGCTATTTCCTCACTGTGCTTGTAAGGGATGGATACGTGTGCCGCAATGTATTTGCACTGCTGTGAGACTCGCATGTGCAGAAATGGGCGGAGAGGATTGACGATGAGAGAGGCAGAGCTATGGTGATGAGCTCTGCCTCTTCCTGCAAACAGAGTCTGCAATAATTTGGCCGTAGAGATAAAAAAGCTGCTTTTCTAGACATCGGGGGAACACTCAAGGCAGGAATACCGCAAAGGCTAATGTGAGTACGTGATCATTAAGACTGAGGATTAAAAAAAGAAAATTTTGCTTCAGACTCTCTTTAATCACTTAACTCGAAGGGTTGTTTATTTTTTGCATCTGAGCGACTTTCACCTCCCATTCATTTTCCAATAACTTTATCATTACTCATCACAATGAATTGTTCAATATCTTGTTTTTTCCACCACCAATTAAGCTTTCTTTGGGTGATACATTTTGCTAAGAATTATTTTATTCTAAATACATTTCAACAGGAATATTAAGAAAGAAATGGAAAAAAATCATTATTTCTCAGTTTTTGGCCATTATAGGTTGAAATTAATACATGCTACCGTAATTAAAACCCATGTATTTTATTTGCCCATTTGTCACAAGATGGCCACAGTAAAAAAGTCCTGGAAGCGTACTTGTATGCTTCCAGGAAGAAGAATGAAGACGGGGAATTTTTTGTAACTCAGAAAAACTGTAGCATCTGATGATACGCTGTCGGCTTTTCTGCGGGGGGCTTCGATCAATGAAAGGGATCTAAAGTCCCTTTCAGTGATCGCTGGCTAATGACCGGTGGTGGGAGTGCACGCCGGAGTGCGCGCAGCCCAACTGGACGAGAGTGTTCGTCCCGTTGGGCTTAAGTGGTTAACCCCTTCAGGACTGTAGGCTTACACCCCCCTAGGCACCAGGCTATTTTTTACAATTTAGGCCACTGCAGCTTTAAGGTCTCACTGCAGGGCTGTACAACTCAGTACATAAGTGACCCCCCCCCCTTTTCTGCCCACCAACAGAGCTTTCTGTTGGTGGGCTCTGATCTCTGCTGGGATGTTTATTTTTTTCTTTATTTATTTGGGGTTTTTTTTCATAATGAATATTACTATTTTCTTTTTTTAATCCCCTCTCTCCCTCCTCCCACCAGCCAATTCTAGCGATCGGCTTTCATAGACATCAGCCTATGAGAGCCGATCGCTATCTGTTCCTTCCAAGGGTACAACCGAGTGTCACGTCAGCCGAAATAGACGGCGGTTTTCGCCATCTAACAGTCTGCTAGCGGCGTTCGCCGCTGGGAGACTGATGACAGAGCAGAGCTGGGAGACAGATGACGGAGCTCCGTCATTCAAGCGGAGATACGTGCTCATCGAACGCTGCTGGGAGACTGATGACGGAGCTCCGTCTTACAAGCAGGAGATGCAATCTCCTGCAAACCAAACCCCAGATCTTCAATTGGCATTGAGCGGTCCTGGGGCTGATGCTGCGTTCACGCCAATTGGATTGGAGTGGTAGGCAGAGAGTTAAGTAGTCCCCATTATTACAACGAAATTGTAAGATTGGATAAAAAAGATTGTATGATTAGTGGGCACCTTAAGACAACAAAGAAGATGGTCTAGCCTCCTGGAGGAGAAGTTGGTCTAGTCCACACCAGTATTCAGAATACTGAAAAGAAAATCCTCTGACACTTTACTCAGATGAAACTGCAGAAAATATTACTGAATGGCTGAGGTCTTGTGGTAATATCACATTTTCTTTTACCACATATAAAGAACAAACACTGGACGATTCACTTTGCCCATGTTTGCTTCAACCACTTGTACAGGGAGTGCAGAATTATTAGGCAAATGAGTATTTTGACCACTTCATCCTCTTTATGCATGTTGTCTTACTCCAAGCTGTATAGGCTCGACAGCCTACTACCAATTAAGCATATAAGGTGATGTGCATCTCTGTAATGAGAAGGGGTGTGGTCTAATGACATCAACACCCTATATCAGGTGTGCATAATTATTAGGCAACTTCTTTTCCTTTGGCAAAATGGGTCAAAAGAAGGACTTGACAGGATCAGAAAAGTCAAAAATAGTGAGATATCTTGCAGAGGGATGCAGCACTCTTAAAATTGCAAAGCTTCTGAAGCATGATCATCGAACAATCAAGCGTTTCATTCAAAATAGTCAACAGGGTCGCAAGAAGCGTGTGGAAAAACCAAGCGTCAAGCGTGCAGCTGCCAAGATGCCACTTGCCACCAGTTTGGCCATATTTCAGAGCTGCAACATCACTGTAGTGCCCAAAAGCACAAGGTGTGCAATACTCAGAGACATGGCCAAGGTAAGAAATGCTGCAAGACGACCACCACTGAACAAGACACACACAAGCTGAAACGTCAAGACTGGGCCAAGAAATATCTCAAGACTGATTGTTCTAAGGTTTTATGGACTGATGAAATGAGAGTGAGTCTTGATGGGCCAGATGGATGGGCCCGTGGCTGGATTGGTAAAGGGCAGAGAGCTCCAGTCCGACTCAGACGCCAGCAAGGTGGAGGTGGAGTACTGGTTTGGGCTGGTATCATCAAAGATGAGCTCGTGGGGCCTTTTCGGGTTGAGGATGGAGTCAAGCTCAACTCCCAGTCCTACTGCCAGTTTCTGGAAGATACCTTCTTCAAGCAGTGGTACAGGAAGAAGTCTGCATCCTTCAAGAAAAACATGATTTTCATGCAGGACAATGCTCCATCGCACACGTCCAAGTACTCCACAGCATGGCTGGCAAGAAAGGGTATAAAAGAAGAAAAACTAATGACATGGCCTCCTTGTTCACCAGATCTGAACCCCATTGAGAACCTGTGGTCCATCATAAAATGTGAGATTTACAAGGAGGGAAAACAGTACACCTCTCTGAACAGTGTCTGGAAGGCTGTGGTTGCTGCTGCACGCAATGTTGATGGTGAACAGATCAAAACACTGACAGAATCCATGGATGGCAGGCTTTTGAGTGTCCTTGCAAAGAAAGGTGGTTATATTGGTCACTGATTTGTTTTTGTTTTGTTTTTGAATGTCAGAAATGTATATTTGTGAATGTTGATATGCTATATTGGTTTCACTGGTAAAAATAAATAATTCAAATGGGTATATATTTGTTTTTTGTTAAGTTGCCTAATAATTATGCACAGTAATAGTCACCTGCACACACAAATATCCCCCTAAAATAGCTAAAACTAAAAACAAACTAAAAACTTGTAACGATTGGTGTCAGCACGCAGATAGAATACGATTATTGGTGATCTGCAGTATCACCAAGAATGCAGATATACACTCGATTATTGATGATCTGCAGTATCACCGATAATCAGATATATTGCTAACCTCTGGACACCTATAGGAATATGAGTGTTTGGTGTAACAGTGATACTTTGAGTAATGCACCTGCTGAGCAGGTGACAAGAAGCAGCCTGGAATACTGCTTATGCTGACACAGGAACCTTCCAACAGCCTGAGAATCTCCAAGGGGTGGAGTAAGGCTGAAGGTAGGAGGAACCTGCACAGGAGCGACACCTGAAGGGTGGATGTCACTAGCAGGTCAGGAGACTATCTCTTAAGGGAGAGAGATAGTTCCCAAGGTAGTAACAGAATCAAACAATGCCTATTCTTGGTGTGAGGTCCGTGGTCTCTACACCCAGGAACTAGTCTGATGCATAACACAAATGATAATACAATTCCCTAGTCTTGGGTGTGAGTTCCGTGATCATCAACACCCTGGAACTAGTCTGGAGCATAACATAAATGATAATATAATTCCCTAGTCTTGGGTGTGAGTTCTGTGATCATCAACACCCTGGAACTAGTCTGGAGCATAACATAAATGATAATACAATTCCCTAGTCTTGGGTGTGAGTTCCGTGATCATCAACACCCTGGAACTAGTCTGGAATATCACATAAATGATAACACAATTCCCTAGTCTTGGGCGTGAGTTCCGTGATCATCAACACCCTGGAACTAGTCTGGAATATAACACAAAGACAATACAGTTCCCTAGTCTTGGGTGTGAGGGCTTTGATCTGAACACCCTGGAACTGGTCTAACAAATAATAATAACAGTACAAGGAAATCTGGCTCAGTGTGAATTCCCAGGGAACCCTGGTTCAAACACACTGTAAGGATCTGACTATGGTCTGAATGCTTCCACGTAAGTGTTTGCAATGGCAGACAACCAGTAAATGACCAGCACCCAGCATAAATAGCACAGCGCTCTCCAGTGCCTCCCCTAAGTGCTGGACCAACGGGAACTGGTTGAATCGTCAGCTGACCAGCTTGGTCAGCTGACTCCCTTCTGGCTGTCATAAAAGTTCTGCCTCTCAGCGCGCTGAACCTGTGTGGACTATCAGTCCCAGCCACACCGGACATGTGTTGTGTACCACCCGCCGCGCTGGACGCGGAACCAGCCGCACCGCTATCAGGGCATGCGGCGGTTTCTCCACGTTCAGCCATACTAGCAGATGTAGGCCTATGCGTGCAAACCCGCCGCGTTAGATGCGGAATCAGCCGCCTTGTTCTGAGCACACGCGGCGGCTTTTCTCCGTTTTCTCACAAAACTACTTTCAAAAATATTCAGCTTTGATATTAATGAGTTTTTTGGGTTCATTGAGAACATGGTTGTTGTTCAATAATAAAATTATTCCTCAAAAATACAACTTGCCTAATAATTCTGCACTCCCTGTATATACAGAGTACATCTTTATTAGCTCAGCTACTGCAATTTAAATAGTCCACTTACCAGGCTTTCTGGATGAGACATGCAATCATCTGGAGAAAATCCTGGTAACCCATCTGTGAGTTGCTAAACATAACACTATTCATTTAAAACTTGATAAAATCGTATTCTGCCAAATAATTCAATTATTTTGAAAACTGAAATATTTAATACAAGTACCAAGACATACTTTCTCATTATACACACAAATCTGCTTCCCCTCTTCTGAACTGAGTAGGTACCAGAAACGAGTACATATTATGGAGCTGCCACATCAGTTGGGCGCCAGGTGGTGCCGCTAATAGAAAAAAAATAAGTAAATTATGTTACCGATATTTTACTATGCTCTACCCGGCATCCATTTTAAACTTAAAGAGGAACTTTAACCAAGGATTGAACTTAATTCCAATCAGTAGCTGATAAAACCTTTACATTAGAAATCTTTACATTTACTTGAATAGATCACTATTTTTTGATAAAGTTCTTCTTTAACACTCCACTATAAGTGCCTAACTCTAACCCCCTACCTAATGCCTAACGCCCATGTAGCTGCCTAACTGTAGCCTTCCATACTGTAAGTGCCTAAAAAGAAGACCTCCTACCGAATGCCTAACCTTAAAGTGTACCAGAGCTTAAACCATAAAAATATTTTATACATACCTGGGGCTTCCTCCAGCCCCATCTGCTCCGATTACTCCCATGGCGCCGTCCTCCACTGCCCGCAGCAGAGGAAATCGGGTCCTGTCAGTTGGAGCCAGTCTAACATAAGAGAAGTGCGCTGTTTGCGTATCTCTCCAGCAGCCGCTTAAGAGATACATAGAAGGCGCACTTCTCCTGCGTAGCTGGCCGCGACTGATGTCAGTGACGGGCCCCGGTTCACGAAGCTGCGGGCAGCAGAGGATGGCAGTGTGGGAGCGATCGTAGTAGATGGGGCTAGAGGAAACCCCAGGTATGTATAAAATCTTTTGAATGTTTAAGTTCTGAGTCTATTTAACCCATCTGTAAGTGCCTAACCTTAAAGAGAAACTCTGACCAAGAATTGAACTTGATCCCAATCAGTAGCTGACACCCCCTTTTACATGAGAAATCTATTCCTTTACACAAACAGACCATCAGGGGGCGCTGTATGACTGATATTGTGGTGAAACCCCTCCCACAAGAAACTCTGAGTACATACTCCTGGCAGTTTCCTGTCTGTGAACCTTGCTGCATTGTGGGAAATAGCTGTTTACAGCTGTTTCCAACTGCCAAAAAAGCATGCAGCAGCTACATCACCTGCCAACAGTAAAAATGTCACCATGTAATAAATATCAGAATGAAAATCAGGGATTTAAAATATTTTTCAATCATTTATACATAATTATTGTAAAAATGAAGCTTTTTTTTAATTACATTATATTCACTGGAGTTCCTCTTTAACCCCCTCACCTAGTACCTAACTTTCACCCCCTTGGTTATTGCTTAACTCTAACCTAGGAATTGCCCAAATGACCAGTGGTGTAACGATCACCCCTGCAATGGATGCAGCCGTAGGGGGCCCACCCAGAGCCCTTTTTAGGGGCAGGAGGGGATGCAGCACAGGAGGGGGAGCAGAGGTCACACATGCCCCCCCCCCCCCCCCCGCCTCACCTAGGGTCCCCTCTTCAGTGCTTCAGCTCCCCCCTCCAGAAATGAGTGCAGCGGCACGAGGTAGGGAACTCATCTCTTCCTGGTTCCAGACAATGGAGCTCTGCGTGATGCCAGTCTTCTACATCTCCTGTCAGCGGTATTGGAGATGTAGCAGACTGGTGGCATGCAGAGCTCCGTCGCCTGGAACCAGGAAGAGGTAAGTTCCCCGTCCACTGTCACCATGCACATTTCTGGTGGGGGGAGCTGGGAATGCTGCAGGGGAGGCCCAAGGTGAGGAAGGAGGGAGTTGAGCCCCCTCCCTGCCTCTGTGTGCCCATTGCTCCCCCCTCCAGGCTACCTATACTGGGGAAACCTACCTGGCTAACCTATATGGAGGAACCTATAGCTGGCTAACTTATATTGGTGGCACCTACCTGGATAACCTATACCCGGGCACCTATAGCTGGCTAACTTATACTGGGGCACCTACTTGACCATCTTATCCTGGGGTGCCTATAGCTGGCTAACTTATACTTTGGCACCTATAGCTGGCTAACCTATATCGGGGTGCCTATAGCTGGCTAACCAATAGTGGGGGCACCTATAGCTGGCTAACCTATACTGGGGGCACCTATAGTGGAATAACCTATACCCAGTGATTTCTAGTTATGCCCCCGCAAACAACCAATAGTTGCAGCTGTATGTCTATGACTGGCTACAACCAGTGATTACTATTTGGTGTCCTTCCACTATAGCGTCTTGAGTTTTGTTGAAGGATCAACCTGAGCTATTTTTTGATCTCGAGAATATATGGGCATGCTACCTTTTATCTTATAAATTAATACAGGGGATGCACAGCTGGAACATTATTATACTGATTAGTCGCAGTGGAAGTACATATTTGTTAGCAGGTTTGGGTCAGTCAGTCGAGTATCCAGGTTGGGGAGGTTGCTGGGGGTGCGGGGTGGGCACATTTTTAATGCTGTTGTTTTTTAATGTTATATATATTTGGATTAATAAAGTTTTTTGATACAGCACCAATTATCTGTGATTTGTGCTCAACCGGGTCATACCCACTTATTACTCCTATCTCACTATTTTCTGATATACAGTGATTACTATGTAGTAGTCGACCAGCTACTATCTGCATTGGATGCCCAAATGACCACTTGGGTGTCCGGCTACAGAAAATTAACACAGGTGTCCATTAGACACCTGCCCAATTGACCTGATCCACCAGAAACACCTACGTTTTAAATAAAAAACTGCTAGCATCTTATGTCATCCTACACAGATGCATCGAAAAAGACATTTCCATTTGAATATGATCCCTAAAATATGAACATCTAAACCATGGATACTGATCTGCGGAAATGATTTTTAACATAGAAATAAATGGAACTTTTTTTATTTCAGGTCTTAAAGAGACTCTGTAACAAAGTTTTGAGCTTTATTTCTTCTATCCTATAAGTTCCTATACCTGTTCTAAGGTGCTCTGGCATACTGCAGCCTTTTCTAGTTGCACTGTCTCTGTAATACATCTTATCTTCTCTCCTCTGTCGGGTCTGTCTCGCTCAGGCTGGAATGTGTGGAATGTGCAGCACTGCTTGTCATTGGCAGAAGCTATACACACCCTCTTCAAGCTCTGCACGAGTCACACAGTGAGTTGTTCTCACTCTGGTTAGAAGCTATGTTTTTTGTTTGTAAACACTGCATAAAAATGGCAATTACAAGCCAGGATTGCAGCAGGGAGTGGCAGAAACAGCACAGAGGGGCCCAGGAGAACATAAGGAATGGAATGGTGTGCTTTTTATTGCAAGAATTTTAGAGTACAGATTCTCTTTAATTCCATTTAACTACATTTTTGGCATTTACTTCTAGGCAGCCTGCTTCTTCGTTCAGAAAAGCAGTCCATGCTGTAAACTTTAAGAGGGTTAATCTTATTCTCTACAACTAAGCAAGATCAGGCAACTTTTTTTTCCGCTGAAGTCAATTTGCAATATGATTGAGTTTGAACGGCATTAAGGATGGAAAAAACATTAATAGGATTCTCAGCAGAGGGGGACAGAGTTCCTGGGAGACAGCTGTACTTCAGATGAGAATTACTAATAAAAACAGAGAATAAATGAGCTGGCATTCTGCAGTTTAATAATGGCAATACTTGTTTGTCTGGAAAGAGATGCTATTCACAAACACAGACCTCTCCTTCTGCAAAGTTCAAAAATATCTTACTCCTGCATCTCAAGTGGGTTTAAATTAACCCATAGGAATACATTATGAAAAGCTCCAGTACCATGATTGAATTGTGTCAAAGATCAGGTCATTTTTATAATGCAAAATAGAAGTAGCAAATAGAACCTTTCGAAAGTGCTTGAGTCGTCATACTGTATTACATTACGTGTGGATTTACTCAGCTGGGGTTATGGATTATTATAGAAATGGTAGATAGGGCGTATATTGGGCAGCATGGTGGCTAAGTGGATAGTTCTTTCCTGCATCAGAGTACCAGATTTGAATAGTGGCCAGGACATAATTCACACAAAAATTATATGATTTCTTTGTGTTTGTGTGGGCTTCCTCAGGGCAATCATGTTTTCTCCCACATCCCTAAAAACATGGTAGGTTAACAGATTTTCCACTGAACTGGCCCAAAATTGTGGTAGAATTATTAGATTGTGAGCACTGCTGGTGGAAAGTTGGTGATATGAATTGCTCAATGTACTTCTAAATTGTCAATCCGTATATATAAAATCGTGTGTGTGCGTGTGCGTGTGTGTGTGCGTGTGCGTGTGTGTGTGTGTGTGTGTGTGCGCGTGTTTGTGTGCCATGATCACTTGAAAACTCCTTGACCGATTTGAATGAAGCTTGGTATACGGATATCTTACTACCTGGGATAATATGTGCTGGGGTTTTGCACCCCCCCCCCCCCTGCACACCTGGGCGGATCCATGAACAGCCATTCAGAATTAATCTATTCACATCAATGGAAAAAAATTTAAAAGGGTGCCATTCTTACAGCAATAAAGCCAGAGTCCTTAAACTTGGCACAGTTGGTCACTTGGAAGCTGAAGTGTAGAAGTGGGCAGAGCATAAAACAGCCAATCAGATTTCAGCAGTTTATTTTCAGTGGGAAAATGTAAACTGCAGCCATTCTTAGACTGTTAAGGCCCATACACACGTCGGACTTTTGCGAACGACGGGTCGTTTTAACGTCCTGTCGTTCAGTCGTCCGCATGCCAAATCGGACGTGTGTACAGACTGTCGTTCGGGTGATAAGACTGGTCTTGATCAAAATCAGTCTTGTCACCCGAACGACAGTCTGTACACACGCCCGATTTGGCGTGCGGACGACTGAACGACGGGACATTAAAACGACCCGTCGTTCGCAAAAGTCCGACGTGTTTATGGGCCTTTAATCGCAGGGTTTTTAAACTTGCCACAAACAGCCAGTCAGATATCTTTGCTGGATAAACTGCTTCCATTCACACATTTTTATGCCAGGAACCCAAAAGCTCACAAACTTAGTCATTGAGTGTCTGTGTGTCAATGTTACAAAAAGTAGGCTGAGCCCCACAAAATTTCATTTGACAGTGAAAATAAAAACTGCAGCCATTCTTACACTTTTAATGCCAGGGTTCATTTGCACAGGTGGTCTTTGGGTAACTGGGATTAATATTAATATTCAGGAAAGTGGGTGGAGCCTACAAAAGCCAATCAAAATTCACCTATTTATTTTCAAGGGGAATATTTCACTTGTTGCCATTCTTACACTGTTAATAGCAGAGGCCTCAAACCTGGTACAGTCGGTCATCGGGTGACTGGGTTCAAATTTAGAGAAGAAGGCAGAGTCACAAACAACCTATCTGATTTGTTTCATTTTTATGGGAAACTTTTAATTATTGATGCAAAGGAACCAAAAAGCTCACAAACTTGGTCATTGAGTGTTTTTGTGTTCAGATTAGAAAAAGTGGGCGGAACCAACAACAGCCAAATACATACCTGGGTAATGCCGGCTCTCCCGCTAGTATTGTATAAATATACAATGATAATAATACTGGTTATACAGATTAAACATAAACTGAACATGACCTTGAGTTAAGTAACCAACAGATGATTTTACAATAGAAAATGTATCGTGAAGAACAATTAGGTGAAGCTGTGTTAACGGCAAACATCCAATGACATGCAAGAGATTTAACAATAAAGAGAATGAAAGCCATTTTTGTCTGTCAGTGTTAGGATGTTGAAAGTGAACATGGATGAATTTCCTTGTACTTTTCTGCAAATGTCCTTCAGTAATTGACACACATGCCATAAAATGCAAAGTATAGTAAGTAAAGGTAGGAATACACTGGTTGATAATGGCTTAATCCAGCTATTGATCAGACACTTCCTAATTAGAAGTCAAGCAGTGATCTATGTATAATTTTTTCCCACTCAGTTAAAGATCCGATTGAGGGCTCTTTTCCACTATGAAATGCGATCGCGATTCCGATCGCGATCGCAATCGTGTTTCAATTTCCACTATACTCTCATATTTTACTTATGTGGCCATATTCACTAAGGCCTCGTTCATATGACCAGCTGAAGGCGACAAATTTACCATCTGTCAGCTGCTTTTGTGCACCGGTTGGGTGCTGGTTTGCGCTCAGCACCAGTGGTAGGCAGGCACCCACCACGGAGTAACATTTGAGCGAAACCGCAGCTATGCTCACATGCAACATGTCATGGTTCTCTGTCATGCATTAACACCTACACCACCACATTTTATGTGCGAACATGCATAATGCTACAAATGCTGCCATTTTAATTGCACCTGAATGGCGCTTGTGGGCAGCAGACAGGACACTGAACTGCCCAATAAGCATGCAGTTCAGCCTCCCATCTGAAAGTGGCCTCTAACAGTAGATGAATATCATAATATCTTGTGCTGACCCAAAGCGTACCATTGTCAGCTTGAGTGCTCGATTATACATTTTACGCAAGTATTTTAAAACTTTAATATTTCATTAATCACAACTAAAGCAAAATCCCATTGTGGTTGACCACAGACATTGTACTGTATATATGGTTTAATTAAAGGGGAACCTGAAGTGAGAGGAATATGGAGACTGCCATATTTATTTCCTTTTAATCAATATCAGTTTCCTGCTGAAATCTTTGGTTGCATTAGTGTCTGAACCAAACTCCAGAACCAAGCATGCAGCTAATCCAGTCTGCATGCTTGTTCAGGGTCTATGGCTTAAACTATTAGAGGGAGAGAATCAGCAGGACAGCCCAGGCAACTCGTATTGTTTTAAAGGAAATAAACATGTCAGCTTCCATATCCTTCTCACCTTAGGTGTGCTTTAAAGAGACTCTGTAACATCAAAAACCTCCCCTGGGGGGTACTCACCTCGGGTTGGGGAAGCCTCCGGATCCTAATGAGGCTTCCCACGCCATCCTCAGTCCCACGAGGTCTTGCTGCAGCCCTCCGAACAGCCGGCGACAGACCCGACTGCAGATTCAATATTTACCTTTGCTGGCTCCAGCGGGGGCGCTGTGGCTGCTTTCGGCTCGGAAATAGACGGAAATACCCGATCTCCGTCGGGTCCGCTCTACTGCGCAGGCGCCGGAAACTTGCGCCTGCGCAGTAGAGCAGACCCGACGGCGATCGGGTATTTCCGCCTACTTCGGAGCCGACAGCCTTCAGAGCGCCTGCGCAGGAGCCGGGAAGGTAAATATTGATGCCACCGCTGCACGGAGGGCTGCAGCGAGACCCCTGAGGGACGGAGGACGGCGTGGGAAGCCTCATTAGGATCCGGAGGCTTCCCCCACCCGAGGTGAGTACCCCCCAGGGGACGTTTTGACGTTACAGTTCCTCTGTAAAATGAATGCTTTCAATTCCAAACAACCAAAAGCAACATCTTAGAAGTTTTGGTACTTAAATCTCTATTTCTGTGCGGGAAATGTACCTAATTAGGATTTTTTTAAATCTGCTTTTTACATGGTTTATTATTCAAAATGCTGTATACAGAGCATGTGCTATTGTACACAGTATAATTCATGTATGGAAGATTTGAGAAAATCAGACCACTATTTGTGATCTGCAATTTGGCCAGCCTCATTTTGGTAGCTTCATTTTGATGATGCAGACTCTTGCAATTAAACTTTATTTTGTACAAATACAAATTACTGAAAGCCTGTTGTAACGAGACATTTAAGATGTTAGGTTAAAATGTAACTATCAAATATAAATATCAAACTATAATAATAATAATACGAATAATAACATAATGAAAGTAACAATAACAAGATATGACTTAACTGGTTAGACTCTGCAAAAGATGTAAAAGGCTTACATGTAAAAACAACATTAACATACCAGTCTTAAGTTATGATGAAAAAGATTAGCATCACTGCATATAAAAAAACACCACAAAGTAAAAGATGTAAGCAGTATAAACTGGGGTTCTCCTGTCTGGTACGGAGTGCATTTAACTCTTGCATTTATATTATTACCATTTAATGATGCTTTAACAGACTCAAAGTTCCTTTACTACAACCCTCATTTCTATATTGTATTTTATAATTTGTTGTTTGCATTTTAGCTAATGTCTAGTTTGTTATGTACAGATTGATAGTGTGTAATTGACCCTCTTATTTCATTCTTTGTTCTTTATCAATTCCTTCTGTCCACAACACAGTAATGATCCCATGATTATTCCAAAACAGGGATAAGTTTGCAAAGCAGTGATTATTATTGTTTTATTGAATTATTGAATTTATTTTTATTTCTTCTATTAAGTAAGATTATTTTACACAGAGTAGTTTTATTCAACTCTTTAGTGATCAATATCTTTTTTATATTCATAACAGGGAACTGTATTAATTATCTATCTTCTGGGATGGATTTCATAGTAGGGATTAGTAATTAAGGACATTTGTAAAATTACCATGTAAGATTTATCTATCATGCACATCCCCTTTGCAATAGAAAAAAGCAGCAATTAGCAAACTTAAGTTATGAAATGTTCTACAGTAAGGACTACAGGCAGCTCTCTCTATTATTGTTGTGCTTTGGTTTCCATCATTTTGGAAACATTGAGTTTACTCAGTGGATGTTATTACAAAGTACAGCATCATTTATACTATCAATGCAATAATTAGATTTTTATCGGTTTCAGTAATTTCAGAAAATTGCTTCACTTTGGATAATGTGCTTTCATATAGACATGTCTCTATTGATCGTACCCACGATGATTATTAAGCTCTGCAAAATGAATGGTTTAGTAGAATAACAAATTAAAAAATAAATAAAAAAGAACTTGTCTCTGGGATTGAGATTTGCACCGAATAGATCATTGCATTACAAGAAAAATAATTTTTCTTTTTTTGCAGAGATTTGTTTAACTTTGAGTATTACCGAATGCATCATACTGTAAATCTTGTGATTAATCTTCTAATATCTTAGACATTCTTAGATGGGGTGGGGACGCATGACATCATAAGGAGGAAAAATAAACAAAAACATGATAAATAAGCATAAACTTCACACAAAAATGAATAAATAAGAATAACTTTCAGACAGTCTTTAAGATAAATATTGATTATTAGCCTTCATCAACTAGTTTTTGTTCTTTGATAATATAATATACACAATCATAAGGAAATTAAAGTGAAGAACACTACATAAGCTTGAACCATTGTGCTTTTGCTATGTAGGTGCATGTGAAAAAGAAATCTCATCACATATAATTTGCAATATGGCAAAGCTTTTGACAGACTGGTAATTATTCAAGTGAAGATGTTTTAGCTGTGTTTTGAAGGATATACTTGGGCTGTGGGCTGGGGTAGAGCAGGATTACTGGGCTCTGTAAGGGGGTGGAGAGGCTGGAGTGCAATTTTCCTGCATTTGCTGCTAAAATTGGGGAGCCAATTAGATGTACTTGTAAGTAGTTCCTTGCAAAGAAAGAGCTTGGAGTAAATAAATACAGTTACAATGCCATGAAATAACAGGGTTATAGGTCACAGAGGGAGGGGAATGAAGGGGGGCCCTTCACATGGAATGTTCAGCAATACAAGTTAGAAGCAGGGCTCATTGAGAAAGCAGCCTGTGCTCAGATTGGATAAGTGTGGGATACAGAGAGCTATGTGTATACGTCTGCGGGTTCTCCATCCAAGCTTTAATTATGATTTCTTAGGCAAATGAAATCCTCTGAGGACATCCATTTACAGAGTCCTTAGCAGGATAGGAGGGGATGTGTTTTGTTCTGCTGTTGTACAGATCTGAGGTTTAACTGAATTTGTTTTTCTTTGTGAAATTTGTCCAATTAGGCTTGCTGCAAGGTGAAGTGTATTGACAGGCGATAGATCTAATGAGGGGAAAGGCAGAGGGACACATGCAGGTTTAAAGGAGCTTTCACTGTTCTCTTTTCTTTAACAGGTGAAAGGATTTCAGTGATCCGGGGCAAAATGTCTGCGCTCTGATGTGGGAATAGAACCGCCGCCCATTACTTGTATCTGTTTCATCTGTAAACTTACTGCACACATTGAACAGAAATGTCGTTCATCTGTGCAATGGCGGCACAGTGGAGGTAGTTATGCTTCGTACAACAAGAACATTAAAGCATACCTGGGAACTGATAAAAGTTTCATTTATAATATGCTTATGAATAGATAGGTTTGTTCCTCGCTTGGCTAATTTCATGTGCTGGTTAAGAAATGAAAATGCTAAGTAAGGAATTCAAACCGCTGCGCTGAAAAAAAACCCCACAGAATGCCAGCAATGTGCTTATCATTGTAATCTAGAGTATGTTGCTGTAACTACCATTTATGCTGTAGTGCAACAGGTCCTCTTTAATGTAAGTAAGCAAGGTAACAAAAAACTATAACAGCAAGGAAAACATGGAACATAAACCATTTCCTGTGATCAATATTATATTATTATTAATTTGGTTGATTCCTCTGCAGGGAAAAAATATGCAAAACTGTCTTCAGAGGAATATTGTGCTCCAACACCAGGAGAGTCTTGAATGACAATAGCCAGACATATTTAAACGGTGTCTGTACTCAAGATAAACTATAGCTGGCAATATCAGTGACCAGTGGACATAACATCTGTCTTCTTCCTGAGTGAACCAGAAATGTCAACATCTGGAATGCTAAATATGCAAACACTGAATTCCCAGTTGTAATTCGTTGCCCTGATATGCTCTGTTGGTTAAAGGTAACCTTAAGTGTGGCAAAAAAAATGACATTTACTCACCTGGGGCTTCCCTCAGCCTTCTGCAGCCGATCGGTGCCCTCGCCGTGTCTCAGAGATCCTCCCGTCCTCGCCGGCGACCACTTCCGGTTTCGCTGTCAGGACCCGACAGGCATGGGAACGCGAGTGATTCTCTGCGTTCCCAGCCACAATATCACCCCCTATGCTGCTATTGCGAATCACTCGCGTTCCCATGCCTGTCGGCCGGTGACGCCCAAACCGGAAGTGGTCGCCGGCGAGGACGGGAGGATCTCCGAGACACGGCGAGGGCACCGATCGGCTGCAGGGGGCTGAGGGAAGCCCCAGGTGAGTAAATGTCATTTTTTTTGCCACACTTAAGGTTACCTTTAAGGACACTTAACAGTTTTGTGCTGAGAGATGCATGAAAGATCTATGCTGTTCATATTGGAAGCGGCCATATTGTTATTCAGTGTTCCAGGTTTGGGTGCATCTAGGCCACTATGAAAGATGAAATGAGGTATAGTATGTGTTGGCACCTCCCTGTGTATTCTTTCAACTAAACCCACATACTTTAATAGTCAGTCTCTGTGCATGTGTGGGTTCCCTTTGGTCCTCTTTCACTCCCACTCCTACTGCACCTAAGATTGGTACATGCGCTAGATGACACTCAGCCAAGGCAGGTGTTGAGGACCATACCGGCGAAAAATCTAGTGTGTTTACAAGAGCTTCCTGACATTGCCTAAAGAGCCACCATGATCTTCACCATCAAGGACACCCAAGTGCATTGTTCTCCTTCTCACCCTGGCTGCTGGAAGTTATTGTGTTGTGAAATGTGCATTGTCCCTTCTACCCATTCCATTGTATCAGACGGGTTTCTAGCCTCTAGACTAGCAATGTGTCTATACAGTAGTCAGCCCCCACCCTGTTAACCAAGGGATCAAGTGCCAATCCTTGTGGTTGACAGTAACTGAAAGTGTGCATGAGGCTTTAGCTGACCAATACAGTTCCTATATGCGACTAGAGATGGCTCGAACCTCCGATTTTCAGTTCGCGAACCTCGAACTTCCGAAAAAGTTTGTGAACCTGCAAACTTTTCGAACTGCAATAGACTTCAATGGGCAGGCGAACTTGATAAACTACAAACACTGTTTCTGGCCACAAAAGTGATGGAAAAGATGTTTCAAGTGGTCTAACACCTGGAGGGGGGCATGGCAGAGTGCGATACATGCCAAAAGTCCCGGGGAAAATTACGGATTTGACGCACAGAAGGGTTATAATCCCTAAAAGGTAGAAACCACATTGCATTGCTAAATTTAAGGCCTAAAGTGCTTGAAAACATCGTGCGTGTATACATGGATCAGCAGTTAGTGTAAGTAGTGTACTGCTTCACACTGACAGACCAAACTCACTGTGTAACACACCGCAAACAGCTGTTTGTGTAGTGAAAGGCCATGCCAGACTGGTGCGCACGATGGCGAGAGTGCAGGCAATGGCGGTTTTAAGCCCATATGGTCGGGCTGAGGTAGCTCAATGACAGAACAACAGTGACTGTCCAGCTGATCGAATTTGGTCTGTCCACAATGAAGCAACGACCTTATTATCTTTGGTGTGTCCCCCCAACACACTCATATAGGTCATTGCTTCGTTGTGATATGCAAGCCCCTTCACCGTGGCAAGGTAACGATCACGAAGGGGAATTGACACATGTACATGCCTTTTGTTTTGTTGTTGCAGCTGCAGTGCAGCCAGAAAAATTAGGTATGTACACGCACCAGAAAATTTTGGTAGCAGCTGCTGCAGCGGCCATAAAAATTAAGGAATCCACCTGGAGTCCTGGACCCTGGTGGTAGTGGCGGAGAAGGCAGTCAACCGGCCTGCAGGCAGAGATGCTGTGTGGGGAGCGACTTAGTCTTGGGGCAGGCAGTCACATGGTGTGCAGGCAGAGATGCTGTGTGTGGGGACTGACTTAGTCTTTGGGCAGGCAGTAGCCCTCTGGGATCCATGCCTCATTCATTTTGACTTCCATGAGAAAATATATGCGTGCTCAAACACCAAGTTTAACCCTAGCAAGTCTGGCTTTGCAAATCTGGCTTAATTGGCTTTTCATGAGGAAATGCTCATGCAAATATGCATTTGCTTTCGCATGCCAAAGGTAAAAAAAACAACACCGCAAAGCGGTCGCCCTGTGGGAATTATTTCATGCTACATTAGCACTATCCAGGAGCGCCACGGGGAGGCTTCCCAATGCCCCCATACTATTGTAGCATGAACTAATTCCCGCAGTGCGACCGCTTTGCGGTATTGGTTTTTGACCCTGCATAGTTTGGCATGTGAAAGCAAATGCATATTTGCATGAGCATTGCCTCATGAATAGCCAATTAGGCCAGATTTGCAAAGCCAGACTTGCTAGGGTTAAACTTAGTGTTTGAGCACGCATAAATTTTCTCATGGAAAGCATTTTTTTGCAGTTGTATCCTTTGGAGGCAGGTGGTAGATGGTTTGCTCTGGTGGTGTGAGCCCTGGAGTGAGTTGTCTGTTCCTGTCCTCCCCCCCTGGAGTGTTGTATGTGAGCCAGCCCTGAGCTCTAAAGCTCGGGGTGACCCAAGCTTCTCTCCTTTCTCATGTGGTGCCCCCAAGTTAATGCGCATGTAGCAGAATGCAATGGAAATTAAGGTAAGTGCCTGTTCTTAATATTGGGAGGTGGGTGGCCACGCTTGGGGGGGGGGTCGTCTGCGCCACCCAGCCTCCCCCTTCGGGGTGCCGCTGTGGTTCCCAGGCAGTGAGAGCGCCTGGGACCCTGCAGCCCCCCCCCCCGGTTGTATGGGGGCATTAGGAAGCCTCCCTGTGGCGCTCCTTGATAAAGCATGAACTAATTCCCGCAGGGCGACCACTTTGCGGTATTGGTTTTTTGACCCTGCATAGTTTGGCATGTGCAAGCAAATGCATATTTGCCTGAGCATTGCCTCATGAATAGCCAATTAGGCCAGATTTGCAAAGCCAGACTTGCTAGGGTAAACTTGGTGTTTGAGCACGCATACATTTTCTCATGGAAAGCACTCATTCATTTTGATAAAGGTGAGGTACTGAACACATTTTTGACCTGACTGCTAGTGGTATAATACAATGTGCAGTTACACAGGTACAGTGAAAAGGTATGCACTGACTGCCACTATAATACAATTGTGCAGTCACACAGGTGCAGTGAAAAGGTATGCAGTTACTGCTGGTATACAATGTGCAGTCCCACAGGTGCAAGGAAAAGGTATGCAGTGACTGCTGCTATAATACAATTCTGCAGTCATACAGATGCAGGGAAAAGGTATGCACTGACTGGTGGTGGTATTGTATGATACAAAGTGCAGTCACACAGAGGCAGTGAAAGGTATGCACAAAATGTGCTGGGCCTGGCACAGTACAGCAATTAGAAAGGGCCAGCTGTGACAGACAGGGCTGTATATGCAGTGTCAGTGGCACACACACACAAAAAAAAACACATCAGAAGCAGGGATGCTCGGATACCCCTTTATAAAATCTGAATTGATTCGGATCCGGATACCCAGATATCCGGATCCGAATCGGATATCCGAATCTGAACTTTTGGGTATCTGAGTAGAATCGGATATCCGAACCCAATATCCGGTCAGATTCGGATATCCGGATAGAAAACCCGGAAGTGGCCTTTAAAATGCTTCGAAAACGTTTTGGAAGGTAAAAAAATCTTTGTCTCTGTCTCTGTCTCTCTCTCTCTCTCTCTCTCTCTCTCTCTCTCTCTTTCTCTCTCTCTCAAGGCTCTGATAGGATGCCACCAAACTGAATTTTGCCCTAAAAACCGTCTGCTCAGATACAAGAATGAAAAATCCGACCAAGATTTCGGATTTTAAATACAAATCCGAATTACTTAGAATAGTGCTATTCGGATTTCCACAGCTATCCGGAATCCAATCCAAAGTTCGGAAAGGGGTAAAAAGTTCGGATTATCTGGATAGTTTGGATACCCGAATATTGGATGAGCACCCGTGATCAGAAGAACATTAGCTCTCAAAAGGGCTGTTTTGGGGTGTTTTTTTTATCAACAAATATCAGCAAGGAGAAAGCTAACAGACCTCCTAACTATCACTTTCCCTATCTCTCCAATGTCTCTCCCTTCTCTTACTAATACAGCAGCACACAGAGTGACAGGGAGGTTTAGCCCTAAGGATAGTATGTCATGTGTGATGTTTACCCTAAATTGGCAGTTTTGATATTGGACACCATTTCAGACTGTCCTATAAGGTAAGGATATTGGGAGTAGCAGATTGGGTGATATAAAAGATTAGACTTAATTTTTGGTGAAATTTGCAAATTTCATATTTCAGAAATTTTTAT
This sequence comes from Hyperolius riggenbachi, assembly GCF_040937935.1. Classification (NCBI taxonomy): domain Eukaryota; kingdom Metazoa; phylum Chordata; class Amphibia; order Anura; family Hyperoliidae; genus Hyperolius; species Hyperolius riggenbachi. The sequence continues at coordinate 466,700,193 of NC_090646.1, forward strand.
TTTATTGTATACTGCAGTGTTATGTGCAGCTGGACATGGCTGAGGAGTTTACAGGTAGCTGTGTGGCATTTAAAGAGCATAGCCCCTGATGAGTCAGATGAGGAAACACGTAGGGTGTGGCTTGATGGGCAGGAAGTGATCAGCACTGAACAATGAAGGAGATGTCCTCAAAGTTTTATATACTTGATTTCACCTAAGTTTGGGAGTAGTACTACAATTCTGTTTTTTTAAAGTACTGGAGAGAAAAAAAACAAAGACAAACGGGAGCCCAAATGGTGCAGTATGTCACAAGTATTGAGTATAAAAAAGTACTTTATAGAAGGGTACTCACAAAGTTGGGTTGCAACGGGTGCAACCGACCACTTCAGGCAGGTGGAGTGTTTTAAACCTGACTCCACTCAGGTCTACCAGCATTCCTGGACTCGGTCGCTCTCTTAGCAAAAAACCTGCGCCCCTGGGATAGGTGCGCAAGGCCCCCCTCCCAAAAGGGTGGGGGGAGTAGGGTACAGTAGAGGGTAAAGAGGCGCCCAACGTATATAAAACACTTTAAAATCAATAAAAAGAAAAAAAAAGGTTGAGGTGGCTTACCTCACAGACGACAAACTCACTTTAAGTAAGGAAGTTTAATTGGATATTAAGCACAGGCAACACGTTTCGTGGGACTATACCCACTTCCTCAGGCCAAATACAAGTGCCCTAGCAGTCTGTATGCCGCATTCGGGGCGCCCCGAATGCGGCATACAGACTGCTAGGGCACTTGTATTTGGCCTGAGGAAGTGGGTATAGTCCCACGAAACGCGTTGCCTGTGCTTAACCACTTAAGCCCAACTGGACGAGATTTCTCGTCCAGTTGGGCTGCGCGCACTCCCGCGGGTCGCGCGCGCTCCTGCGGGCCCCCCCGTGCGCGCCCCCGCTGCTGGCCGCTAGATTACCGATCAGTGAAAAGGATTATAAATCCCTTTCGCTGATCGGACCCCCCCGGAGAAAAGCCGACAGCGTCTCTTCAGATGCTGCGGCTTTTCTGAGCTCTGGGCTCCTTTCTTCTGCCTGGGAGCGAGATCGATCGCTCCCAGGACTTTTTGATCCTGGCCATCTTGTGGCCAAATAGCAAATTACACCTGTAAAAAAAAAAATCAAATTAAACATATAAATATATTTAAAAAAAACCCTGTTTACCTCCCACACCAAAAAATACCCACATACAAGTTTCAATTAAAAAAAAAAAAAATTACAATAATAATAATAAAAAAAAACATAAATAGTTACCTAAGGGTCTGAACTTTTTAAATATGCATGTCAAAGGAGTATATCAATATGATTTAATAAATTATGGGCTTCTAAACAGTGATGGACGCAAAACGGAAAAAATGCACCTTTATTTCCAAATAAAATATTGTCGCCATACATTGTGATAGGGACATAATTTTAACGCTGAAATACCCGGGGCATATGGGCAAATACAATACGTGAGTTTTAATTATGGAGGCATGTATTATTTTAAAACTATAATGGCTGAAAACTGAGAAATAATGAATTTTTTCCATTTTTTTCTTATTCTTCCTGTTAAAATGCATTTACAGTAAAGTGGCTCTTAGCAAAATGTACCACCCACAGAAAGCCTAATTGGTGGCGGAAAAAACAAGATATAGATCAATTAATTGTGATGAGTAGTGATAAAGTTATTGGCAAATGAATGGGGGGTGAAAGTTGCTCGGATGTAAAAAAAATGTCAACCCTTCGGGCTTAAGTGGTTAATATCCAATTAAACTTCTTTACTTAAAGTGAGTTTGTCGTCTGTGAGGTAAGCCACCTCAACCTTTTTTTTCTTTTTATTGATTTTAAAGTGTTTTATATACGTTGGGCGCCTCTTTACCCTCTACTGCTTTATTAAAGCTCAGTTTCATGGAGGGTGGTTTTAGCTATTAGATGACTGCTCAATGATATTGTGGGTGGTATCTGCCAATACCTATAGGAGTGCAGACCAGTGAAGAGAAGCATATAAAAAAACTATATTGGTGCTGTCTGTTGGTCTGGGCAGCTAACATAAAAGCTGAATGCTTTACCTGCTGGTGGTGGGTGCATAGGTCCAGGCTGTGGAACGTGACAATATGACACCTACTAAAAAGGGGGCCATATTCACATCAATGCATATCTTTTCTCTATTGATATCAAGTGTATAAAAAGGGTGACGTGTAAATATAAAACAATGACATCGATTGTAAAAGGGCGCCGACCTAAATATAAAACCTCTATATCACTTGTTATTTTTAACTTTCATTTCCATACCAAATTTATTGATTAAGCTAACCCATAATTCCACAGATAATCATTTTAAAACTGTTTATTTGTTTCTAAAATTGTTTCCTATGCTTTCTCAGAAAAAAATAGTTTAAACTTTTTGCACCACAACAAGCAGCTTCCACAATTTTCACCTATGTTACAAACTATGGTTTTTAAACAAACTTACACACGTTCGCACACACACACACACACACACACACACACACACACACACACACACACACACACACACACACACACACACACACACACACACACACACACACACACACACACACACACACACACACACACACACACACACACACACACACACACACACACACACACACACACACACACACACACACACACACACACTTTATGTTTTGACTGTTTTGATGTTAAATAAAAACATAAACAATCATATATTAATTTGTATTACACAAACAAAATGGGGGATAACCACCAGGGAGGGGTTAAGGTTAGGCACCACCAGATGGAGTTAATTAAGGTTAGGCACCACCAAGGAGGTAAAGGTTTGGCATCAACTGGGGAGGGTTCTTTGTGAGAGTAGGGAGAGGTTAGGATATAGTAAAATATTGGTAAGTATTAAAGATATTTTACAATGTGAATGAAGTAGTACTATATCGGTAAATTAAACTATGTTCTCTCACTTTTACTGGTGCCTATTTTACTAAGTGGAAAATTAGAGGTTACAGTTGGGAAAAGTAGAATATCAGTATTATAAACAATATTTAAGGGCATATCCTGGCACCCATTTTACTAAATAATAACTTCAATATTGTTTATATCTGGCGCCTGTAATGCTGGGGGGTCATACTTTCTGACCACCCAGCGCAACAAAGTAGCTGGATAATGGAAGAGGCTACACAGATGGACACAGGAGTAATAAACAAAGGAGCAAGATTGCCCAGAGCAACTGCAGCTCTGGGCCGCCTATCAGGCTAGATGCTATGTGATACAATACACAACAGACGTAGTCGGTAACAGGCTGGGGACATACACGTTAATTCAGGTGTCAGTCGTATTGGAAGGAATTAGGCAGGTTCGTAGTCGAGAGACAGGCAAAGGTCGGTACACAATACAATATTACAATAATTAAATACTGACTGACTAGAGTACATATATATCATGCTGATGCGCAATACATGAAATGTAGCTCTCAAATAACTCACTAGCTAATGCACAAGTATTGACAATTAACAAGACAGACAACAGACAGACAGACGGAATGCTCAGCCAATCTAGTCGCTGACTAACAGGTAGGAGCGAACTAATTGCAACCGCTGCTATAGTTCGTCGTCAAGAACAAGGCTAGAAGGAATACTACCAGTCACCAACATGGTACTGGCAGAATCTAACTTTCAGGATCAGAAGGACTTCACTGACCCCTGCAGGTCAGCAAACGTCCAGCTGACATAACAATACAGAGCAAGGCATTATACATTTACAATAAATACTTTCACAGCATAGACCCAACGAAAATTTAGAGAGCTGAACGCTATGTCGGGCGGGGTCTGAAATGAGAGGCAGACTTTTATGCTGGCATCAGCCAATGGATGCAGGTATGCAAATTCCCACACAGCTGAATGGTAATCATTCAATCCTGAGCTGGTTTGATTACCATTTGCTAGCTGGCTGTGAATGCAAAGGACTCCCATAAGAAATACATGCAGTATTATGTAACAACATGCATGCAGGAAATCCAGGGCTATCTGGCTACAGCTCAGCTGCAACAAGCAATTGGTGGAATGATGACAGCATCCTGAGCTGCCAAGAACTGCAGAGCGATTGCAAACGACAATGAGACTTATTGCGAATGCACAACCAAATGCAAGCAGATAAGCCAGAACTCTCCGTTTGCAGCTCCACTGCAACAGACAGAATACGCTACAGGAGGGATCCTTGCAGCGCCCTTTTTATCTGGAGCCTTTATTATATGCACACGGTCCAGGCTCAGGTGACCTCATAGGCAGCATGGAGAATTTTCCAGGGTCCCTGATTGTAGTTAAGCAGCCTACACTATGATATTGTCCCTTTTTTCTTTTGAGGGATTCTTTGTTTGATTTGTGGCTCATTCAGGGGAAGATTGGTCATATATATGGAGCCTTGGGGCAGTGTTTGCATTTCCCATGATATTATTGGTTTGGAGTTATATCTTAGATATGCAAATGACGGGATTCGCAGCTGGACTATTGTTAATATTTGGACTCATGAGAAAGTGCACTTTCATAAGCACTGGTTTTTAAAATGGACCTGAACTGTTGCACAGGACTGAAAAAATACATAGATAAATGCACCTTGTATGTATTTAGAGAGGTTATCCTGTTTAATTCCCCCTATTTTGTGTCTAATCACAAGCTGTAATCGGATCTCCCCCTGTGTCACATGACTGCCTATGGTGAAGATGGCAGATAAGGCCATTTGAAAGCAGAGGAGGTTAACAATATGTCTGCTTCCATGAAACAGGAAGTAGAAACACTGCAGATTTACTTTAGGATTTGTATCAGGTGTAACAAAGAAATGTTTTTTGTTTAAAGGTTATTATGCTGTTGTGTATCTTTTAGAGTAGAGGGGACGTTCTGAGTTCAGGTCCGCTTTAAAGAGGCACTGTCTGCCATACTATCTCAGAAAAAAACACATATATAAGTAGATACATACTTGCTTTACCTACATAATATATGTATTGCACTGTACACATTTTGATTTTAGTGATTTCTTTATAGTAAAAAAAGAGAAAATCCTTCTTAGGATTTTCCACTTTGACTGTGTCTATCTTGAAGCCAATCCTGACATAATTTCCTCCCTTGTTTGTGTATCATTACCCATCCTCCTCCCAGTCTCCAGACACTCCCACCCAGCTCTGCAGTAGAAAGTGCATTGTCTTAGCATGAGAAATATTGGCCATTTAGAGAGTGTCAAATATTTTAGCGATATCTGCCTTAAAGAGACTCTGTAACAAAATGTTCAGCCTTAGTTCTTTTATCCTATAAGTTCCTTTGCCTGTTCTAATGTGCTCTGGCTTACTGCAGCCTTTCCTAATTGCACAGTGGCTGTGTTATCTCTGTTATATGATCTAATCTGTTTCCTTCTGTTGGCTCTGTCAGCTAAGGCTTGAATGTGTGGAATGTGCATGGCTGCTTGTGATTGGATAGAAGCGATACACACCCTCTGCAGGCCCCCTGCAGGCTCTGTATGACTCACACACTCTGGTTATGTGAGCCTATCACAAGCTGGTTAGTTTGTTTGTAAACACTGCCTAAAACTATTAATTACAAGCCAGGATTGCAGCAAAGAGTGGCAGAAACAGCACAGAGTGGCCCAGGAGAACATAATGAATAGAATGGTATGCTTTTTGCTGTAAAAAAAATTAGAGTACAGATTCTCTTTAAATGATTATAAACTACTTAAAAGGCAAGCCTAAAGAGTTGTCATAATAAAGATTAGTCAGTAGTGGGTGCATAGCTCACTATAAACAGAATATTTATAGGTTAACAGGTTTACCTCTGGAAAAAAATACTCAACACTCATCTGTTGAATTTTATAAAATTATATTGATATAAAAATTGATAAAGCATATATACAGTAATATACATCTCTCCAGTTGTTGTCCATCATTCAAAATACATTCCTTTAGGGAAACAAGTCCATATCAATATAGCAATTCTTCTTCTGTAGATTTTAACTTTCATTGATAATTGTTATCTCAAGATTGTACAGTGTATGGTACACACAAATATAGCTTTATCCTTAAAAAATGATATATAGAGTTCTATTCTTGTATAAAGAACTTTAAAGGGATACTGTAGGGGGGTCGGGGGAAAATGAGTTGAACTTACCCGGGGCTTCTAATGGTCCCCCACAGACATCCTGTGCCCGCGCAGCCACTCACCGATGCTCCGGCCCCGCCTCCAGTTCACTTCTGGAATTTCTGACTTTAAAGTCAGAAAACCACTGCGCTTGCGTTGCCGTGTCCTTGATCCCGCTGATGTCATCAAGAGCGCACAGCGCAGGCCCAGTATGGTCTGTGTTTGCGCAGTACACTCCTGGTGACATCAGCGGAAGCGAGGACACGGCAACGCAGGCGCAGTGGTTTTCTGACTTTAAAGTCAGAAATTCCAGAAGTGAACTGGAGGCGGGGCCGGAGCATCGGTGAGTGGCTGCGCCAACACAGGATGTCTGCGGGGGACCATTAGAAGCCCCGGGTAAGTTCAGCTCATTTTACCCCGACCCCCCTACAGTATCCCTTTAAGTAGATATATCTTAATCAATCAAAGCTAGGTAGTTGTCCCTAAGCTTGCAATTGCATTCAAATAGTAATGCTTACTGATTGTATATGAAGTATAGCATAAAAAAGTTATCTAAAAACTTAAAAAACTGCTGAAGTTTGAAATAACAAGTCTTTAACGTTTATATAAGCTATTGTCAATAAATTCACCAAGATCTGATGGACGCCAAAATAAATGCGTATGTTCTCAACTTATCTTATGTTCTAAAAATATGGGATGTTCTCTGGTACATCATTAATTACCAGGGATTTCTGAACGCCCCCTGTGGTCACAGGTTGTACTGTCTTGATCACATGGCTTATTGTTTAATCACATGGCTTATTGTTTTGCTTTTGTATTCATAACAAACAGCCATCTGTTTTAATACATGCTAAAATATATAGAAAGCAAACTTATTTACCTTATTATATAAGTCTATCATTGATCAACTCATTAATTAATAACTGATCACTATACATGATCTCTATACAGGATTAATATATCAGCGTATAGCAGGCTTAGCTTCTGCAGTGCGTGTGTTTGGCCTTGCATAAGCGCATTTCTCCAGTGCTATCTTTATAAAAAATAACCTTGTACAGGGAACAAACAGCTTACTGAAGAAAATGACATTAAGGGTTACTCTAATCAACAATCTAACTGATTAAAGAAGACCTCTGCTTATAATCATAAAATCATGAAATTAACTCAAATAATCTGCAAAACATTTTAAAACATAAGTAATCAGCTTAAAGCAAGATGGAGATTATTTCTCTGCATTAATATGAGATTTTCTGAGGAGAGGAACAGAGGTGTGGGAGGAGGAAATGGGAGGGAAAGAGGCTTCAGCCAATCAGGCTGCATTAGTTATGTCTGAGGAGAAAGTAAAGAAGAAAAAAAGAAAACCCAGCATGCTCTGCAACTTCCTTTGTGCAGCAGATGTACCAAATAAGAGCCAGGGAAACTGGTGAATGAATGTTTTATGGAGAAAAAAAAGTAATAGTGATTTTTAACTTTTGGATTGCCTTGTTAGCATCCGTATTACTTGTTTACCAGGTAAAAATAAAGAATTGATTTTTTATTTTATGACTGACAGTTACACGTTTAAGGGAACCCGGGGTGAGAGGGATATGAAGGCTGCCATATTTATTTCCTTTTAAACAATACCAGTTGCCTGGCAGTCTTGCTGATCCTGTGTCTCTAATACTTTTAGCCATAGACCCTGAACAAGCATGCAGCAGATCTGGTACTCTGACTCAGCTGACTCAGGTTTTACTGGATTAGCCATATGGTTGTTCCAGGGTTTTGACTCAGAACCTACTTATGCCATAAGATCAACAGGGCTGCCAGGCTACTGGCTTTGTTTACAAGGAAATATATATGGCAACCTCCATATCCCTCTCACCTTGGGTTTACTTTAAACTATAAACTAGGGTATATTTATGTAACACTAAAGAGAGTGAAGCCAGGGCCGTTTCTAGGCCATAGAACTTCCAGGGTGAGGGTAATCCATTTTTTGCATCAAAATCAATCGAATTGAACATATAAAGGCTTCCCATCCAGTTTGATCAGAGAGATCAAATTTGCAGGGAATCAAATGGAAAATGATTAAGCAATCAACTTTATTGGGTGTTCAACTTTAGTGTGGTTGATCGAAAGTTGATTGATCTTACTGATGTCGTGCCTCCATGCTCTGAATGCAAAAATCGATTCAGTGTGAATTGAATGCTATGTGAACAGTAGCCAAGTCCTGTGCGATTGAATGTCTTCCATCCTGCTCGATCGACCAGGTTGGTAAATTCGACATGTTATCAGCCTCTTTTCATTGATCGGGCACAGGCCCGGACTTACACCACAGAAGCATGTAGGCACAGATGTCCTGGTACCCTGAACTTCACCCTCCATGAACCTACAAGTTCCATCAAATGCATATAAAAGAACATGGGCTTTAAAGTACCATACCATGCCTAAGCAAAGCTACTTAACCCTCCTGGCGGTTTGCAAAAATCCGCCAGGGGGCAGCAAATGCGTTTTTTTTTTAATTTTTTTTTTTGTCATGTAGCGAGACAAAGTCTCGCTACATGATAGCCGCTGGGGTCTGGGGGGGGGGGGGGGGGCGGCTGCGGCGTGACGATTAGCGGCGGATCGGCGGGTAGCGGCGGCGATCGGGCACTGCACGCAGCTAGCAAAGTGCAAACTGCAGCAAAAAAAAATGATGCAAATCGGCCCAGCGGGGCCTGAGTGGTGCCTCCCGGCGGCATAGCCCGTGCTCAGCACGGGCTTACCGCCAGGGAGGTTAAAGTAAGCACAAAGGTATGTTCATTGGGGATCCACATTCCTCTGTGCATTGTCCGTTTTTCTCCCCGTTCCCCCCAGTCCTTGAGATCACTCTTTGAACACTTTGACTTATGCCTAAAGTCAAATTTTCAGACAGGAAGAGGCAGGCTTGCAGCAATGTAACGGGGACCAGGGGGAACAAGGAGAGGAAAGGACAACCCACAGTGGTATGTGTAGATCCAGCATAAACATACCATTGTGCTTACCTTAGGTAGTTTTGGCTCAGGCAAGATCTACCTACCTTGATGAACGAATTTCTTTTTTCAACAAAACTAACTATGTAACTCTATGTAACACCAGTTTTTAGTTTAAATAGGCTAGTTAATTTCCCTTCATGCAGGAGTTTTAAACAAACATGCAGAAAACTAAAAGTCGCACTAGGATGTATAATAACAAAATGTCCTTTATTATGACTACATGGGACACTTACAATCTTTAAAATCCTGAGTAGGGGGAGGCGGGGTTGGAAAACCAATCTACATATCACAAGGCATGCTGTACATTTGTAATAAAGTTAGGGATCTGCCCCTAGTGGAATGCATAACTATATATATATATATATATATATATATATATATATATATATATATATATATATCTACAACAATCCAGTATTATAACTAGGTCCTATATGCAGATGCAACATAAAAGTACATATATGACACCAGTCAATAATAGGAGAGTCAACAAGTACAAGAAAGATAAATGAGATAATGCTCAGTTGCTTCATGCAGGAGTTATCTGCACAGACCATGAACAATTGTTTCTTGTTTTCCACACCTAGACAACTTGAATGACTGTCAGAAAGGTCTGACACTTACAGTCCTAACAAAATTTGTTCCAGTCAGTGTGAAGATTCCCACATTTTAATTTAAGTATAGATAATAAGCAATCAGGAACCAATCAGAAACAATCTGTAACAGCTATCTTAGGAATTTCCAAAGCTAAATAAAAGGTATTCTATTTTTTGTTCTCCAAATGGGTCATTTCACCTTAAGTAAATATAATCCCCATGCTTCATCTGTGGACACAACATAGAACCACATACTAGCCAGAATTTCATTAAAAATATATATTGTGCAATTGAAATTAATTTTAGCTTTTTATATATAGAATTCATTGTAAACATTTTGAAACAAATTGCAGGATTAAATCAATACACCTTCTACTTCCCTACCAATTTTAAACATAAGTTAGTTTAACAACCAAGCAAGACAAAGGTGTGCAGTGACCTCTGACTTTAAATCTCTCTGTGCTCATCAGATCCCACATTATTTAAACCCATAAAGAGCCGTTTGATCCCATAATCCTATTTTTGTTGCCGTTCTGGGATTTCATCCAAATATTGTTTTAATTCATTCTGTCTTTGAAATCATGCATGGAGCTACCTCCGGGTGAGGCGGCCCGGTAACAGACTCACCTGTATTATCTCCACGGCAACTCTAATACCGACCAAAGTCTCTTTAGTTACTTTAAGATTAAGTGACATACGCTGAGGTCAGGAGAAGAGACAAGGGAAGAAGGCAGATCTCTGTTATCTCCACATCCAAGTGATCTGTCTGAATTAACAGTGAGTGGTGACTAGACACCCTGACCCCAATGTAAATACACTAGGTAAAGGAATGCCCCTGGCTTTAAACAGAATGATCCAATAGCCAAGGAATCTCTGGAGCCTTTCATCTTCTGCAAATATTTAAAAAACTTCGGAAGCTAAAATTTATCATTCAGGAAAAACCCCACAGGTGATGTGATTTACCTCCAGGAGATATATCATGTCACCTGCCAGCAGTTCAGACAGCGATCCACCCTCTTTCTTTCCTTTTTATATGTATACATAGAGATATAGTGATAATATATCATAACACAATTCTATAATTATACACCTCTTCTTCCTGGCTCTTCACACATGTGTAAAAGTATATATATATAATATATAATATATATAATATATATATATATATATATATATATATATATATATATATATATATATAGTGGCTTGCAAAAGTATTCGGCCACCCCACTTTGCAGTTATTTATTTGTAAAAAATGTTTGGAATCATGTATAATTTCCGTTCCACTTCTCACCAGTACACTTTGTATTGGTCTTTCACGTGGAATTCCAATAAAATGGATTCATGTTTGTGGCAGTAATGTGACAAAATGTGGAAAACTTCAAGGGGGCCGAATACTTTTGCAAGCCACTGTATATTTGCAGGTATATACCCTTTAAGTTTTTGCTTTTGCAAACAAGCTGTTCCTGTATGTTTAACTACTCTGAAACTGCTCCACGGCAATGGTCGTGATCGCGGTGGTAGCCCCAGGACCGCCTAACGCCAATTGGCATCAGGTCCTGGAGCCGGCTACTGAAGGAGATCGCGCACAGGATGCGCACGCATCTCCTTCTCGGGGGGCGGAGCTCCGCCTCGTCATCAGTCTCCAAGTGGCAATAGCCGCTCGGGAGACTGTTAGACGGCATGATCGCCATCTATTTACATAGTACAGCGCTGCGATCAGCAGCAGCGCTGTACTGGGGACAGCCGTGTGACACGGCTGTCCCCTCTGTGACTGCAGGAGTGATCCGCTGTCATAGGCTGAAGCCTATGACAGCTGATCACACTGATTGGCTGGCGGGGGGAAGGAGGGAGGGGGGGATTTATGATTATTTCAAAAAGCAGCACATTTTTAATAAAAAATAAACAAACAAACAATTACGAACAAATAAACAAATGTCTGGGGGGCAATCAGACCCCACCAACTGAGAGCTCTGTTGGTGGGGAGAAAACGGGGAGGGGGGGGGGGGGGGGAATCACTTGTGTGCTGTGTTGTACGGGCCTGCAGCTATGCCTTAAAGCTACAGTGGCCCATTTAGTTAAAATTGTCCTAGTCTTTAGGGGGGTTTTGCACTGCAGTCCTCAAGTAGTTAAATGATACGATGGCAGTATCTGTTGCATAATAGGTACAGTAATTTTCTTCTTCAGGTCCGTGCGCACGCATTACAAAATTTGCCACAAACCAGACCAACGTCGCTGACACTAATTGGCGATAAAGGCAAAAAAAGAGTATTTCCAACGACATTGCAGGCATATTTATATTGCAAACGTCCAAGTCATTTCAATACTGCGTGCCCAAGGGACATTATGCACGACATGGACCTCTCCCTACTTGACTGATCACACCTATCTGGGGACAGGTTTGTTCACTCCACTCTATGTACAGTGGCGTAGCTATGGAACTCGGGGCCCCGGTGCGAGTTTTACATTGGGCCCCCCAAGCACTCTGTATGTAACACTTGATACAGCGCAACAAAACCTGCCAAGATCATCTACAGTATTAGAGGTGCCAGAAGGGCATGGGGAACAGTGTGTTAATGATTACTACAATTCAAAGTATCTATAGAAGTGATTATTACCACCACAGGACCAATAAACAGCTAATACTTTGATTTAGGAAGGGCCCCTCTTGTCCAAGGGCCCCGATGCGGTCGCTACCTCTGCAACCCCTATTGCTACGCCCCTGTCTATGTAGTTTCTTTGCTCTACTGCACTGTCGGTAGTGTTTCTGCATTGTTAGTCTTTTCTCTGTTCTTGCGACCTTAAAGGGACATGCACTTTGAGCACTTTCTACTATACACTAGCACATTGCACTTTACTGCAAGCATCCTGCACTTTGCTTCTACCCTGTTCTTTGGACACTATGGGCCTGATTCACAAAGCGGTGATAACTCAGTTATCACGCCTAAAAGACTTTAGGCGTGATAACCTTTTCACTGCTGAGTTAGCACCGGTTTGTGCTTTTTATCGCGTGCAAAATCGCGCAACTCCGCGCGCAGCGCCCATAGGGTTTAATAGCCGCATCGCGCACACTGCACCGTGCGCCGGGCGATTGCGCGCGCAAGACTTTGCACGCGGGAATTTCACGCAAGTTTTATTTTATCACGCCTAAAGGGCTTTTCACAGGCGTGCAAACACTTTGCACCGCTTTGTGAATCAGGCCCTATGTTATTCATGATAGATATGTGAGTCATATGCATTTTTTTATATTGTGGCTTATTAATGAAAGATGTTCACAGCACTGATGTTAATATTTGTATGGCGATCCTTTATCATTCATGCAGATTGCCTTCCTACCCCGCCCCCCTCATTTTTAATTGTTCTTAAAGGAGTCTTTAGGCAAAAAAAAAAAAAACAACCCCCCTGCTTTACTTTCACGGGGCTTCCTCCAGCCCCTTGCAGCTGGCATGTCCCATGCCACAGCTCCTCTCTCAGTTACCGACCTAGGTCCTCCTCTAGTGCGCCTGCTTGAGCGCCGCTGTCAATGATGACTCCTTTAAAGTGTCCCCCTTTGAATAAAAAACTAATTTATTATTCATATTCTCTGGTGCGACTCTGTTTCTTCTTGTATATAATGCATTACTTATGCCATACATGCATTCTATAGAACAGTGTTGTGTAAACATTATACACATGTGGCTGACTGCACAATATCTGCATAACAGTTGTCTGAGTTGAACTGCCGGATGGATCGGCAAAATGCTCGATATTAGTCACTCATTGATGTTATTCAGCAACATTTTTGTTGCCTGAGATGGTGAAATCTGTAGTTTGCCAGACATTTTTTACCGACTTTTGTATAGCCTGTGTACATAGCTTTAGACATCACTAATAAGCAAACAATAGATGAACAGAGGCACAATTCACAGTTTATACAGTGTTTGACAAAAATTATCAGGTATATGTGTTTAAAAAATGATAGCAAACCTATACTGTCCATTATTAAGTGTTTAGGATTTTCTACCCTCACATAAGTCATATTAGATCATAGTCATGTTTTCAAGAGAGTGACCAATCTAAGCAGATACTGGGATCACCCAGTGGTTCATAATCTCCACCTGCCTAAATTGGTTGTAACCATTGGTCATATTTACTTTAGGAAGAACTCATATCCTTAAAAGAGAATCAAAAACACAATCTGGCAGTACAAAAATATGATCCAAAAACTTTATTCACAAAATACAAAATATTAAAAAGCTTTATCGCTTTATCGCTTTATCCATTCGTGTAGGTGGTCCTCATGGACATCAAGGTAATTTATTCATAAAACCAATAGAGATGGCCCGAACGGTTCGACCGTGAACCGATTTGCAAGACCTTCGGCGGTTCGCGTTCGCGGTGAACCGCAAACTATATGCGAGTTCGACCCGCTTCCTATACTACATCATTAGGCTCAACTTTGACCCTCTACATCACAGTGAGCAGACACATGGTAGCCAATCAGGCTACACTCCCTCCTGGAGCCCCCCCCTCCTATAAAAGGCAGGCAGCATCTGCCATTTCCCTCACTCGTGTGGCTGTAGTAATTAGAGAAGGGAGAGGAACCTGCTGCAGACATAGGGAACGCTTAGTTAGGCTTTTGTTAGGCTTGTTAGCTTGCTTCTTGCTGATACTTATTGCTAAAAAGCACCCCACAACAGCTCTTTTGAGAGCTAATGTTGTTCTTGTGATACATTTTTTTTTTCGTGTGTGTCACACTGACACTTGCATATATAGCCCTGTCAGTCAGTCGCAGCTGGCCCTTGGCCCCTTGCTAATTCTTACTGTGCCACTGCAAGGCCCAGCACATTCAGTGCCTACCTTTTCACTGCATGTGTGTGACAGGCAGCTGCACATTTGTAATACCAATCACTGCATACCTGTTCATGTTTACTGCACTTACGTGACAGAAGCAAGCAGTCAGTGCTGGGCCAAAATTACGCATTGGCGTAATTACGCATCGTAATTCACTACAAATGTACCGTAAGCGTTACGTGTAAGGTTACGGTATTACGCGTAATTAATTACACGTAGACAGTAGGTTACGTTATTACGCGTAACAAATTACGCGTAAGACAGTAAACTCCCATTGAAATTACACAGTCTGCCGTAATCGCGTAATATTACGCTCCCGTATAATATAAAAAAGCCGCCGACTTTAAGGGTTAATAGCAAAGCCCCCTTAAGAGCTAAGAGCCTCAAATTTGGAGAATATATTAAGGAGATCAGAAGGAATAAGAGGAAAATTTTTTTTTTCAAAAAGACCTTATAGTTTTTGAGAAAATCGATGTTAAAGTTTCAAAGGAAAAATATATACATTTAAAAACCCGCGGACTTTAACGGTTAATAGCAAAGCCTGCTTAAAATTTAGGAACACCAAATTCACAGGGTATATTAAGGGGATCAGTGGGAATAAGAGGAAAAATTTTGTTTTCAAAAAGACCTTATAGTTTTTGAGAAAATCGATTTTTAAGTTTCAAGGGCAAAAATGTCTTTTAAATGCGGAAAATGTCAGGTTTTTTTGCACAGGTAAAAATAGTGTTTTATTTTCATAGATTCCCCCAAGTGGGAAGAGTTTTACTTACTTCGTTCTGAGTGTGGGAAATATAAAAAAAAAACGACGTGGGGTCCCCCCTCCCAGACCTCTTTAACCCCTTGTCCCCCATGCAGACTGGGATAGCCAGAATGCGGAGCACCGGCCGCGTGGGGCTCCGCACCCTGACTATACCAGCCCGCATGGTCCATGGATTGGGGGGTCTTGGAAGGGGAGGGGCAGCCAAGCTTTCCCCTCCCTCTCTGAGCCCTTGTCCAATCCAAGGACAAGGGGCTCTTCTCCACCTCCGATGGGCGGTGGAGGTGGAGGCCGCGATTTCCTGGGGGGGGGGGGTTCATGGTGGCATCTGGGAGTCCCCTTTAAAAAGGGGTCCCCCAGATGCCCACCCCCCCTCCCAGGAGAAATGAGTATAGAGGTACTTGTACCCCTTACCCATTTCCTTTAAGAGTTAAAAGTAAATAAACACACAAATACATAGAAAAAGTATTTTAATTGTACAAAAAACATAACCACGAAAAAAGTCCTTTAATATTCTTAATTAACCATTAATACTCTACATGTCCCTTTAAAAGCCAGTTCCCACGCAATATCCTCGGAAATATACTAATCAGTTACAATGTAACAAAGTTGTTACAATGTAACAACTTTGTTACTTTGTAACTCCACCGCACCCGACGTCACTCGCCGCTCACCCGCCGGCCGCTGCATACACTAACGCTAAGTCCCCGCCGCCTCCCGCCGTCCACTCCGCCCACACCTGTCACCCATATACATGCTGGCACCCATGGGTGCCAGCATGTATATAGGTGACATGTGGGAGAGGCGGGGAGGGCAGCGAGAGCCGGCGGGACTTAGCGTCCTGCACCCGACAGAGCTCTGAGCTATATAGCTCAGAGCTCTCTAAAGCATCTTTGTATTTTGGCTCCAAGGATCCCCATTGGTCCTTAGCAGACCAATAGGGTTCCTTCAAATCAGAAGGAACCCCATTGGTCTGCTAAGGACCAATGGGGCTCCTTGGAGCCCAAATACAAAGATGCTTTAGAGAGCTCTGAGCTATATAGCTCAGAGCTCTGTCGGGTGCAGGACGCTAAGTCCCGCCGGCTCTCGCTGCCCTCCCCGCCTCTCCCACATGTCACCTATATACATGCTGGCACCCATGGGTGCCAGCATGTATATGGGTGACAGGTGTGGGCGGAGTGGACGGCGGGAGCCGGCGGGGACTTAGAGTTAGTGTATGCGGCGGCCGGCGGGTGAGCGGCGAGTGACGTCGGGTGCGGTGGAGTTACAAAGTAACAAAGTTGTTACATTGTAACAACTTTGTTACATTGTAACTGATTAGTATATTTCCGAGGATATTGCGTGGGAACTGGCTTTTAAAGGGACATGTAGAGTATTAATGGTTAATTAAGAATATTAAAGGACTTTTTTCGTGGTTATGTTTTTTGTTCAATTAAAATACTTTTTCTATGTGTTTGTGTGTTTATTTACTTTTAACTCTTAAAGGAAATGGGTAAGGGGTACAAGTACCTCTATACTCATTTCTCCTGGGAGGGGGGGTGGGCATCTGGGGGACCACTTTTTAAAGGGGACTCCCAGATGCCACCATGAACCCCCCCCCAGGAAATCGCGGCCTCCACCTCCACCGCCCATCGGAGGTGGAGAAGAGCCCCTTGTCCTTGGATTGGACAAGGGCTCGGAGGGGGAGGGGAAAGCTTGGCTGCCCCTCCCCTTCCGAGACCCCCCAATCCATGGACCATGTGGGCTGGTATAGTCAGGGTGCGGAGCCCCACGCGGCCGGTGCTCCGCATTCTGGCTATCCCAGTCTGCATGGGGGACAAGGGGTTAAAGAGGTCTGGGAGGGGGGACCCCACGTCGTTTTTTTTTTTTATATTTCCCACACTCAGAACGAAGTAAGTAAAACTCTTCCCACTTCGGGGAATCTATGAAAATAAAACACTATTGTTACCTGTGCAAAAAAACCTGACATTTTCCGCATTTAAAAGACATTTTTGCCCTTGAAACTTAAAAATCGATTTTCTCAAAAACTATAAGGTCTTTTTGAAAACAAAATTTTTCCTCTTATTCCCACTGATCCCCTTAATATACCCTGTGAATTTGGTGTTCCTAAATTTTAAGCAGGCTTTGCTATTAACCGTTAAAGTCGGCGGGTTTTTAAATGTATATATTTTTCCTTTGAAACTTTAACATCGATTTTCTCAAAAACTATAAGGTCTTTTTGAAAAAATTTTTTTCCTCTTATTCCTTCTGATCTCCTTAATATATTCTCCAAATTTGAGGCTCTAAGCAATTAAGGGGGCTTTGCTATTAACCCTTAAAGTCGGCGGCTACCTAACATTGATCCATGCGTCAACTTTTCCGCTTGGCAGCATGACCTTACGCATTAATTGCAAGTAGGAATTTACGCGTAAGCCAATAACGTAACCACCTGAATTACGGTATTCTTACGCGTAATTGCGTAAGAGCTATGCGTAGTTACAGACATGTACTGTAAATGAATGTCTACGCCGTAAGCGTAATTCCGTAATGCGTAATAGCGTAAAATTACTCGTAATGATCCGTAAGTGTAGTTTTTTCCATTACGCCCAGCACTGCAAGCAGTGTTATATACCAGTCACTGCCTCTGTTCACGGTACCTGTGTGTGCGACAGCTGCACATTTGTAATACCATGTTTATGTTTACTGCACCAGCGTGACAGAAGCACACAGTGTTATATACCAGTCACTTCACCTGTTCACGGTACCTGTGTGTGTGACAGCTGCACATTTGTAATACCAGTCACTGCATACCTGTTCATGTTTACTGCTCCTGTGTGACAGAAGCACGCAGTGTTATACACCAGTCACTGCACCTGTTCACGGTACCTCTGTGTGTGACAGCTGCACATTTTATTGATACCAGTCACTGCATACCTGTTCAGTGCACCTACGTGACCGGATGCAGTGTTATATTATATACCAGTCACTGCATACCTGTTCACGGTACCTGTGTGTGTGACAGCTGCACATTTGTAATACAACTCACTGCATACCTGTTCAGGGTACCTGTGTGTGTGACAGCTGCACATTTGTAATACTAGTCACTGCATACCTGTTCAGGGAACCTGTGTGTGTGAAAGCTGCACATTTGTAATACCAACCACTGCATACCTGTTCACTGCACCTGTGTGACCGTACGCTGTTTTATATACCAGTCCGTGCATACCTGTTCACTGCACCTGTGTGAAAGCTGCACATTGTATTGTAATACCAGTCAGTGCATACCTTTCACTGCACATGTGTGACTGCACATTGTATTAGTCAAGTCAGTGCATACCTTTCACTTCATCCCCCCGATATGGACAAAACAGGTAGAGGCAGAGGTAGAGGCAGCCCCAGAGGAAGGCCACCCGGCAGGTCTGTTCAAGGTCATGCTGATGTGATTTCGTGCGGCCCTGGACCAAAGTACAGTTCTCAGAAGGCACGTGCCATCAACTCCCAAGATTGTCAGGACGTGGTTGACTATTTAACACAGAACACCTCATCTTCCGCAGCCTCCAGCGCTACTCCAAGCACCACATCCGCTACTTTTGACACTTCGCAGGAGTTATTTGGTGGGGAATTCACTGATTCACAGCCATTATTGTTACAACAAGATGAAGGCGCTAAGCAAGTTACACCACCTCATATGTCTGAGTTAGGCGACACTATGGACGTACTGTAAGCTGTGAGGAGGAGGATGATGAAGTACCTGCTGTTGGTGCAGTTTTGGAGGTGTCTGATACAAGCGAAGCTGGGGAGGATGATTATGATGATGATACTGCCATAGATGCCACGTGGGATCCTAATAGACAAGATGACAGGTCAGAGGGGGAGTCAGAGAGGAGTAGGAAGAGACGGGGAGTCAGAGAGGAGTAGGAGGAGACGAGTTGCTGAAAGAAGCAAGGGGAGCTCGTCGTCAGAAACAGCTGGTGGTGGCGGTGTCCGGCGCCATGTATCGCCACCTATGGACAGGCAGCCAACATGCCCTTTAACGTCAGCTGCTGACGCCACCATAGTGCCATCACCCCAGGGCTCGGCGGTGTGGAAATTTTTTGTGTGTCTGCCTCAGATCAGAGCAATGCCATCTGTTCTCTCTGCCACCAAAAATTGAGCCGTGGAAAGGCCAACACCCACGTAGAGACAACTGCCTTACGAAGGCACATGGAGAAAAAGCACAAACTGCAATGGGAAGACCACCTGAGGAAAAGCAGCATACAAAAGAAAAGCCACCCTCCTTCTCCTCTTCCTCCTTCAGGTGCATCAACTTCAGCCGCTTTCTCCCTTGCACCTTCACAGCCACC
This sequence comes from Hyperolius riggenbachi, assembly GCF_040937935.1. Taxonomy (NCBI): domain Eukaryota; kingdom Metazoa; phylum Chordata; class Amphibia; order Anura; family Hyperoliidae; genus Hyperolius; species Hyperolius riggenbachi. The sequence goes on from NC_090646.1 coordinate 466,719,804, forward strand.
CCCTTCCACTCCACCTCTCACCTTGAGCGGTTCCTGCTCCTCTGCCCACAACAGCAGCCAGGTGTCCATGGGGGAAATCTTTGCCCGGCGTCTGACAGCTGGCTTGGCGGAACTGTTATCTCGCCAGTTGTTACCATATCAGCTGGTGGACTCTGAGGCCTTCCGAGAATTTGTGGCCATTGGGACACTGCAGTGGAAGATACCAGGCCGCAACTTTTTCTCAAAAAAGGCGATACCCAAACTGTACCATGAAGTTGAAAGGCAAGTATTGTCATCTCTGGCACACAGCGTTGGGTCAAGGGTCCATCTGACCACGGATGCCTGGTCTGCCAAACACGGTCAGGGCCGATACATTACTTACACAGCCCATTGGGTCAACCTGGTGACCGCTGACAAGCAGGGAGTACGTGGCTGTGCAGCGGACATAGTTGTGACACCTCCACGGCTTGCAGGCAGGCCTGCTGCAACCTCCTTTCCTTCTCCTCCTACTCCTCCTGCTACACCCTCTTCGTTGTCGTCCTCCTCCTCCTTGGCTGAGTGGCAGTGCTACTCTACTGGTGCTGTGATCTCTCCAGCTACACAGCCTGAGCTCCCCAGGTCCTATGCTGCATGCCAGGTATGATGGTGTCACGCCACTAGACATGTCTTGCCTCAAAGCAGAGAGTCACACTGGAGCAGCTCTCCTGGCTGCTCTTAACAAACAGGTAGATCAGTGGTTGACCCCGCACCAACTGGAGATTGGCAACGTGGTGTGTGACAACGGCAGCAATCTCATTTCGGCTTTGAATTTGGGAAAGTTGACACATGTACCCTGCATGGAACATATGCTGAATCTAATAATTCAGAGATTTGTGTGTAAGTACCCAGGCTTACAAGACGTCCTGAAGCAGTCCAGGAAGGTGTGTGGGCATTTCCGGCAGTCTTACACGGCCATGGCACGCTTGGCAGATATTCACGAAGAAACAACTTGCCGGTGAGGCGCTTGATTTGCGATAGCCCGACTCGCTGGAATTCAACGCTCCTGATGTTTAACCGCCTGCTACAACAGGAGAAAGTCGTCAACCAGTATCTCTACAACTACAGTAAAAGGACATGCTCTGGGGAGATGGGGATGTTCTGGCCGAAGTACTGGACACTCATGCAAAATTCCTGCATGCTCATGCGGCCGTTTGAGGAGGTGACAAACATGGAGAGTTGCAGTGAAGGCGCCATCAGTGACTTGATCCCATATGCTTTCTTCCTGGAGCGTGCCGTGCGTAGAGTGGTGGATCAAGATGTGGAGGAGCATGAACAGGAACAGGAACAGGAGGAAGAGTTGTGGGATCATTTCTCAGCAGAACCAGATGTTTCCTCAACATCTGCGGCAGCAGAGAGGGGGGAGGAGGAGGAGGAAGAGTCATGTGGGGAATAAGAGTCAGATGATGAGGAAGGTGTTTTTCTTTTTTTTGGAGGAGGAGGTGGAAGAACAACCGCAGCAGGCGTTGCAGGGGGCTTGTACTGCTCAACTTTCCCGTGGTGTTCTTCATAGCTGGGGGGAGGTGGAGAACTTAGCTGATATCACTGAGGAAGAGCAAGAGGAGATGGATAGTACGTCTGCATCCAAATTTGTGCAGATGGTGGCTTTTTATGTTGTCCAGCCTGTTGAGGGACCCCCGTATAAAGAAACTCAATGGGAATGACCTGTACTGGGTGGCCACGCTACTAGACCCTCGGTATAAGCACAAAGTGGTGGAGATGTTACCAACTCACCTGAAGGCAGAAAGGATGCAGCACTTGCAGAACAAGCTGGCAACTATGCTTTACAGTGCGTTTAAGGGTGATGTCACAGCACAACAGAATAAAGGTACCAATGCCAGTAATCCTTCTCCCATGTTCACGCAGGCAAGGACAGGACACTCCAGCGATCTCATGGTGATGTCGGACATGTGGACATTCTATAGTCCAATGCCTCACCTTAGCCCTTCCAGATCCACCCTCCACCAACGCCTCGACCGGCAGGTAGCCGACTACCTGGCCTTAAGTGTGGATGTAGACACTATGAGCAGCGATGAACCCCTGGACTACTGGGTGCACAGGCTTGACCTGTGGTCAGAGCTGTCACAATTTGCCATTCAACTTCTGTCTTGCCCTTCCTCAAGCGTCCTGTCAGAAAGGACCTTCAGCTCAGCTGGAGGTATTGTCACTGAGAAGAGAAGTCGCCTAGGTCAAAAAAGTGTTCAGTACCTCACCTTTATCAAAATGAATGAGGCATGGATCCCAGAGGGCTACTGCCCGCCTGAAGACTAAGCCAGTCCCTGCACACAGCATCTCTGCCTGCAGGCCACTTGACTGCCTTCTCCGCCACCACCAACAGGGTCCAGGACTCCAGGCAGATTCCTGAATTTTTAAAGCCGCTATATGAATGTCTCGGGGGGGGGGGGGGGGGGGGCACACCCAAGATAATAAGGTCGTTGCTTCATTGTGGACAGACCAAATTCGATCAGCTGGACAGTCACTGTTGTTCTTTCATTAAGCTACCTCAGCCCGGTGACCATATGGGCTTGAAAACCGCTATCGCCTGCACTCTGGCCATGGTGCGCACCAGTCCAGCATGGCCGTCACTACACAAACAGCTGTTTGCGGTGCATTACACAGTGAGTTTGGTCTGTCAGTGTGAAGAATCACCCATAGAGTATATGGTTAAGATCCCGTTTCCATTACACGCGGTACGATGCGGTTACCTAGACGCATAGCACTGCGGCTGTACTGTACCCAATGCATGGCAATGGAACAGCTACCATTGCGTGCTGGTTTTGTAGAGCAGTGTGGTGCAACCTGAGAATCTTCAGCATACTGTAGATTCTCGCACGCCTGCATCCACCCGCCATCTGCTCCAATACACTTCCGCATTGGGAGATGCGGAAATTATGCAAATGGGAGCGGAAGTGATGTGTAGCCGGCTCCTATTCACAAGTGGAAATGGGCTCTAACGCATATACCTGCCCGGTATGATCACGTATTGCACAGAAGTGCGTCCTGCTTACCGCAACAGATCTCATGGATCTGTTGTTGAGTGACAAGTGTGAATAGTTCCTATTTATAAAACAGGAACTGTTCACTGTCAGTTTTGCCATGAGTGGTGAATAGACAAAAAATGTCAGTTTTCTGCTCAAGTGGGAACAGGGCCTTATAGTTTTCTCATCATCTTGTCTAGCGCTTCTACTTCTCTCTCCTCTAGATTGTAAGCTTGCAAGGGCAGGGCACTCCTCCTATCAGTGGCGGACACAGCCAGCAGTGGGCCCCTGTGCAAAATTGTAATTGTGGGCCCCCCACGAGGCAAAATATGGGCGTGGCTACAACCTGCCGCGGCAAAAAATAGTGGACAGAACGCGTCAAAAAAATGGGCGTGGCAATGACCGGATGAGGGCGGAGCTAACTGTAACTTAAAGCGAACCCGGGCTGAGGGTTTATTTCCTTTTAAACAATACTAGTTGCCTGGCGGCCCTGCTGATCTATTTGGCTGCAGTAATAAACTGAATTACACCAGCAACAAGCATGCAGCTAATCTTCTCAGTTCTGACAATATTGTCAGAAACCCCTGACCTGCTGCATGCTTGTTCAGGGTCTATGGTTGAAAGAATAAGAGGCAGAGGACCAGCACGGCAGCCAGGCAACTGGTATTGCTTAAAAGGAGAGAAATATGGCAGCCTCAATATTATTCTCACCTCAGGTTCCCTTGAAAAGTGCAACACAAAGACAGTGGGCCCAAGTTTTGGTGACCCTTTCCCCAGAAAATTCACATAATTGTGCAGGTTTTCTCAAGAAAATACACATCATGTCGGCAGATATGCCCAGAAAATACGTGCAATCATGTCGGCAGATATGCCCAGAAAATACGTGCAATCAAGTCGGCAGATATGCTCAGAAAATACGTGCAATCATGTCGGCAGATATGCCCAGAAAATACGTGCAATCATGTCGGCAGATATGCCCAGAAAATACGTGCAATCATGTCGGCAGATATGCCCAGAAAATACGTGCAATCAAGTCGGCAGATATGCCCAGAAAATACGCGCAATCAAGTTGGCAGATATGCCCAGAAAATACGTGCAATCAAGTCGGCAGATATGCCCAGAAAATACGTGCAATCAAGTCGGCAGATATGCCCAGAAAATACGTGCAATCAAGTCGGCAGATATGCCCAGAAAATACGCGCAATCAAGTTGGCAGATATGCCCAGAAAATACGTGCAATCAAGTCGGCAGATATGCCCAGAAAATACGTGCAAACAAGTCGGCAGATATGCCCAGAAAATACGTGCAATCATGTCGGCAGATATGCCCAGAAAATACATGCAATCATGTGGCAGACCTGCCCAGAACATACACCTGCTAATATAAATAAAACAAAAACATTTACTCACCTGCAGCAGCAGACCTCCTGTCCCAGCCTCCATCCGGCGCGCAGCTCCCATGGGTGGTTGGGTGGATAGGTAGCCTAGTGGGTGGGTAGCCTGGTGGGTGGGTGGGTAACTAGCCCGGTAGGTAGGTAGGTAGCCCGGTGGGTGGGTAGGTAGGTAGCCTGGTGGGTGGGTTGGTAACTAGCCCGGTAGGTAGCCGGGTGGGTGGTTAGGTAGGTAGCCGGGTGGGTGGTTAGGTAGGTAGCCTGGTGGGTGGGTAGCCTGGTGGGTGGGTAGGTAGCCTGGTGGGTGGGTTGGTAACTAGCCCGGTAGGTAGCCGGGTGGGTGGTTAGGTAGGTAGCCGGGTGGGTGGTTAGGTAGGTAGCCGGGTGGGTAGGTAGGTAGGAAGCCTGGTGGGTGGGTAGCCGGGTGGGTGGGTAGGTAGGTAGCCGGGTGGGTGGTTAGGTAGGTAGCCGGGTGGGTAGGTAGGAAGCCTGGTGGGTGGGTAGGTAGCCGGGTGGGTAGGTAGGTAGCCGGGTGGGTAGGTAGGAAGCCTGGTGGGTGGGTAGGTAGCCTGGTGGGTGGGTGGGTAGGTAGGTAGCCTGGTGGGTGGTTAGGTAGGTAGCCGGGTGGGTAGGTAGGTAGGTAGCCTGGTGGGTGGGTGGGTAGCCGGGTGGGTGGGTAGGTAGCCTGGTGGGTGGGTTGGTAACTAGCCCGGTAGGTAGCCGGGTGGGTGGTTAGGTAGGTAGCCGGGTGGGTGGTTAGGTAGGTAGCCGGGTGGGTAGGTAGGTAGGTAGCCTGGTGGGTGGGTGGGTAGCCGGGTGGGTGGGTAGGTAGCCTGGTGGGTGGGTTGGTAACTAGCCCGGTAGGTAGCCGGGTGGATGGTTAGGTAGGTAGCCGGGTGGGTGGTTAGGTAGGTAGCCGGGTGGGTGGTTAGGTAGGTAGGTAGCCGGGTGGGTAGGTAGGTAGGTAGCCGGGTGGGTAGGTAGCCGGGTGGGTGGTTAGGTAGTTGGGTGGGTGGTTAGGTAGGAAGCCTGGTGGGTGGGTAGGTAGCCGGGTGGGTAGGTAGCCGGGTGGGTGGTTAGGTAGTTGGGTGGGTGGTTAGGTAGGAAGCCTGGTGGGTGGGTAGGTAGCCGGGTGGGTAGGTAGGTAGGAAGCCTGGTGGGTGGTTAGGTAGTCGGGTGGGTAGGTAGGAAGCCTGGTGGGTGGGTAGGTAGGTAGCCGGGTGGGTAGGTGGTTAGGTAGCCGGGTGGGTAGCTATCCGGGTGGGGGGCCCGACTCCTATCCTCCCTCACCTCGGGGGGCCCCCTCCCGATATGCGCGGCGGGAGAGCGAGCGGCAAATGCAGGAAGTCTTCAGGGCTCTCCAGGCATCCGCTAGAGGCCCAGCCGCTGAGTCTCCAATATGTCTCCAACTGGAGACATATTGGAGACTAAGCGGCTGGGCCTCTAGCGGATGCCTGGAGAGCCCTGAAGACTTCCTGCATTTGCCGCTCGCTCGCTCGCTCTCCCGCCGCGCATATCGGGAGGGGGGCCCCCCGAGGTGAGGGAGGGAGGGAGGATAGGAATCGGGGGGCCCCCCGGGGAATAAAATAATAAAAAAAATTAAAAATACTTAATGGGCCCCTGAAGAAAACGGAACTTCAGGGGCCCTCGTGCGGCGGCACGGCCTGCACGGCCGTATGTCCGCCACTGCCTCCTATTGTCTTTTGTATTTGCTGTACTGGTTCTAACAAAGCAACATGTACTTTTGGATGTGGTTATTGTACTATGCATTAACTATGTAGGAGTATTTATTTATGCACTTGTATTGTTGAGTGTTCTTATTGTACTTTGTATGAAGCTTGTATCTATTTTTTATTCACTATTTCTATATACATTATATAATAATAATAGTACAGGATATAAATAAACTCCTTGCATCTTTAGTAACTCAAGTCTCAAACATAGTTTCATTGATTTTGTCAGTTTATTCTTTCAACGTGTGACTGGACATGTTGAGGAATCTCTCTGTGAGGGGTGAGGCTGAAGCGTTCAGTATCCAATCAAATTCCAATCAGATAAAGAATGATCATTTTGGTGTGCAGATTAGCCTTGACAATATAGAGATTTGGGCACAATGTCAAGCCACATGAGAAGATATAAGGATATGGTCAGTGGCGTAGCTTAGGAGCTGTGGGCCCAATGCAAGTTTTACAATGGGGCCTCCCAAGCAATGATTACCACTATTAAAAGCATCTATAGAAATGATTATTATGAGCACAGGACCAATATAGAACTAATACTGTAATTTCAATGTAAGAAAAAGAGTATCCAGGAGCAACTTCGCCATTTTTTTATGAGCATACGGTCTCGAGAAAGCCCTCATAGAGGGGCGAAACGATCGTCGACCAGCCTCCGCACCTCCTGCACTACCTCAGATTGATAAGTATTGCTGTTATATGTCTTTTATAGTACAATATGCCTCTTTTAATGGAAGAATTGAATTAAAGGTTGAAACTTTTATTGAAGAAAAAAATGGCGAAGTTGCTCCTGGATACTCTTTTTCTTACATTGAAATTATGATTCCAAACTGTCTTTCATCCGGATGTTGCACCGCTGTATGAAGTGTGTGGGGAGGTATTAGGCATTTGGTGTGCACTCACTCTGCCATCTTCTATTTATTGATAGAACTAATACTGTAGTTGACAGAGGGCCCAAGGGCCCCAATGCGGTCGCAACCTCTGCAACCCCTATTGCTACTAGAGATGGCCCGAACGGTTCCCGGCGAACTTCCGGGGGTTCGCGATCGCGGAGAACCGCAAACTTTTCCGGAAGTTCGGTTTGTCCCCATAATGCACCATTAGGGTAAATTTTGACCCTCTACATCACAGTTAGCAGGCACATTGTAGCCAATCAGGCTACACTCCCTCCTGGAGCCACTCCCCCTCTTATAAAAGGCAAGCATCGCCGGCCATTTTACTCACTCGTGTGCCTGCAGTAAATAGAGAAGGCACAGCTGCTGCTGCTGCAGACTCTCATAGGGAAAGATTAGTTAGGCTCTTGTAGGCTTCTTAGCTTGCTCCTTGCTGATTCTTATTGCTAAAATAGCACCCCACAACAGCTCTTTTGAGAGCTAATCTTGTTCTTGTGATCTATTTTTTTTTCTGTGTGTCCCACTGACACTTGTGTTGCATAGACAGCCACTGCCAGGCCCAGCACATTTAATGACTACCTGTGTGTGTGACAGGTGCACATTGTAATACCCATTACTGCATATACCTACCTACCTGTTGTTCACAGTGCAACCACCTACCTACGTGAGTTGAGCACATGCAGTGTCACTGTGCCTGTCCGCTACCTGTCTGTGTGTGACAGGTGCACATTGTAATACCCATCACTGCATATACCTAACTACCTATTGTTCACAGTGCACCCACCTACCTACGTGAGTTGAGCGAACGCAGTGTCACTGTGCCCTTTCCGCTACCTGTCTGTGTGTGACATGTGCACATTGTAATACCTATCACTGAATATACCTACCTACCTGTTGTTGCATATACCTACCTGTTGTTCACTTCTGTGCACCCACCTACCTGCATGTGCTCAACTCACGTAGGTAGGTGGTTGCACTGTGAACAACAGGTAGGTAGGTATATGCAGTAGTGGGTATTACAATGTGCACCTGTCACACACACAGGTAGTCATTGAATGTGCTGGGCCTGGCAGTGGCACACCCTTTATAAATTATCAAGGCTGTCTATGAAACACAAGTGTCAGTGGGACACACCGGAAAAAAAAATAGATCACAAGAACAAGATTAGCTCTTGCCCATTCTTCTATGCAAAACAGCTCCAGCTCAGTCAGATTAGATGGACAGCGTTTGTGAACAGCAGTTTTCACATCTTGCCACAGATTCTCGATTGGATTTAGATCTAGACTGGACTTTGACTGGGCCATTCTAACACATAGATATGTTTTGTTTTAAACCATTCCATTGTTGCCCTGGCTTTATGTTTAGGGTCATTGTCCTGCTGGAAGGTGAACCTCTGCCCCAGTCTCAAGTCTTTTGCAGTCTCCAAGAGGTTTTCTTCCGAGTTTGCCCTGTATTTGGCTCCATCCATCTTCCCATCAACTCTGACCAGCTTCCCTGTCCCTGCTGAAGAGATGCACCCCCCGAGCATGATGCTGCCACCACCATATTTGACAGTGGGGATGGTGTGTTCAGAGTGATGTGCAGTGTTAGTTTTCTGCCACACATAGCGTTTTGCATTTTGGCAAAAAAAGTTCCATTTTGGTCTCATCTGACCAGAGCACCTTCTTCCACATGGTTGCTGTGTCCCCCACATGGCTTGTGGCAAACTGCAAACGGGACTTCTTATTCTTTCTATTAACAATGCCTTTCTTCTTGCCACTCTTCCGTAAAGGCCAACTTTGTACAGTGCATGACTAATAGTTGTCCTATGGACAGAGTCTCCCACCTGAGCTGTAGATCTCTGCAGCTCGTCCAGAGTCACCATGGGACTCTTGACTGCATTTCTGATCAGCGCTCTTCTTGTTTGGCGTGTGAGTTTAGGTGGATGGCCTTGTCTTGGTAGGTGTAGAGTTGTGCCATACTCCTTCCATTTCTCACTTGAACTGTGCTCCGTGGGATGTTCAAGGCTTTGGAAATCTTTTTGTAGCCTAAGCCTGCTTTAAATGTCTCAATAACTTGATCCCTGACCTGTCTTGTATTGTTCTTTGGACTTCACAGTGTTTTTGCTCCCAATATTCTCTTAGACAACCTCTGAGGCCCTCACAGAGCAGCTGTATTTGTACTGACATTAGATTACACACAGGTGCACTCATTAGCACTCATCAGGCAATGTCTATAGGCAACTGACTGCACTCAGATCAAAGGGGGCCGAATAATTATGCACACACCACTTTGCAGTTATTTATTTGTAAAAAATGTTTGGAATCATTTATGATTTTTGTTCCACTTCTCCCGTGTACACCACTTTGTGGTGGTCTTTCATGTGGAATTCCAATAAAATTGATTCATGTTTGTGGCAGTAATGTGACAAAATGTGGAAAACTTCAAGGGGGCCGAATACTTTTGCAAGCTACTGTACCTACCTATTGTTCACAGTGCACCCACCTACCTACGTGAGCTGAGCTCACGCAGTGTCACTGTGCCTGTCCGGTACACACAGACAGGTGCACATTGTAATACCCATCACTGCATATACCTACCTGTTGTGTTCAGTGCACCTACCTCATCACTGCATATACCTACCTGTTGTGTTCAGTGCACCCACATACCTATGTGAGTGCACGCAGTGTGATATACCACTCCATGCATACCTGTTAACTGCACGTGTGTGACTGCACATTGTATTAGTTAGTGCATGCCTTTCACTTCATCCCCACCGATATGGACACAATGGACAAAACAGGTAGGGGCAGAGGTAGAGGCAGACCCAGAGGAAGGACACCCGGCAGGTCTGTGCGAGGTCGTGTTGATGTGATTTCATGCGGCCCTGGCCCAAAGTACAGTGCTCAGAAGAAGGCACATCCCATCAACTCCCAAGATTGTCAGGACGTGGTTGACTATTTAACACAGAACACCTCATCTTCCACAGCCACCAGCGCTACTACAAGCATCACATCCGCAGCATTTGACACTTCACAGGAGTTAATTGGTGGGGAATTAACTAATTCACAGCCATTATTGTTGCAACCAGATGAAGGCGCTAAGCAAGTTACACCACCTCATATGTCTGAGTTAGGCGGTGACACTATGGACGTAACTTGTGAGGAGGAGGAGGATGAAGTACTTGCTGTTGGTGCATTTTTGGAGGTGTCTGAGGCATGCAAAGCTGGGCAGGATGATTATGATGATACGGATCCCACATGGGTTCCTAAGAGACAATTGAACAAGGGGACAGTTCAGAGGGGGAGTCAGAGAGGAGTAGAAGGAGACGAGTTACTGAAAGAAGCAGGGGGAGCTCATCATCAGAAACAGCTGTTGGCAGTGTCCGGCGCCATGTATCGCCACCTATGTACAGCCAGCCAACATGCCCTTCAACGTCAGTTGCTGATGCCACCATAGTGGCATCACCCCAGGGGGGGCTCAGCGGTTTGGAATTTTTTTAATGTGTCTGCCTCAGATTGGAGCAATGCCATCTGTTCTCTCTGCCTGCAAAAATTGAGCCGTGGAAAAGCCAACACTCACGTAGGGACAAGTGCCTTATGAAGGCACATGGAGAAAAGGCACAAACTGCAATGGGAAGAGCACCTGAGCAAAAGCAGCACACAAAAGAAAAGCAACCCTCCTCTTCCTCCTTCAGGTGCAGCATCTTAAGCCACTTTCTCCCTTGCACCTTCACAGCCACCCTCCTCCACTCCACCTCTGCCCTTGCCTTGAGCGGTTCCTGCTCTTCTGCTCACAGCAGCCAGGTGTCCGTTAAGGAAATCTTTGAGCGGAAGAAGCCAATTTCTGAGGCCTTCCATAAATTTGTGGCCATTGGAACACCGCAGTGGAAGATACCAGGCCGCAATTATTTCTCTAAAAAGGCGATACCGAAACTGTACAGTGAAGTTGAGAGGCAAGTGGTGTCATCTCTGGCACACAGCGTTGGGTCAAGGGTCCACCTGACCATGGATGCCTGGTCTGCCAAGAACGGTTAGGGCCGGTACATAACTTACACAGCCTATTGGGTCAACCTGGTGACCGATGGCAAGCAGGGAGTACGTGGCTGTGCAGCGGACCAACTTGTGACACCTCCACGGCTTGCAGGCAGGCCTCCTGCCACCTCCTCTCCTCCTGCTACATCCTCTTCGCTGTCGTCCTCCTCTTCCTCCTTGGCTGAGTGGCAGTTCAACTCTACTGGTGCTGCGATCTCCTCTTTAGCTACACAGCCCCAGCTCCCCAGGGCCTATGCTGCATGCCAGGTATGACGGTGTCACGCCATCTTAGACATGTCTTGCCTCAAAGCGAAGAGTCACACTGGACCAGCTCTCCTGGCTGCTCTTAACAAACAGGTGGATCAGTAGCTGACCCCGCACCAGCTGGAGATCGGCAACGTGGTGTGTGACAATGGCAACAATCTCCTTTCCGCATTGAATTTGGGAAAGCTGACACATGTACTCTGCATGGCACATGTGCTCAATTTAGTCATTCAAAGATTTGTGTCAAACTACCCAGGCTTAGAGGACGTCCTGAAGCAGGCCAGGAAGTTGTATGGGCATTTCAGGCAGTCTTACACGGCCATAGCACGCTTTACGGACATTCAGCGGAGAAACAACTTGCCGGTGAGATGCTTGATATGTGATAGCCCGACTCGCTGGAATTCGACCCTAGTCATATTCTCTCGCCTGCTAGAACAGGAGAAAGCTGTCACCCAGTGCCTGTACAATTACAGTAAAAGGACACAATCTGGGGAGATGGGGATGTTCTGGCCCAACAACTGGACACTGATGTGAAATGCATGCAGGCTCATGCGGCCGTTTGAGGAGGTGACCAACCTGTGAGTCGCAGTGAAGGCACCATCAGTGACTTGATCATGTACGCTTACTTCCTGGAGCGTGCCGTGCATAGAGTGGTGGATCAAGCTGTGGAGGAGCGTGAACAGGAACATTTACGGCAGGAACAGTTGTGGGAGCAATTTTCATCAGATTTAGATGTTTCCTAAACACCTGCGGCAGCACAGAGGGGGGAGGAGGAGGAAGAGTATAATAATTTTTCTGGTGCGTGTACATGCCTGCTCAATTTTTCTGCCTGCACTGCAGCTGCAACAACAAAACAAAAGGCATGTACATGTGCCAATTCCCCTTCATGATCATTACATTGCCGCAGTGAAGGGATTTGCGTATCACAATGAAGCAATGACCGCCGGCTATATGAGTGTCTCGGGGGGGGGCACACCCACGATAATAATGTCGTTACTTCATTGTGGACAGACCAAATTTGATCAGCTGGACAGTCACTGTTCTTTCATTTAGCTACCTTAGCCCGGGGACCATATGGGCTGGAAAGCCACCATCACCTGCACTCTCGTCATGGTGCGCACCAGTCCAGCATGGCCGTCGCTACACAAACAGCTGTTTGCAGTCACTGCATACCTTTCACTGCATCTTTGACTGCACATTGTATTATACTTGGCAGTCAGTGCATACCTTTCACTTGAATGGATGGCAGACTTGCCCTCCATAACAGATTCTCGTTAAAGGATTTAAAGTTGATTCATCTCATATACAGCAGGGCCTCAAAAGTCCCTCTGTATTGTTATTTTTGGTCACTACCTCGGGGCATGCATGCCATGCCTGCTGCCTTCCTTGGATGTGTGGTGGTAGCCGTTTCTTAGGCTCCAACTCCGGACCGGAATCGAACCCTGATTCCCCGGCCATTACCCGTGGTCACAATGGCAGACTTGCCCTCCATAACAGATTCTTGTTAAAGGATTTAAAGTTGATTCATCTCATATACAGCAGGGCCTCGAAAGTCCTCCTGTATTGTTATTTTTGGCCACTACCTCAGGACATGCATGTCATGCCTGCTGCCTTCCTTGAATGTGTGGTAGCCATTCCTGCTCCTTTGCCCACAGCGTGCCTGCTGCCTTCCTTTGATGTGTGGTGGTGGTAGCCATTTCTTAGGCTCCCACTCCAGACAGGAATCGAACCCTGATTCCCCGGCCATTACCCGTGGTCACTCACAATGGCAGACTTGCCCTCCATTCTCATTGCAGGCACTGAACAGCAAGCAGAAAAAGTATTTACAAAATAGATGTAAGCTTTAACAATGGTAGAGAAAGAACCATCGAAAGTTGATAAGGCAGTCAGACCAGGGCCGGATTTGTACTTTCCAGTGCCCTAGGCCTGCTGTCATCTACCGCCCCCCCCACCACCACCACCACCACTACCAAAAAACATTCTGACCAACACTGACTATCGATCATTGGTTTGAATGGGCTCATTTCAGTTGTGCTGCTCTGCCTCCCATTCAGCCAAGAATCAGAGGATGCTCTGTCTGCTCAATAATTCCTGCAATTTGTGCTCCTGCCCGAAAGTGCACAGCAGCCAATAGTGTTCTGGGAATGCATACTTGAGAAATGACGCTGATATATGTACTTGTCAAGAATGCATAACACTATACTGGCGTTGGTTGCTGTGCACATCTGGGCAGGAGCAGAAAACTTGCGCAAGTCGCAAGTGGCCAGAGCATGCGCTGCTTCTTTGTCCTCTGTGCGACTGGCTGCAGTCATAGCCACATACAGGTGACAGGGAGCGCGAGTGGCCAGAGCATGCCCTGCTTCTTTGTCCTCTGTGAGACTGGCTGCAGTCAGAGCCACAAACAGGTGACAGGGAGCGTGAGTGGCCAGAGCATGCGCTGCTTCTTTGTCCTCTGTGCGACTGGCTGCAGTCATAGCCACAAACAGGTAACAGGGAGCGTGAGTGGCCAGAGCATGCGCTGCTTCTTTGTCCTCTGTGAGACTGGCTGCAGTCAGAGCCACAAACAGGTGACAGGGAGCGTGAGTGGCCAGAGCATGCGCTGCTTCTTTGTCCTCTGTGCGACTGGCTGCAGTCATAGCCGCAAACAGGTGACAGGACAGCTCAGTGGAGAGAAACAGAGAACAGGTAAGTAGCAAACATCCTGTCAATACCCACTTTGGATGTTTGGTTGTAATTAGAGCGGACCTGAACTCAGAACTTCCTCTCTGCTTCAAAAGATACACAATAACATAATAACCTTTAAAAAAACATTTCTTTGTTACAGCTGATACAAATCCTGCAATCAATCGGCAGTGTCTACTTCCTGCTTTCATGGAAGCAGACATATTGTTAACATCCTGTGCTTTCAAATTAGCTTAGATGTTGTGGCAGTCAGGGGACACAGGAGAGATCAAATTACAACGTCAGATTAGACACAGATGAGGGGGAATTACACAGGCTCTCTAAAAAAATACAAGGTAGATTTTTCTATGTTTTCCTTCTGTCCTGTGCAAGAGTTCAGCTCCACTTTAAAGCATCTGAATGATATTTATTTATATTTGAAAAATCTATGTATCTCTTTTGTATGTTGAAAGTACATATGGTGGTTTGCTCTAACATATTGACAGTATACAGGAACAAAGTCTTAAGAAGGCTTATTCACAGAAAGATTACTTTTTTTCTTTTAAGCCAATAAATGGTATCATCCTCATTCAAAACTCTCTGCTTTCGCTGTGGCTAAAATGGTACAATGCTTTACTGCTACAGGAAAGGAGAAGGATGCCAAACTATACAGACTAGCATAGAGGTAGTAACAGCTCAGGTGACAGTGACAGTTTAGCAATGAAAGTAAAGCAAACAGCATTTTTATTCCTCTCATAGATGGTAGGAACAGAAAATGAGTCAGGAAAGAGTTAACTGAGACCACTGCTGGCTAGGAAGAAAAAAAAACCCTAAAGCCATAAATTTAAGTAGACTAGAGATAAGAAAGTGTAATTAACAGCTGATGGGGTCAGTGTCAAAACTGTAAAGGAGAAAGTGAAGAAATTAGCAGGGTTCACTGATGTCTTTGAATGCCTGCATTAAAACTCAGCGGAACTTAGTTCTATCTGCTTTGTAATGTAAATCCCTGGTATTTCTCACATCAACTTGTATGATCATGATAAGAGGAATTGATCATCAGATGAGGTGACAGCAGATGTTGATTGAGAGAGAGTCTTGCTGGAATTGGGGAACTCTGGAATTCAGCTATTAGTGCAGAGCAGGGCGCTGGCTGGCTGCGCTGCGGGACCAGAAGAGGTAATTAATTTTGACATATGACCTCTTCTCTCTCCAAGTCATGCCGCCCTTCTTATCTTATCTGATTTTATCGCCCTAGGCCGTGGCCTTTGTGGCCTTTCCAGAAATCCGGCCCTGAGTCAGACATTACCTGATATCACTGACGAAGAGCAATCTCGCCATGGTGCGCACCAGTCCAGCACGGCCGTCACAACACAAACAGCTGTTTGCGGTGCGTTACACAGTGAGTTTGGTGTGTCAGTGTGAAGCAGTACACTAATTACACTACCTGATTGATGTCTACACATGCAAGATGTTTTAAAACACTTTGGGCCTGCAATTTAGCATTCAATGTGATATCTGCCCTTAATACGCTGCTTTGCGTCAAATCCAGATTTTTCCCCGGGACTTTTGGCATCTATCCCACTCCGCCATGCCCCCCTCCAGGTGTTAGACCCCTTGAAACATCTATTCCATCAGTTTTCTGGCCAGCATAAGTGTTTCTAGTTTTCAGAGTTCGCCTCCTCGTTGAAGTCTATTGCGGTTCGCGGAAGTTCGCAAACCCGATTCGGGAACCGCAAATAGGAGGTTCGGGCCATCTCTAATTGTAAAATAAAAGTAAAGAAGTAAAAGAGGGGAGAAAAGAGTGCTACAATAGTGTAGTAACGTTTTAATACAGCTCAAGAATACAAATGCACATACAAGATGTAAATCAATAAAAGTTTATCTCTTCACACTGGAAGTCCTCCTGCCGTGGGTAAACCATGAAGCGCTGTGGATGAGGGAGGGTGTGTGTGTAGTGGCCAGCTCTGTTAGTCATAGTGCAGACAACTAGTTTTGACACCGTGCGTCTTCGTCAGTTCATGTCAACATTTTTTATGAGCTGTATTAAAATGTTACTACACTATTGGAGTGCTCCTTTCTCCGTTCTTTTTTTTTTTTTACAATACTGACCTGCGTAGTTTTAGCCTAGATTAGAATCGATTTTGTGTAAATAAGGAGCGATGCTGAATCACAAAATCGCAAACCGCTAGTGATTTTTAAATCGATGCGGTTTGCATTTTACCATAGGAATCGCGGTAGCTAATTTCCACTACCGCGATTCGTTTTTACTCAAACGCGATCGCGGCGTGGAGCGAATTTTGCAGCGATTTTACTATGCAGTGCATTGCATAGCAAAATCGCGAGCGCAATCGCTGGGAAATTTGCTGCACTTTGCTGAATCGCAATCGCTAGAGTTTAGCACGAACGCTAGCGATTGCTAGTGGAAAAGGCCTCTAAAGGTGGTCACACACAATACAATGACAATTCATTTTCCCCTTTCTTGATAAAACAATAGGTTGTACAAAGAGTGAGAAATGTGATAGAATTTTCCATTTTTTCTATAGTAGTCAAGTCTATATAAAGGCAAGGTCTTAAACACCATTCTATTCACCTTTTCGTGTTTCAGTCAAACAAGACCATTAACTTTGACCTTCTAAGAGCAGGTCTAAAGTCCCTATTGTTTGTTCTTTGCCTCTTTTACCAGGACTATCCCCCAGACAGAGCCGGGCCGAGACATAGGCTGGAGAGGCTCCAGCCTCAGGGCGCAGTGTAGGAGGGGGCGCACAATTCATTCAGCTGTCATTCTTAATTGTGTTTGAAGCAAAAAGAAATAAGAAAAGGGGATACATAGTAGTGACTGCAAGCCAGATAACTAGATATTAAGGTGTTGGGGAGGTTGTGGGCCCTGTGGCCCTTTTAGTCTAATAGCAATCAGTGTGTGACAGCTGGGATGGGAGGGATGGAGGGGCGCACTTTGGTGTCTCAGCCTTGGGTGCTGGAGGACCTTGTCCCGCCTCTGCCCCCAGAGTTCCCCACCTGACTACCACCACTGCATATCGCTACCTGCCACTCCTTTAACAGCATGAACATTACTCAGGCAAATAGCTATGCTCTTATGTGCCAGGCAATAAGGAGAAATGTTTTGTGCTGTGGAGCTGTCCTTCAGCACCATGGCACTGCTGCCTCACTACCACAGGAGATCCACTGCTATCATCTGCTGTCTGCCATTATCCACAGCTAAGGCCAGAAAGGTTCCTGGCGCTTTCCCAACATCCATCCACTATATGCTAGGCTCCCCTGGCATGGCTTCTCCCTGTCGCTCTGTGCCAACCCATCATACCCGCCACTACCACCACTCTCAACTACTTCTTCACCCATGAGTAAACACTAGAGCCCCGGCATATCATAGTTCTCGCCAGGACTCCCCATTGGTCCACTGGAGCTCTGGTGGGAGCTGTGAAGATGCCTTTACTGCAGCTCTAATGTTCAGCATTAGAAGAAATGGCAGCAGTCCTGATGAGACAACGCAAACAGCGGTGAGTAACAGGGAGCAGTGACCAGAGGCAACGCTTAAAGGCCAGAAGCAGAGCTGAAAGAAGGGGGCTGGAGCAAGCTGAAAGATGAAGAAAGAAGGAAGTGCATAGAAGAAAGACGTATACAAAAGAAGATAACGTCACAAGATGTATACAGAAAAAGATGGTGACAAGAAAGAAGAATACAGATGAAAAAATATTTTTTTGTTAATAAAGTTTGTGATTTTCACTTTAGTATAAACTATATAGAGGTTCAAAAGTAACCCTTTACACCTATTTATCTGAAAGAGGATAGATTCAAACGTAAGCCCCCAGGACCTATCAGTGCCTTGCAGAGCCCCCCACCATAGCATGTACCATATGGAGTAGTATGGATTAGTAGACCAACACAAGTCATCCTTATTTTACCAGCCTGCATGGGTGAGATGGGGTTATTAAAGCTTTGGAGGGGGGCTATGTTCTTTTTTTAAATTACATTTTTAAATAATTGTCATGCCCTACCCTTTAAACTTCATCACAGGATGATTCTCATTGGTCCACCCAGTGGACCAATGAGAAGCTCCAGTGGGAGCTATGAAGATGCTTTTGTTGGGCTCTACTGTTCATGTTCACTTGTGGTGGAAGAAGAAGGAGCAGAGAGATGGTACAACCGGTCGGCAAAGAGTAAAGAAAAGTGACTGCAGGGATGGTGCTAGGGAAGCCTGACTTGTAGCGGGCAGATACCGGGTAAGTCCTGGGGACCTTTCTGGCCTTAGCGGTGGATGGCATTGACACCGGCATATCTCTGGGTTAATGAGGCAGCAGTGCTGGGATGTACAAATGGTCGAAATTGCCCATTTCCGATTCTGTTTAAATTCCAATTTCAATTCTGTTGAATTTGAATGAGCATCCCTATTGCAGGGGCAAATGCAGGATTTTTAAGGGGGGGATACCTGAAAGGTCCAGAAGCACTTATGTCCCCGAGTGCTTCCGAATATAGGTGGCTCCATACTGCCCATGCACAAATGTGCGCTGGCGTATTACGGAGCTGTCTATCTTTGGAAGTACTCAAGGACACAAGTGTTTCTGAGGGCTTCTGGAAGCAGCAAATTTGAACAGGGGACAGCGCTGGAACAACTCCCCGAGAGAGGAACGGGAGATAGACTTAGTTTGGACAATTCAGTGGAATATGCCACGTAGTGTCACATAGCACAAGCGATACCCATATGATGCAGGGATATATGCATCTGCGGAAGATGGCGGCACTATATAAATACTAAATAATAATAATTTGCCTCACCAGGATTGCACTTTTATTTAGCTTTCCTGTATGACAAGAAGACACAGCCAGCCAGCACTAGGGGAAGAGGGAAACAAAGGTGAACGAGGGAGGGCTGGTGCACAACAAGAGGGCTTCTGAGCGTTTTTCAAATCAACATTGATTTGAAAAGCGCTTGGCTAATGTTACCCTATGTGGGTGTTCCCACAGCAGCGTTGTGATTTTTTCAAAATCGCAGGTATACCGCATGCAGCATTTTTTTGAGTGATTCATTCAGAAATCGCTCTGAAAAACGCACTCACTAATTGCTAGTGATTGCTATTGTGATTTTGGCGTGCACTAGCCCAGAGAGAAGAGGAGTGGAGAGAAATTGAGAATAGCCTGAGATGGAGCATTATCTGTATTGCAGTCCCACATCACACAGAGGCTACTTGCCTGTAATAGGACTCCTATCCCTGCCAGTCTCTCACACAAGTCAGAAAGCAGACCTCCTGGAGTCTAGGGACTGTCAAAAAATGTTCACCTTGTTTAACAAGAAGCAGTCATTATGACATAGGGGAGAGACAGATTTTGGCCCACAGACCCTCCAGGCAAGCTCTGCATCATGCTGTGTATATATACCAGCTTGCCTGCCCTTTAATTGCAGTTTTATCAGCTAGCCTAGTATTTTGCATTGCCTTACAACAACAAACCTGAATACACCAGACACCAGACACCAGCCCTAAATCACTGAATGAAAGGGGGCCTGGGGGGAGATTGCCCCCCAGGTGGAGTGGAGAGACTGAGATAGAGCAGATAGCGTATCTGTATTGCAGTCCCACATCACACAGAGGCTACTTGCATGTACTGTGTCTCCTGTCCCTGCCAGCCAAATCCAAAAAAGCTTTATTGGCAGGACCAAATACATTTAGCATTGCCAAAGCAAAAACAAAGCATTAACAACATGGTGGGGAGGATTGTGGGAAAAGGGGAATGATATAGGTATACCGTCCATAGGGGTGTGGAGGATGTAAGGGATGGTCAGCCTCTCACACAAGCAGCAGGCAGCCCTCCTGGAGTTTAGGGACTGTCAAAAACTTTTCAACCTGTGACATACCTTATGTAGCTGTCTACATGCTGTCTTTACAATAGGGAAAGAGCTGAGTTTTTCCCACAGACCCTGCAGGCAAGCCTCTGTATATTTACCAGCTTGTCTGCTTCAGCGATTTCAGGGAATTTTTTTTAAAGGTACAGGAGTCTCAGGGGGGTGTTCCATACATCCAGAACCCCCGTCTGGATACGCCAGTGTACTGTGATGATGAACAGCCTTGCTCAGGCTAATAGCTACTATCTGCTTTAGTAATGCTCTTAACACTGAGCCATCACATGATGGAAGCCTTTTATATACCTTCCTAATTCTGTTCTTCTGTTGCATAACCCGCCACCACCTAGAAGTGCAGTGGAAACAATGTACTAATTGGAGGCTGGATTCTCCACGGTAATTCAACAAATGCCAGAGAAAGAGTATGGTGTAAGACTTACCATCAGGGAGAGATAAATAAGTAAAAATGGAGCAGCAGTCCTAGAAGGTCCCATGCACTAATTTATCAGATGAAACTTGAGCGAGAAATGGAGAATACTCTATTTGTACAAAGTCAAAGGCAGGCAGTTCCCTGGTGGGGGAAGCAGAAGGCACTGCTAGCTTCCAGGTAGGGCTGCCATTTACTTTTTAAATTTGCAAAACTTGACAGGATAACTGAGCTTTACCTTGTTAGTTCAGTTACCCTTTAAAAACATGCCCTTTCCCTTGAATTTTGTCTGATCCTTACTGCAGAGGAGGTGATGAACCAGAGAGACACTATATCCCAATCACATGTTTGACTCTGCTTTGAATCTACTGACTAAACGACCTTGCCCTTGCCAAAGCCGAAGGTAAATACTCCATCCTGCTCCTCCTGGACCTCTCCTTGGCATTTGACACTGTCGACCACTCCCTCCTCCTCCACTCCCTGCAGCTAATGGGCATTCAGGACCTAGCCTTAGCCTGGATCTCCTCATACTTCTCCAACCGCTCCTTCACAACATTTTTCAATGGCTCCTCATCCACTCCTACACCACTCCCAGTTGGTGTTCCTCAAGGTTCCGTCCTAGGACCACTACTGTTCTCACTCTATACTGCCTCAATTGGCAAAATCATCTCCTCCATGGGTTTCAATTATCACCTGTATGCCGACGACACCCAGATATATCTCCACACCCCAGATCTCTCCTCCTCTACCATGGACAAAGTCTCTGCCTGCCTCACATCGATTTCCTCCTGGATGGCTGCCAGGTACCTGAAGCTTAATTTGGACAAGACTGAGCTTCTAATATTCCCACCCCGCACAGCTGCACCCCTCCCAGATCTGCACGTCACTATTGAAAATACTACTATCCACCCTACCTCCCAAGCCCGCTGTCTAGGCGTTACTCTGGACTCTGAACTTTCCTTTACAGCCCACATCCAAGGTATTGCCAGATCCTGCAACTTCCACCTCCGCAACATCTCCAAGATCCACTCCTACCTGTCCCCTGACACCTCTAAACTCCTTATCCACGCCCTTGTCATCTCCCGCCTAGACTACTGCAATTCTCTTTTATCTGGCCTCCCCTCTAACCGTACTGACCCACTTAAATTGGTAATGAATGCGGCAGCCGGACTGATACATTCTTCTCCTCGCAGCGCCTCTACAACTCCGCTCTGTAAAGCACTACACTGGCTCCCCATCAGCTTTAGGATCAATTTCAAAATCCTGTGCTTGGCCTACAAATCAGTGCACAAGACCTGCCCGACCTACATCTCTGATCTGGTCCACAGGCACATACCAGCCCGCCCCCTCCGATCCTCCAATGACCTGCGCCTAGTCGCACCACGCATAACTCAGTCACACGCACGATTGCAGGACTTCACCAGGGCTGCCCCTACTCTCTGGAACTCTCTCCCACCAGCCGTCAGACTCGCCCCCACCTTTAATACCTTCAAACAAGCTCTCAAGACTCACCTCTTCACGCTCGCATACCCCCCTACACCAGCACCATAATATGTTCTGTTAGACCCCCTCTCAAAAGACGCACCTATTGTCTCCACCCCACCCTTTAGATTGTAAGTCTCTGGCAGGGCCCTCCTCCCTAATGTATCCAGCTTGATTATACAATCTTACTCACAACCACCCCTCTTGTAGACTCGAACAGTCTCTATTTTGACCTAGGACACTGTATTGTTATCAAATCATTTGCATGATCTTGTTTTGTTGTGAGTTTCCGTATGTTCTACCTGTATGTTAACCCATTTATCTATTGTGCAGCGCTGCGTAATATGTTGGCGCTTTATAAATACAATAAATAATAATAATAAATACTCACTTTCTATTATGGCAACAGGCATCATTGGGGTGAATAAAACTCTTTAGTACAGTGACATGAATGGAGATAAAACCATTTATTTAGTAGAGTGAAGAAGGGTTAAGACCTTTAAAAGAGTTTATTTTATAGCTGTTTGTGTTTCTGTAGTGGAGATTCACTCCTTTCCAGCCTCAATGTCTAGACCTTAGTCAAGTAGTTAATACCGGCATCTCAAGCATCCAAAGAGAGAGAGTATTTCAGGTATTTCTGTTGCTTTACAAATTTACCATTATTTTTTGTAGTACTAGAAAGCTCTGTTTGTTATGACTCACTCAGAATTTGAAATCACTCAGAGACAAATGTTACCAATACTCACAAAAACTGGAAAACAAAAAGCAACTTCTTGGTGTCAAATCACCTGTCTCAGAAGTTGGTGAAACAAGCACAGGAAGAGGAAGTAAAATAGAGTGAAGTCATGTTCACCTCAAACATTCTACCACATGAAGGGAAGATTCCCATGCTTCAAAAAATCCCCTTCTCAGGATTGGATGTTTGAAGTGAGCTCAGATTTACCTCATGTCACTGCATTTGCCTTTAGTTCATGAACAAATTAAAGGAACAATAACTTTTTAAGGCTGGCAATAACTTAAATTTTGCATCCTTATGTTTCCTCTTCTGCTTGGTCTGGGAAAATCTTTCCATTCCGTTGTCACATATTCACATAAAA
The DNA here is from genome assembly GCF_040937935.1 of Hyperolius riggenbachi. Taxonomy (NCBI): domain Eukaryota; kingdom Metazoa; phylum Chordata; class Amphibia; order Anura; family Hyperoliidae; genus Hyperolius; species Hyperolius riggenbachi. The sequence continues at coordinate 466,742,611 of NC_090646.1, forward strand.
CAAATGAAACATATTTATTGTTAAATTTAATCATGTTCTTCTGAAAAAAAATATTTGTAATATATTAAAAAACATGCGGTGCTGTTCCTAGTGTATTAAAGCTTTTATTACTTGTTATTTAGCCTTGCTGAAGTTTGATTATATATCTGTTTCTTTAGCTGTTATTTTATTTGAGACAAAAGAAAAAAATTATCTCAGCTATTATAGGATCTGTCCCGATTGGGTGAAATAAAATGACTATTTCACAGTTTAACAGTAAAAAAATCTACAAGGATTCCAATACATAAATTCCCTAACCCAGGTCTTAAATACACAGCTTTTAGGGAAGTTCATAGGTTAAAAGGATTATCATCAGAAGCAAGCGGGATTATATTGATCTGCATTAACCCATGAAAGCTTGAAAAGGGGCTATTCTGGCTAAAAGGGAGAGTTCAGCAATGGAATAAAAATAATGCAGGCAAATAGGAGGGAGGTTCTTATGAGCCCAAATATATCATGACAATTAGGTAAAATAACATTTGGGGGCCTAATTTGACTACGATATTTTCATTTCCCCGGGTTCCTTGCTCCAGTAAAACTTGTTTTTAATTTGGATTTCCCAGACAAACAGGAAAACTAGCAATTACCTAAAGTTGCTGCAGCTGCCATTTCCCGACCCTGCTCCTCAATCAAACACTCTAACCCTGTACTTTCAATGCCTTTTTGTGTAGAAAGTCTGCCCATGGATTTATTGACAGACAATTGAATAACTGACGGCACATTTTCTTAACAAGGGATTGAACGAGTGGTTTCAGTATGGCGGGACAAGGGGGGAAAAAAACCCTACTGAGGCTGTTCTGTCCGCTCCACAATGTCTAGCACTGCCTGTGTTAGGCTACGTGTATATTTATGAATATATCTGTATATTTATAAACAAGTCAGGGGAGAAGCCTTTGAAGGGGCTCTGAGGAATTTAATCCCTTCCTATATGACTACCAGATGCTGAATTGGGAGAAATATATCAGGTCTCGGGGTTAATGCCTTAGACTTCTCTAGAAGGTGCAGTTTGGATTACCCCATGATTAAAAAAGACTTACAAGAGTACTAAATGTCACTGGTTTGGTTTGGGGAGGATGTGCTACCCTGCAACACATTTTCTGTACATAAAGAGCATTGATTTATTTCCAACTCTAAATAGCATTTTTTTTCTCCACACTCCCATTTAATGTGACCTTTCTACGCTCTCTGTGTTTTCACAAGATTACCCAAGAATTAGAGTACTTGCCCTTGTTGAAAGCTTCAAATAAACAAGGAGGGAGGAAAAAAGTGAAATAAATGTTGATATTGCGGAACAGTTGGGTGGCCATTAAGAGGTCAATGCCATTATGATGAGACTGCTGGACAACCACTTGCCAGAGCATATAAGTGATTACAAGCATTATGTCTATCCATTAAATTTTTGTGCATTAACCACTGCGCGACCATCTTTGAAAACAATCTGATTAAAGTAACTTAAGTTAAGGTGTGAACAGAAGCAATCTTTTTATTGTTTTAAGTAAATATCAAAATATTGACTTTTATTACAGTTTGCATTGTCATATCATAGAATAAGAATAAAAGAAAATAGATGGAACGTTGAAATATTACTAAATAAGCTTCCTTGTTAATAATAAACATATAAGAATAATTGAGGGTTTTTATTTTTTTCTCATTTGTTTACAGTATAGGTGGCTTAAATCTTTTTATACAAAATAAGCATACATATAAAAATATAAAATCACAAACAATCTAGAATAAAAGGTTAGAGAAAGATATGTTTGAAATTGCTATGATTTTGTTCTTTAAAATTGTAGTAAGTGTTAACGATGCAAAATAATAATTTAATGTAATAGTGAAAAGTGAAAAGCTGTTAAGTCTCAATGGCCCATATGCAGTTAACTTTTTCTCCTTAGTTTTCTCCAAGTTGTTATTTTTAAACCTTGTCAATAAAATGGCTTTTAAGCCACCAGCAAGCAAAAAAATACACTGAATAATTTAGACAGCCCTTTTTCACCTGTTTTTGGTATTTTTTTCTGTGCTGAAAAGGTATTTTAAACAGATGATTGAAAATTATCTCCTAGGAGAAAACTAAGGAGAAACGGTTAATTGCATATGGGCCACTGTGTTCATTTCAAACATTCAATTAAGTCCACAAGAATTTAAGAATAAAATTGTCACTGCACAGGATTGCATGTTTTAAAATGACAACACTGTGCCAACTTTACTTTTTCTGTAAGTAAACTTCTGTATATGTGACATTTAAATGCTAAATTTGCTGTTATGAGAATGTGCATTTTAAAAGGAATAATAATTTTCTCAAAGGTTTTTGTTGTCTTTTTTTAAATCAATAATACAGGGACTCTAAAGATGATCACACACTGTACATATTTACTTTACTATATGAATGAGAGTTGAGCCCAAATCAACAATACAGCAAACTGTTTCAGTTATCCCCAGCCTTTGTCAATGCAAATGGGGACAATGAAAACAGCTGTATTGTTGATTTGTGCCCAATAAATATGAGCTGTGTGCTGCTACTTTTTGGACTTGTTGCTTATATACATGGAAGGATGTTGTGGGCACCCTCAGTTGTGTTGCACACCATTTCTTAAAGCGGACCTGAACTCTGAACTTCCTCTTTGCTTCAAAAGATAAGCAACAGCATAATAACCTTTAAACAAAAACATTTATTTGTTACAGCTGATCTAAATCCTGCAATAAATCTGCAATGTGTCTACTTCCTGATTCATGGAAGCAGACATCTTGTTAACAGCCTGTGCTTTCAAATGAGCTTATCTGCCATCTCTGCTGTGGCAGTCACGTGACACAGCGGAGAGATCAGATTACAACTTGTGATTAGACACAAATGAGGGGTAATTAAATAGGCTAAACTCTCTAAATACATACATCTATGATTTCCTTCTGTCCTGTGCAAGAGTTCAGTTCTATTTTAAAAGATAGCTGAGGCAGTTAATAAAATCTAGCTTTACCTACCTGGGGGTTCTTTCGGCCCCTAGAAGTCATCTGTTTCCTTCGCCGCAGCTCCAGTCTTCTCATGGGGCCCGCTGACAGCCTCTGAAGTATCGCTGCACCCAATGGGTTGGTGTCTACTGCGCAAGTGCTGAGCCCGAACCGGTGATGTGGGTGAGCCCTCGCACTGGGTGGGCACACGCCCGTGTATGTGCAGAGGATACCGACCCATCGGGAATCGGGGATACTGCAGAGGCTGCCAGCTGGACCTGGGAGAAGTCCGAAACTGTGATGAGGGACACACGTGACTCTAGGTGCTGGAAGAAGCCCCAGGTAAGTAAAGCTATATTTTATTAATTGTCTTGGATATCCTTTAAGACACTGCTGACTCCCCTTGGACTCTATATAATTTTTTAGACTAGACATGCAATGTGATAAAAACCCTTATTCTAAAGATTCTAAATCTATTAAAAATGAAGGCCGTCTTAATTGATGCTAAAACATTTTCTTGGTCAATAATTGATCAGATAATACTGTCTTTTGCTTTATTGAGTGAGCATGTGCCAAATTCAGGCATATGCAATGCAAAGCACTAAAAACTGTCATCAAGAGCTATCTGTGGCTGAGCCTGGACGTGAACTGTGAAGGGCTTAGATGCGGTACACTGCTGTAAGAATACTCAACATTCAAGGTTGAAAACATGACCCGCAGTGTTAGGTGCCAACTTGGTAGCTGTACTATTCCAGGTGCTATGTAGCATGCACATGTGCGCTACTTATCACCTGGCAATTGCACAAGGATTTCCGACAAATATTATTACTGGCTTCTCTTGTGTGATGGCTGAGCATTAGGGAGCTTTAGTCAGGTGGAGGCCTGAGTGATGCTCCCATATCCTGGACGATGGGAATTGATGTTTTGTGCTGTTCTTTGGCACTGCTGCCTCGCTTCCTGGGAGATGAGTGCGCACCAGCCCACCACGAGAGCCAGCAAGGAGGTTGCTAACAAGAGGTTAATGAAGTTTTAGAGGGGAGGGTCTATGCCAATTATTTTAAAACGTTAAAAAACACATACTCCCCACAGATTTTATTAACCCCTTGTTACCCATGTAGGCTGGTATCATGAGTCAACATGCATGGGGCTCCGCCATATTAGCCATACCAGCCCACATTGTTCATGATATGGGGGGCTCTGTAAGAGAAGGGCAACAAAGCCTCTCCCTCTCCTACAGTGCCCTTGTCCATATCATATCATGGACAAGGGTCTCTTCCCAAAGTATTTGAGCTTTAATAGTAGTATCAGCCTTTCTAGTGAACACTCTGGCCTTATTTTTTTAAGTATTGACTAGTTAGATCTTCTAAAAGTCCAAGGAACTCTCAGTAGCTTTCTCCACACCCACAGATCAAAAGCATCAATTTTTCTATGCCTTTATTGTCCAACTTTCACAGCCATATGTTACTAGTGATGTAGTGAATATACAATTTTCGGTTAGCGCAAATGTTCATGAACCGACTGCAGCGGGTTCCATAGACTTAAATGGCAGGCGAACGGTCGCCGACTTTAGTGGTTAATAGCAAAGCCCTCTTACAAGCTAGAAACGCCAAATTTGCAGGGTATGTGGAACAGGACAGTGGGTACAAAAAGACCTTACCGTTTTGGAGAAAATGGATTTATTTTAAATATCTCATTCTGAGTGTGGGAAATGTTTCCTGGGCCACCAAATGTAGAGATTAATAGCAAAGCCCCCTATGAGCTAGAAATACCAAATTTTCAGGGTATGTGAAGAACAGTGGGCACAAGAGGATTTTTTAAAAAGACCTTATAATTTTTGAGAAAATTAATGTTAAAGTTAGAAAAAAAAATAGCAAAGTTACTGCGGTAAAATGACAGATAGTGTATTAACATGTATATAAATGTATTATATATATATAGAGTGTGGGAAATATAAAACAAATGATGTGCCCCCCCCCCCAAGCCTCTTTAACCTCTTGTTCCCCATGCAGGCTGGGATAGCCAGAATGTGAAGCTCCGGCTGCACTCTGAGCTATACCAGCCTGCATAGTCCATAGTATGGGGGGCTCTGGGGGAGATGGGTGGCCAAGCCTCCCCTTCTCCCCAAAGCCTTTGTCAAATCCATGGACAAGGGGCTTTTCCCCACCTCCGATGCCCCAGGAGAAGGTGGGGCAGTGACGCCTTGGGGGGTTCATGGTGGCATCTGGGAGTCCCTTTTAAGAAGGGGACCCCAAGATACCAGTCCACTCCCCAGGAGAAATGAGTATAAGGGCACAAAGTACCCCTTACCCATTTCCACAAAGGGTTAATTTAAATAAAAACACAACAAAAAAGTATTTTATTTTTCTTAATTAACCATAAATACTTACCTGTACCTTTAAAAAAGTGTTCCCACACTCCCACAAATGCTTTTTGAATTCCCCACTCAGAACATATGAAAAAAAAATACATTTATAGATATGTTAATACATTATCTGTCATTTTACCACATTTAAATCACAACTTTTTTCTTCTAATTTTAACATCAATATTCTCAAAAACTACAAGGTCTGTTTGAAAAATTTTTTCCACTTGTTCCCACTGCCCTCCTTACCATACCCTGCAAATTTGGAGTTTGTAGCATGTATGGGGACTTTGCTATTAACCGCTAAAGTCTTGACTATGGGGACCAGCTGCCTAACCCCCCTTAAGGACCAGGCAATTTTATATGCAGGGGGGGCACATTTGGGGGGGTCAGGCAGCTGGATCCCCAGAATAGCATGATGAGCATGGTGTCCCCTGTGTAGCCTGGTGTCCCCCCGAAATGCCAGCAGCCTTTACTCACCTCCCAGGCTCCAGTGATGAGCAGCTCTAGGCCCCTTCACTCTGGAGGGCATCCTCGCTCGCACTGCTGTTAAGTTCCAGGTCGCCACATGATGACGTCATCAAGCCGGGACCCGACACTTACGTCAGAGCAAACAGGGTTGCCGGCCAGAGCAGAGGGGAGCAACGATGAGCGGGGGAACATCAGGAAGCTGAGTGGATCCTCTTCTTCCCCTCCTACCGTCGCTGCTGTAATAGTGATCACTACGATCCACTGGCAATTGTAGTGATCACGTGATCAGGAGGCAATCGCGATAGCTCCTAATCACTGAGGGGATTTGTCAGCTGTCATATTACAGCTTAATCTCCCTTCTCGGGTGTGCACGATAGCATTGGGAGCGAAAATGGCAGGTGGCGTAAATCCTATGCCGCATCAGGCTTAGACAGCCACACGTGCGGTATAAGATTTACTACGGGCGGTCCCCAGAAGGTTAATGCAAACGCAATTTAAAAAAAAAATAAATTAGCATCAAACGTGAACGGCAAACAGCCCAAGTTTTGTCAGGGTCGCGGAGCAGGCTTACCACGGGCTGCGGGTTCAAGAGACCCGATCGGCAAATGGAGTGGCTGGCAGACGGATGGCCGGGCTCTCGCGATCCAGGACGGGTCCGCGCTTCCGGGTTGGCCTCCTGGGGGTTGTGTGTCCGTGCGCGTGCGCGTCACTGGCGGTGGATTGACGTCTGCCGCCGGGGGCGTGTGCGGATGTGTTGCTGCGGCGCGGGGAGCAATGTGCGCGTGCGCAGGAGACTGTGCGCGCGTGCGCGGTTCTCTGTGGGCGCGGGTGCGCATGCGTGGCGCGCAATTCGAACGGAGGGCCGATCCAGCTCAGGTATTTAAGGCCCCTGCCTCCAGCACTCTGCGCTGATCGTATTGTCAGCTTTTGTGCCCCTAGCCTTGTTGCTGGCTCTCTCTTTATCCTGATCTCCTGTTGCTGACCCGGCTTGCCTCCGACCCTTCTTGATCTGCTTCCTCCGTTTTGACCTCGGCTTGTTTCTGGACCATCCTGCTCGCTGCCTGCCCTGACCTCAGATTGCCTTGATACTGTTTGAACCCTGCTGCCTGCCCTGACCTCGGATTGCATAAACGCATTGAACCCTGCTGCCTGCCCTGACCTCGGATTGCCTAAACGTTTTGAACCCTGCTGCCTGCCCTGACCTCGGATTGCCTAAACGCATTGAACCCTGCTGCCTGCCCTGACCTCGGATTGCCTAAACGTATTGAACCCTGCTGCCTGCCCTGACCTCGGATTGTCTAAACGTACTGAACCCTGTTGCCTGCCCTGACCTCGGACTGTCCATTATACTGAACCCTGCTGTCTGCCTGGACCCAGTGGAACCCGGAGCTCATCACTACAACGCCTTTGTCCTGCCCATGCCAAGGTACTTTCCAGTTTCAACCCAGTATCAGACCTCTCTAACCCAACCTCCACACCGAGGCATCACCTGTTCTCTGAACCACTGCTAGAGTCCTTCCTGGGTGCAACCTGGTGGGCACTAGGCAGCTAAGTAGTCCGCCGCCCATTAGGGGTTGCGGCCCATCACCCCCTCCTGGGGAGCTCTGGTGAAGACCCGTGGTCACTTAGACTCTGCACTCGGGAGTCTCGCACGGTAGTGGAACGGTCAACAGTACACGAGCATAACAGAACGATCAGCCCTTATGGATGCCTCTGGAGGGATGTCTCCTATCGACCAATTATGTCAACCGATCGCCAACCTAACGATTTCAGTGCAGAAGATCGAACAGGGTTACCAACAACTGCAGACACAAGTCCAAACCCTTACAGGCCCTCCGGCACAGGCGCCAGCACCAGCACCTGTTCCAGTTACCATCACCACTCCTACTCCTGAACCTAGATTACCTCTACCCGATCGTTTTTCTGGAGAAAGAAGTAAATTTCGACTTTTTAAAGGTGCTTGTCAATTACACTTCTCCTTACAACCCAGGACGTATGCTACTGAGGCCGCTCGAGTGGGAGCCGTGATTTCTCTTCTGCAAGGGGAACCGCAGGCATGGGCTCTTCGGTTGATGGAACAAGGGCATGAGTCCACTCAAACTGTCGCTGGTCTGTTCGAGGCGCTAGCAGAATTGTACGATGATCCAGGTCGAGCCGCCTCTGCAGAAGTCGCACTTCACTCTCTACGTCAGGGTAGACGCCCGGTAGAGGAGTATGTTACTGACTTCAGACGGTGGCAAGACGACACTCAGTGGAATGATGCGGCTCTCCGTTTTCAATTCAGAAAAGGACTATCCGACCAATTGAAGGACGAGCTAGGCAGAGTGGGAGTTCCTGCTACGCTAAAAGAACTCATTGATCTTGCTATCCAAATAGATAGGAGATTACGGGAAAGAAGGCTAGAGAGATCAGGAGCCACTTCTTCCACATGGTCTTTCCCAACTACCACTCCACATTCTCCTGCATCCGCTGGGTCAGGTGTTATTTCTGGAGATGAGGTGGAGCCTATGCAGATCGGTTTCACGAGGCCGTCTCTTTCTTCTGAGGAACGACAACGACGGATCTCATCTCGACTCTGCCTTTACTGTGGTGCTCCTGGGCACTTTCGGCAGAATTGTCCAGTGAGACCAACTGGTAAGATCAAATTAATGGAAATGGAGTATGAAATTCCGGATGCTCTTACCACCACTCATATACCTTTATTCTTGTCTCTTCAGGGTCCAGGCGGAATCAACGAGACTAGAGCCATCTTAGACTCCGGTGCATGCTCCTGTTTCATGGACATTGCTCTGGCCAAGAAGCTAAGTCTTCCTCTTCGGTTTAAAGAACAACCTCTCTCTTTCCAGTTGGCCGACGGATCTCCCATTAATTCAGGCCCTATCATCCAGGAAACTGTTCCTCTTTTAGTCACTATTAACCATCAACACCAAGAGTATCTCAGTTTCAATCTGATCAATTCTCCCCTGTTTCCTATCATCTTGGGGATGCCCTGGCTGCAGGTTCACAATCCGGATATTGACTGGAATACTCGAAAAGTGTCATTTGAGTCAGATTATTGCAAAGCCTCTTGTCTTTCCTCTCATGGACAATTATTATGTCTAGACTCCAAGAAACAAGAATTAATTCCGGCCATTTATCATGAATTCTTGGATGTTTTTGATAAAAAGGGTGCTGACAGGTTACCGCCTCATAGAATATACGATTGCCCAATTGAACTTCGACCAGGAGCTGAGATTCCATTTGGTCATCTTTATTCTTTGTCTGAAGCAGAACTCGTGGTTCTTAAAGAATATATTGACGAGAATCTTAAAAAGGGGTTTATCAGGCCGTCCACGTCTCCAGCGGGTGCAGGCATTTTCTTTGTCGAGAAGAAAGACGGATCCTTAAGGCCTTGTGTTGATTATCGGGAATTGAATAAAGTTACAGTTAAGAACCGGTATCCATTACCACTAATCACCGAATTATTCCAGAGACTCCGATCTGCCACAATCTTCTCCAAACTTGATCTCAGAGGAGCATACAATCTAGTACGTATCCGAGAGGGAGATTAATGGAAAACGGCCTTTCGTTCTCGGTTTGGCCATTTCGAATACCTCGTTATGCCCTTTGGATTGTGCAATGCACCCGCAACCTTTCAACACTTTGTCAATGATATTTTTCGGGATTTCCTGGATATCTTCATGGTTGTTTATTTGGACGATATCCTTGTTTTCTCATCCTCTCTTGAAGAACACCAGGTTCATGTTCGGAAAATATTGGGCAGATTAAGGGTTCATGGACTATATGCAAAACCAGAAAAATGTGAGTTTCACAAGGAAGAAATTCAATTTCTTGGTCTACAGATTTCTTCCCAAGGGGTCTCAATGGACCAGAGGAAGGTCTCAGCAATTCTGGAATGGCCAGCTCCTATCGATAAAAGAGGTGTCCAAAGATTTTTAGGATTCGCCAACTTTTACCGAAAATTCATAAAAAATTTCTCTTCAGTAGTCTTGCCAATTACACAACTAACTAAACAGCACCAAAAGTTTCAGTGGAGTCAAGATGCCCAGAACGCTTTTGATAAATTAAAGCATTTATTTACTTCTGCTCCAGTTCTTCGACATGCAGATCCCTCATCGCCATTTGTAGTTGAAGTGGATGCTTCTGACAATGCCATTGGAGCCATTCTTTCTCAGAGATTCGGACCTAAAGCATTACTGCATCCTGTAGCTTTTTTTTCTAGGAAACTTAACACGGCTGAGAAGAATTATGACATTGGAGACAAAGAACTACTGTCCATCAAGTCAGCGTTAGAAGAATGGCGATACCTATTGGAAGGAGCACAGCATCCAATTTTGATATTCACAGATCACAAAAATTTAGAATATCTCCGAACTGCTAAAAGACTCAGGCCTAGGCAGGCAAGGTGGGCCCTGTTCTTCTCACGCTTCGATTTCCATGTCACATACCGCCCTGGCACAAAGAACAACAAACCGGACGCGTTATCCAGGATGTTTCCTGACAGTTCAAAGGAAATCACCTCCGAATCATTAGATACCATTTTATCAGCACGTAATTTTCTCTTACTTCTACCTGAATTGATGGTTCAGATTCAACAAGCATCTACTTCCCTATCTGCTGAGACTAAGGATCAATTAGTTTACAGGAATAAAGTGTTCTATAAGGATGATCAGATTTTTGTGCCCAAGGATGTCCAGACTTCAGTGTTGCAATGGAATCATGATTATAAACTAGCAGGGCACTTTGGGTTCAAGAAGACACTCAATCTTCTTCAAAGAAAATTCTGGTGGCCAGGAATGTCTGAGGATTGCAAGAAGTTCGTGGAATCCTGTCTGATCTGTGCCAGATCAAAGACCCCTAGAGTCCGGCCGTGGGGGCTGTTGTCCCCGCTCCCTATACCCTCCCGCCCCTAGGATATGATATCTCTGGATTTCATTGTGGAACTTCCTCCTTCTCAAGGATTCACTACCATTCTAGTTATAGTGGATAGATTTTCCAAAATGGCACATTTCGTTCCTTTAAAGAAGATTCCTTCTGCAGCACTTACGGCTCAGCTTTTCTTGCAGGAAGTAGTCAAACTGCACGGATTACCTTCTGACATTGTCTCTGATAGAGGTGTACAATTTACATCAAAATTCTGGAAAGAGTTGTGTTCATTATTAGGGATCCAAGTGTCCTTATCATCTGGGTATCATCCGGAATCTAATGGGCAGACTGAAAGAGTTAATCAAGTCTTGGAACAATATCTTCGATGTTTTTCTTCTGTTGCCCAGGATGATTGGATATCACTACTACCTATGGCAGAATTCTCTTTCAATAATGCGGTACACTCATCTACTGGGCAAACTCCATTTTTTATTAATTATGGGTTTCATCCTACAAGTCTGCCAGGTGTGACGGAGGAATCATCAGTTCCTGAAGTACAGGATCGTGTATCCAAAATGAACAAGAACTTTGAGATAGTTCAGGATCTTCTGCAGCAGAGTCAACAAACAATGAAAAAACAGGCAGATAAAAAGAGGAGAAAGAGTCCAGAGTTTATGCCCGGGGACATGGCTTGGTTGGCAACAACTAACCTCAAATTGCGTTGCCCCTCCAAGAAGTTGGGTCCTAAGTATATTGGGCCTTTTCCAATTGAGAAGAAGATCAATGATGTAGCCTTTAAACTCACCTTACCTGATTCTTTGAAGATCCATTCAGTTTTCCATGTGTCATTTCTGAAAAGATTTATTCCAGATTCTTCTGGGAGAACAGTTGTTAAACCTCCACAACCCATTCTGATAGATGGTGCAGAAGAATTCGAGGTGGAAAAATTTTTGGATTCCAGAAGGTGTTCGGGGGTCTTGCAGTATCTGGTCAAGTGGAAAGGGTTTGGAGTGGAGGAGAATTCTTGGGAACCGGTTCAGAATGTACATTCTCCCAGGTTGGTCAGAATTTTTCACAGAAACTTTCCTGAAAAGCCAGGGCCTGAGGTCATTCGGAGACTGCCCTTAAGGGGGGGGCACTGTCAGGGTCGCGGAGCAGGCTTACCACGGGCTGCGGGTTCAAGAGACCCGATCGGCAAACGGAGTGGCTGGCAGACGGATGGCCGGGCTCTCGCGATCCAGGACGGGTCCGCGCTTCCGGGTTGGCCTCCTGGGGGTTGTGTGTCCGCGTGCGTGCGCGTCACTGGCGGTGGATTGACGTCTGCCGCCGGGGGCGTGTGCGGATGTGTTGCTGCAGCGTGGGGAGCAATGTGCGCGTGCGCAGGAGACTGTGCACGCGTGCGCGGTTCTCTGTGGGCGCGGGTGCGCATGCGTGGCGCGCAATTCGAACGGAGGGCCGATCCAGCTCAGGTATTTAAGGCCCCTGCCTCCAGCACTCTGCGCTGATCGTATTGTCAGCTTGTGTGCCCCTAGCCTTGTTGCTGGCTCTCTCTTTATCCTGGTCTCCTGTTGCTGACCCGGCTTGTCTCCGACCCTTCTTGATCTGCTTCCTCCGTTTTGACCTCGGCTTGTTTCTGGACCATCCTGCTCGCTGCCTGCCCTGACCTCGGATTGCCTTGATACTGTTTGAACCCTGCTGCCTGCCCTGACCTCGGATTGCCTAAACGCATTGAACCCTGCTGCCTGCCCTGACCTCGGATTGCCTAAACGTTTTGAACCCTGCTGCCTGCCCTGACCTCGGATTGCCTAAACGCATTGAACCCTGCTGCCTGCCCTGACCTCGGATTGCCTAAACGTATTGAACTCTGCTGCCTGCCCTGACCTCGGATTGTCTAAACGTACTGAACCCTGTTGCCTGCCCTGACCTCGGACTGTCCATTATACTGAACCCTGCTGTCTGCCTGGACCCAGTGGAACCCGGAGCTCATCACTACAACGCCTTTGTCCTGCCCATGCCAAGGTACTTTCCAGTTCCAACCCAGTATCAGATCTCTCTAACCCAACCTCCACACCGAGGCATCACCTGTTCTCTGAACCACTGCTAGAGTCCTTCCTGGGTGCAACCTGGTGGGCACTAGGCAGCTAAGTAGTCCGCCGCCCATTAGGGGTTGCGGCCCATCACCCCCTCCTGGGGTGCTCTGGTGAAGACCCGTGGTCACTTAGACTCTGCACTCGGGAGTCTCGCACGGTAGTGGAACGCAGAGCCGGGACAAGGTCCTCCAGCACCCAAGGCTGAGACACCAAAGTGCGCCCCTCCATCCCTCCCACCCCAGCCGTCACATACTGATTGCTATTAGACTAAGAGGCGCCACAGGGCCCAAAACCTCCCCAACACCTTAATATCTAGTTATCTGGCTTGCAGTCACTGCCATGTATCCCCTTTTCTTATTTCTTTCTGCTTCAAACACAATTAGGAATGACAGCTGAATGAATTGTGCGCCCCCTCCTACACTGCGCCCTGAGGCTGGAGCCTCTCCAGCCTATGCCTCGGCCCGGCCCTGGTGGAACGGTCAACAGTACACGAGCATAACAAGTTTGCTGGGAACTGTCCACCAGCTAACTGTTCGGGCCATCTCTATATGTTACTACTGGAACTTGCCATAACTGTCCTCCCAAGATCAACGTTGCCGTCACCATTTGTATTTCGTACTTCTTGGACAGCACACCTATCTTGCTTCAACGGCTGTGCCAGGTCTAGCCTGTGTGGCTGATACAGATTTGATGCAAGCAAAAAAGATGACCAGCACTTGCCAATTCTTAAAAAGCAGAATATTTATTCACAAAAAAGAGTGAATAAAAATAGCCATGACATCCGGACTCCCAGAATGTAACTTTACCTCTTGGTAGTAAGTATAGCGCTTATATAGCTCTTATATATAGTAAGTATAGCTCTTTGTCAAGTGAAATCATGCTTTCACTTGACAAAGAGCGGTTTATCCGTTCGAAACGGCGACACTCCGTTGTGACTAGAATTGGGCTGCAATGGAGGCGTAACCTATTCTGAAGGAAGTCCTCATGCCATTGTATGCATCTAAGAGCTTTACTTACTACCAAGACCTATAGTTACATTCTGGGAGTCCGGATGTCATGGCTATTTTTATTCACTCTTTTTTCTGAATAAATATTCTGCTTTTTAAGAATTGGCAAGTGCTGGTCATCTTTACTTTTTTGCGGTCACCATCTGTAGAGATCTTTAATACACATGATTTAGTTTTCTTTGTACATCATGAAATATACATTAATTATAAACATTATTTAAATAAAAATAATACTTCCACCATAGCCCCACTAAAAGGTCATGATATTCAGTTTGTTTGAAAAGAAGAAATGTCAGAATACAAAAAAAAAAATACTTGCAAGACACATTAGGCCTTTCAGAAGAACTACAATTCCCATCCTGATCAAATGTGATCTCTTTGAACACAAAATTGTATGATGGTGAATATTATGTTGGTGTATGGTTTATAAAGCTTTGCCTTACAGAAATATGGAATTACCCATGATAACAGCTGACATTATGGGTGTTTCTGCTGAGCATCATAAATACTTTAGCTAACCACCAGTACATCCTACAAAACCTTCTTGTTTAGGAGAGAACCATACGACAACTAGTGTTGGGCGAACATCTAGATGTTCGGGTTCGGGCCGAACAGGCCGAACATGGCCGCGATGTTCGGGTGTTCGACCCGAACTCCGAACATAATGGAAGTCAATGGGGACCCGAACTTTTGTGGTTTATAAAGCCTCCTTACATGCTACATACCCCAAATTTACAGGGTATGTGCACCTTGGGAGTGGGTACAAGAGGAAAAAAAAATTAGCAAAAAGAGCTTATAGTTTTTGAGAAAATCGATTTTAAAGTTTCAAAGGGAAAACTGTCTTTTAAATGCGGGAAATGTCTGTTTTCTTTGCACAGGTAACATGTTTTTTGTCGGCATGCAGTCATAAATGTAATACATATAAGAGGTTCCAGGAAAAGGGACCGGTAACGCTAACCCAGCAGCAGCACACGTGATGGAACAGGAGGAGGCGCAGGAGGAGAAGGCCACGCTTTGTGAGACACAACAACCCAGGCCTTGCATGAGGGCAAGAAGCGTGCGGATAGCATGCTTTGTACCGCCATGCAGTCATAAATGTAATAAAGATAAGTGGTTCAATAAACAGGGACCACGCGGCAACGCTAACCCAGCAGCAGCAGACGTGATGGAACAGGAGCAGGCGCAGGAGGAGAAGGCCACGCTTTGTGAGACACAACAACCCAGGCCTTGCATGAGGGCAAGAAGCGTGCGGATAGCATGCTTTGTACCGCCATGCAGTCATAAATGTAATAAAGATAAGTGGTTCAATAAACAGGGACCACGCGGCAACGCTAACCCAGCAGCAGCAGACGTGATGGAACAGGAGCAGGCGCAGGAGGAGAAGGCCACGCTTTGTGAGACACAACAACCCAGGCCTTGCATGAGGGCAAGAAGCGTGCGGATAGCATGCTTTGTACCGCCATGCAGTCATAAATGTAATAAAGATAAGTGGTTCAATAAACAGGGACCACGCGGCAACGCTAACCCAGCAGCAGCAGACGTGATGGAACAGGAGCAGGCGCAGGAGGAGAAGGCCACGCTTTGTGAGACACAACAACCCAGGCCTTGCATGAGGGCAAGAAGCGTGCGGATAGCATGCTTTGTACCGCCATGCAGTCATAAATGTAATAAAGATAAGTGGTTCAATAAACAGGGACCACGCGGCAACGCTAACCCAGCAGCAGCAGACGTGATGGAACAGGAGGAGGCGCAGGAGGAGAAGGCCACGCTTTGTGAGACACAACAACCCAGGCCTTGCATGAGGGCAAGAAGCGTGCGGATAGCATGCTTTGTACCGCCATGCAGTCATAAATGTAATAAAGATAAGTGGTTCAATAAACAGGGACCACGCGGCAACGCTAACCCAGCAGCAGCAGACGTGATGGAACAGGAGCAGGCGCAGGAGGAGAAGGCCACGCTTTGTGAGACACAACAACCCAGGCCTTGCATGAGGGCAAGAAGCGTGCGGATAGCATGCTTTGTACCGCCATGCAGTCATAAATGTAATAAAGATAAGTGGTTCAATAAACAGGGACCACGCGGCAACGCTAACCCAGCAGCAGCAGACGTGATGGAACAGGAGCAGGCGCAGGAGGAGAAGGCCACGGTTTTTGAGACACAACAACCTAGGCCTTGCATGAGGACAAAAAGCGTGCGGATATAGCAGCAATGCTTTTTGCCGCCATGCAGTCATAAATGTAATACAGATGAGAGGTTCAATAAACAGGGACCGGAAATGCTACACCATCCCAGATGTTCATTGGTCATGTTACTTGGTTGGGGTCCTGGAGTGTTGCGTAGTCATTTCCAATCCAGGATTGATTCATTTTAATTTGAGTCAGACGGTCTGTATTTTCTGTGGAGAGGCGGATACGCCGATCTGTGATGATGCCTCCGGCAGCACTGAAACAACGTTCCGACATAACGCTGGCTGCCGGGCAAGCCAGCACCTCTATTGCGTACATTGCCAGTTCGTGCCAGGTGTCTAGCTTCGATACCCAATAGTTGAAGGGTGCAGATGGATTGTTCGACACAGCTACGTCATCTGACATGTAGTCCTTGACCATCTTCTCCAGGCGATCGGTGTTGGAGGTGGATCTGCACGCTTGCTGTTCAGTGGGCTGCTGCTGCATGGGTGTCAGAAAATTTTCCCACTCCAAGGACACTGCCGATACCGTTCCCTTTTGGGCACTAGCTGCGGCTTGCGTTGTTTGCTGCCCTCCTGGTCGTCCTGGGTTTGCGGAAGTCAGTCTGTCTGCGTACAACTGGCTAGAGGAGGGGGAGGATGTCAATCTCCTCTCTAAAGTCTCCACAAGGGCCTGCTGGTATTCTTCCATTTTGACCTGTCTGACTCTTTCTTCAAGCAGTTTTGGAACATTGTGTTTGTACCGTGGATCTAGAAGGGTATAAACCCAGTAATTGGTGTTGTCCAGAATGCGCACAATGCGTGGGTCACGTTCAATGCAGTCTAGCATGAATTGAGCCATGTGTGCCAGAGTCCTACCAGAATCCTCATCATCCTCTTGTGAGCGTTGTGATAGTTGTTGTGATGCATCATAGTCGTCACCTTCCTCCTGGTCTGCTTCTGCTGACCATTCGCGTTGAATTGTGGAAGTCCAACGTGCACCGCTCTGGCCCTCGTCAGTGGTGGCATGAAATTCCTGCTCCAACTCCAGCTGTTCCTCCTCCTCTTCTTCGTCATAGCTGCTGGGGCCAGCGTTCCCTGAGGCGGATGGCCTGATGTTGGTACCATCACGCTGATCGTTTTCTCCTTCAGATTCCCCCAGTTGCATCATGACAGCTGTTTCCTTGATTTTCAACATTGACCTCTTCAGTAAACACAGCAGTGGTATGGTAATGCTGACTGAAGAGTTGTCACTGCTCACAAGCAACGTGGATTGCTCAAAATTTTGGAGGACTTGGCAGAGGTCCAACATGTTGGCCCAATCGGATCCACAGAAGCTTGGCAGCTGTCCGGATGCGCCTCGGTACTGCGCCGTCATGTACTGGACCACTGCACTCTTCTGCTCACAAAAGCGTGCTAGCATGTGCAGCGTAGAATTCCAGCGCGTAGGGACATCACACAGCAAGCGATGGTGGGGGAGATTGAAGCGCTCCTGCATCTTGGCGAGTGCCCCCGAAGCAGTACTGGAATTTCTACAATGTTTGGCCACTCGACGCACCTTCAACAGAAGATCGGTCACGCCTGGGTATGTCCTCAGGAACCGCTGAACTACTAGGTTCATCACGTGCGCCAGGCAAGGGATGTGTGTCAGCTTAGCCAACCTTAAAGCGCGAATGAGGTTACTCCCATTATCACACACAACCATGCCCGGTTTCAAGTCCAGCGGTGCCAGCCACAAATCCGTCTGTTCCTTTATTCCCTTCCAAATTTCCTCCCCTGTGTGCTGCTTATCCCCAAGGCAGATCAGCTTCAGCAACGCTTGCTGACGCATGCCAACAGCTGTGCTGCACTGCTTCCACGATCCTACTGCTGCTGGGTTAGCGTTTCCGGATGAGGTACAGCTTTGAGATGCGTTGGAGGAGAAGGAGTCAGAGAGGTAGGTGCTGCTGTTGTTATCCAGTGGGAGGGACGGCGGTGCAGCTGTTTGCGGCGTGGGCAACACCCGCGCCGTAGCAGGTGAGGAATCGCTGCCAGGCTCCACAAGGTTCACCCAGTGCGCGGTAAGGGAGATGTATCGACCCTGGCTGAACGCACTCGTCCAAGTGTCAGTGGTGAGGTGAACCTTGCAGGCAATGGCATTCTTCAAGCTTCGGGTTATTTTGCTGACCACGTGCTCATGCAACTCAGGCACTGCAGAGCGCGCAAAGTGGTAGCGGCTGGGAACCACGTAACGTGGGATGGCCACTGACATCATGCCCTTGAAGCTGTTTGTCTCCACCACTCGATATGGCAGCATTTCGCAGGCCAGAAGCTTGGCTATGCTGGCTGTTACTGCCACGGCCCGGGGGTCATTTGCTGGCAATTTCCTCTTGCGCTCAAACATCTCCGACACAGACAACTGAACTGTAGCGCTGCACACGGAAGGGCTGTTGGTTGTTGTGTTTGATGAACACTGGGAGACCTCAAGAGCACTACTCCGGAAAGTGACAGTGTCAGCGTCGCCTGATGTTTGTGAATGTTGTGAACCACGCAATGGCTGGGCTACTGCTGCTGCTGAGGCGGGTCTGGTGGTGAGTCTGGTGAATCCAAGGGAGGCAGTGTTGCTGGTACCCTGTCCTGCCGCGTTTGCCCACAGAGTGGGATGTTTGGATAGCATGTGGCGGCTCATGCTGGTGGTGGAGAGGTTGTTAATACTTTTCCCCCTGCTCAGGCGAGTCTTGCACACCTTGCAAATCGCCATGGTAACATCCTCAGTGCAGTCTTCAAAGAAAGCCCAGACTTTGGAGCACCTGCCTCCTTGCTGGCGATTTCCGTTTCCTCCTCTTTTGCCTCTCACTTGAACTTCCACGCTTGTGGTGCCTGAAATTGCTCGCTGCCTACCTTGTGGCACAAGGCGAACTCGTGCAGCAGTGGGTTCTTCAACAGACTCATCTGTGCTGCTGCTACGACGGCGATGTTCTCGTTCACAAATAAAATCTGGGTCTCTGTCCACATTGTCCATACCCTCCTCTTCCATCTCCTCAAACTCGTCATATGTCATTGTGGGGGGCCGCCGCCGTGGAGTAGAGCTCCCCAGAACAACCTCTGCGCAGCTCACTCCAACGTCGTCTTCCAGATCTTGTCGGCCGACCTCCTGCAATTGCAACCCCTCCTGCCCAACTTGCTCTATGATTTGGGTTTCCGAGTCCTCCTCGGACTCGCCTTGTATTTCAGTGCGCGGTGCATTTCCCACAGTTAATGGTTGTGAATCCGGGCACAACATTTCTGGCTGTTCCTCCATTGACCTTTCATAGGTGGAAGTTTGTTGGGCTGGGAATAGCTCCTGCGAATACCCCATTGTGTCCTGAGGTAATTCATAGGACTGGTTATCTGGCAGTTGTGTGCGTGGTGTCGCTGCCGGTTGTGTCAGCTTTGTGCCCACTGGCTCCTTGTAACTGGCTGAGGACTCGGACCTCGTGCGTGATGTGCTGGTGCTGCTTAACCCACTGCTGGACGCTTGAGAGGTCATCCAAGTAATTATCTGGTCCTGTTCTTTTGGATTTGTGAGGGTTGTTGTCCTGGACAACATGGGCGGTATTGAGTGGGTTTTCTTGGGTGCTCCTCTGTGGCCTGTACGTGAACCGTCAGGGGAAACACCTCTTTCCTTGCCCCTTCCTCTTTCACCGGATTTCTTCCTCATTTCACTTATCCTTACAGTACACGCTGACTGGCAGCAGTACAGTGGCAGTACAGAAATGCTATACAGTACCACTATTCCCAGCAGCGACACAGAGCACAATGCTATACAGTGGCGGGTGAGCGGTGTACTACTGTTCCCAGGCCCAGCAGACACAGAGTGGAAGTAAACACAATGCTATATAGTCTGGCTGAGCGGTGTACACAGAGTGGCAGTACACACAATGCTATATAGTCTGGCTAAGCCGTGTACACAGAGTGTCAGAAAACACAATGCTATATATAGCGTGGCTGAGCGAGGTGCACAGTGGCAGTACACACAATGCTATATTAGTCAGGCTAAGCCGTGTACACAGAGTGTCAGTAAACAATGGTATATAGTCTGGCTGAGCGGTGTACACAGAGTGTCAGTAAACAACGGTATATAGTCTGGCTGAGCGGTGTACACAGAGTGGCAGTAAACACAATGCTATATATAGCGTGGCTGAGCGAGGTGCACAGTGGCAGTACACACAATGCTATATAGTCAGGCTAAGCCGTGTACACAGAGTGTCAGAAAACACAATGCTATATATAGTGTGGCTGAGCGAGGTGCACAGTGGCAGTACACACAATGCTTTATAGTCAGGCTGAGCCGTGTACACAGAGTGTCAGTAAACAATGGTATATAGTCTGGCTGAGCGGTGTACACAGAGTGTCAGTAAACAACGGTATATAGTCTGGCTGAGCGGTGTACACAGAGTGGCAGTAAACACAATGCTATATATAGCGTGGCTGAGCGAGGTGCACAGTGGCAGTACACACAATGCTATATATAGCGTGGCTGAGCGAGGTGCACAGTGGCAGTACACACAATGCTATATATAGCGTGGCTGAGCGAGGTGCACAGTGGCAGTACACACAATGCTATATATAGCGTGGCTGAGCAAGGTGCACAGTGGCAGTACACACAATGCTATATATAGCGTGGCTGAGCGAGGTGCACAGTGGCAGTACACACAATGCTATATATAGCGTGGCTGAGCGAGGTGCACAGTGGCAGTACACACAATGCTATATATAGCGTGGCTGAGCGAGGTGCACAGTGGCAGTACACACAATGCTATATATAGCGTGGCTGAGCGAGGTGCACAGTGGCAGTACACACAATGCTATATTAGTCAGGCTAAGCCGTGTACACAGAGTGTCAGAAAACACAATGCTATATATATAGCGTGGCTGAGCGAGATGCACAGTGGCAGTACACACAATGCTATATATAGCGTGGCTGAGCGAGGTGCACAGTGGCAGTACACACAATGCTATATATAGCGTGGCTGAGCGAGGTGCACAGTGGCAGTACACACAATGCTATATATAGCGTGGCTGAGCGAGGTGCACAGTGGCAGTACACACAATGCTATATATAGCGTGGCTGAGCGAGGTGCACAGTGGCAGTACACACAATGCTATATATAGCGTGGCTGAGCGAGGTGCACAGTGGCAGTACACACAATGCTATATATAGCGTGGCTGAGCGAGGTGCACAGTGGCAGTACACACAATGCTATATTAGTCAGGCTAAGCCGTGTACACACAGTGTCAGAAAACACAATGCTATATATATAGCGTGGCTGAGCGAGGTGCACAGTGGCAGTACACACAATGCTATATATAGCGTGGCTGAGCGAGGTGCACAGTGGCAGTACACACAATGCTATATATAGCGTGGCTGAGCGAGGTGCACAGTGGCAGTACACACAATGCTATATATAGCGTGGCTGAGCGAGGTGCACAGTGGCAGTACACACAATGCTATATTAGTCAGGCTAAGCCGTGTACACAGAGTGTCAGAAAACACAATGCTATATATATAGCGTGGCTGAGCGAGGTGCACAGTGGCAGTACACACAATGCTATATATAGCGTGGCTGAGCGAGGTGCACAGTGGCAGTACACACAATGCTATATATAGCGTGGCTGAGCGAGGTGCACAGTGGCAGTACACACAATGCTATATTAGTCAGGCTAAGCCGTGTACACAGAGTGTCAGAAAACACAATGCTATATATATAGCGTGGCTGAGCGAGGTGCACAGTGGCAGTACACACAATGCTATATATAGCGTGGCTGAGCGAGGTGCACAGTGGCAGTACACACAATGCTATATATAGCGTGGCTGAGCGAGGTGCACAGTGGCAGTACACACAATGCTATATATAGCGTGGCTGAGCGAGGTGCACAGTGGCAGTACACACAATGCTATATATAGCGTGGCTGAGCGAGGTGCACAGTGGCAGTACACACAATGCTATATTAGTCAGGCTAAGCCGTGTACACAGAGTGTCAGAAAACACAATGCTATATATATAGCGTGGCTGAGCGAGGTGCACAGTGGCAGTACACACAATGCTATATATAGCGTGGCTGAGCGAGGTGCACAGTGGCAGTACACACAATGCTATATATAGCGTGGCTGAGCGAGGTGCACAGTGGCAGTACACACAATGCTATATATAGCGTGGCTGAGCGAGGTGCACAGTGGCAGTACACACAATGCTATATTAGTCAGGCTAAGCCGTGTACACAGAGTGTCAGAAAACACAATGCTATATATATAGCGTGGCTGAGCGAGGTGCACAGTGGCAGTACACACAATGCTATATATAGCGTGGCTGAGCGAGGTGCACAGTGGCAGTACACACAATGCTATATATAGCGTGGCTGAGCGAGGTGCACAGTGGCAGTACACACAATGCTATATTAGTCAGGCTAAGCCGTGTACACAGAGTGTCAGAAAACACAATGCTATATATATAGCGTGGCTGAGCGAGGTACACAGTGGCAGTAAACAATGCTATATATAGTGTGGCTGAGCGAGCGGTGTACTACTGTTCCCAGCAGCGACACACAATGACTGGGGGGGACCCTGGCTAGCGTGGCTGGAGAGCGAACTACCCTGCCTGCCTACCCAAAGCTAAACCCACAGACAAATGGCGGAGATATGACGTGGTTCGGGTATTTATTTACCCGAACCACGTGACCGTTCGGCCAATCAGAGCGCGTTCGGGCCCGAACCACGTGACCCGTTCGGCCAATCACAGCGCTAGCCGAACGTTCGGGGAACGTTCGGCCATGCGCTCTTAGTTCGGCCATGTGGCCGAACGGTTTGGCCGAGCACCGTCAGGTGTTCGGCCGAACTCGAACATCACCCGAACAGGGTGATGTTCTGCAGAACCCGAACAGTGGCGAACACTGTTCGCCCAACACTAACGACAACACCTTCAAGATTAAATGGTCCTTTTCGTGACTGTGCAAGTTCAGCCACACCTGTGCAGTAAGCCAAAACTATGTATTTATGAACGGCTCTGAGCTACTGCACATGTGTGGCCATTCTCATGCAATATGGCCGTGCTCATTCACAAAGGGCAGTGCAACCATGAACTGTCAGAGGAACCTGGCAAGCAGTGGTGGTGTGGAAGAGGATGCAGAGGCTTCCCTCTACCTAGGTAAGTACCGTATTTTTCGGACTATAAGACACACTTTTTCTTCCCAAAAAGTAGGGGGAAAAAGTCAGTGCGTGTTATGGTCCAAATGTACAGAATTTGGACCACATATATATGGTGCAGCTGTGATGCATTCTAACCATATACAGCAAATACTTTCTCCCAGCAATGCCCCAAGCGTAGTGCAGAGTCAGAGCGAGTCCATCTTCAATAAAAGTTAATGCTGACACCTGGTCCCCCCTACAATGCCCGCGGCAGCAATCGGTATGTAGCCAATGCGTGGTTATAATGCTGATAATTGCCGATAATAGTATATAGCGTACCCTACAATCCCCGTGGCAGAGATAGCTAATGCAGAGCACATCAGAAGCTGTTAATTACCCATCTAGCTGGCGCGTCCTCCATCTTCTCTTCAGTCTTTAGCCGGTGCAGTGTAATGCTGTCAAACACAGCATCGGCACGCTGCAAATCCTATCTCCTCGTTACTTCCCGGTGTAGTGGGCTCTCCCTGCCTATTGGCTGCGATACCTCTTCGGGTGGGACCAAGAAATCCAATCCCTACGCATTGCAGGGCTGGCAGCCAATAAGGATTAACAGCTTCTGCTGCACTCTGCATTAGCTATCTCTGCCACGGGGATTGTGCGGTGAGCTATATACTATTACTGCCATTATTATTATTATTATCAGCAATTATCAGCATTATAACCTCGCATTGGCTACGCACAGATCGCTGCCGCGGGGATTATAGGGGGGCATTAACTCTGATTGAGGATGGACTTGTGCTGGCTGAATTACGGATCACTGCAGTGGGGATTGTGCAGGGGACCAGGTGTCATATGCAGCTTGTCAGCATTAGCTTTTATCCTTAGACTTCGTTGTTTGAAGGGTACTGTCATGCCTTGGGAGGAGATGGAGCAAGGGCAGCTGTGTGCAAAAAATACAGGGTGAAGCTTCTGCTGCATCATTCTGGGCAGACCTACTCCACACTAAGCACCTCATTACCCGTTTGTACTCCACATTTGTTCACTGTGAGACACAGAAATAATCGCCAAGGCTGTCTATTTACGTAGGTCTCCCTCATTCCTAAATTGTCATTCTCTTCACATCTGTAGCTAGTGTTGCAGGGATTCGTTTTTCAGGAATTAGTGTAGCTGGTGGGGGCAGCAGGAATTGGTGTAGCTGAGCAGTGTAGCTTAGATAGACAGCTTGGGGGGAAAGCTTCACAAGATTCCTCTGTAACATAGATGCAACCAGGTTTAGTATCTTTTCTTTTTTCCCCTGGATTTTATCCTCTAAACATATCTTATGGTCCGGAGCGTCTTATAATCTGAAAAATACGGTATCTCAATTATTGTCCTCTGGAGAGTTCAGGTTTACTTTAAGTTCACTAATAGCTGATACATAGTTAGATCTTCATAGAATCAGAATTGTTTATTTCGCCAAGCATAACAGTGTCATGCCCGGAATTGGGTTTGGCACAATACATAGCTCAAGAAGAAGACATGGATAGATAATGGTGAACAAACATGCAAGAGTAGACTAGAGGAGGAACAACAATCAAGTAGAGGAACATCAACCATCAATTACATTACATCAATTAAATTTACATTAATTACATTTACATTGTGCATAACAGATCATCCTGTATACTGTTCCAGTCTGACATAGGGATAGCGTTAGCCATTTGGTTTAATTGATTGAATGGTCATGTCACTTTTGGGGTGTGGGGGCACAGATGGGAGAATGTGGAGGGAGTTCAAGAGGCTGACAGCTGAGGGGAAGAATTAGTTCATGTGTCTAGCGGTCCTTGTGGGGATGACCCTAAGCCTCCGTCCCAATGGAAGCAACCTGAAGTAGTGGTTGCCTGGGTGGGAAGGGTCATTTGCAATCCTCAGTGCCCTAGTACGCAGCCTTGGATTGAATAGGTGGGCAAGTGAGGGTAGGGGTCTACCAATGATCCTCTCCGCTGACCTGATGACCCTCTGTAGTTTGTGCTTGTCACTGGCGGTGGCGCCGGCATACCAGACCAAAATTGAAGAGCAGAGGATCAATTCAATGGTGGCAGAGTAGAAGCTAGTTAGAATCTCTTGGGCCATGCCAAACTTCCTCAGTTGGCGAAGGAAGAAAAGTCTTTGTTGGGCTTTCCGCTGGATACTGGAGATATTAGCCTTCCAGCTGAGGTCGTTGGAGATGGAAGTGCCCAGAAGACGGGCACATGGTACTCTTGCTACCTCCATGCCGTCAATGCAGATCGGAGGTGGAGTGGAAGCAGCCTTCCTGAAGTCTATAATCAGCTCGACTGTTTTTGCCGTGTTTAGCACCAGACTGTTCTCCTTACACCAACTGCAGATTCTCTCTACCTGCTGGCAGTACTCCTGAACATTATCATTGGTGACCAGGCCAACAATGGTAGTGTCATCAGCAAACTTGATGACCTTAACAGAGTCAGCTTCAGATCTGCAGTTGTTCGTGTAGAGGGAGAACAGGAGAGGCGACAAGACACAGCCTTGAGGTGCACCAGTGATTGTTGTCATTTGTTTTGAGTGGATGTTCCACAGTTTGACGACTTGGGTCCTGTTGGTGAGAAAGTCCGTGATCCACAGGCGTGGATCGGGATGGACACCAAGTGTAGCTAGATCATCCTGGAGAATGCGTGGGCAGATGGTATTAAAGGCCGAACTGAAGTCTAGGAGTAGTATTCTGGCATAAGTGTCTGGCCTGTCAAGGTGGTCATAGATGAGTTCCAGGCAGGTGTTAATGGCATCGTCTGTGGACCTGTTTGCCCTGTAGGCGAACTGGTAGGGGTCCACAAGGGGCAAGGTGGAGTGCTTGAGAGTGGATAGGACTGCCCGCTCCAGAGTTTTCATGATGACGGGCGTCAGGGCCACAGGCCTAAAGTTGTTAAGTTCGGAGACGCCCTGCTTCTTAGGGACCGGTATGATAGTGGACCTTTTGAAGCATGCAGGGACCTGGCCTTCCTTTAGTGACTTGGTGAAGATGGTGGAGAGGATGGGAGCAAGTTGCCGAGAGCAGGTTTTCAGGGTGATTGGGGACACGCCATCAGAGCCGCAGGCTTTCCTAACGTTTAATGTGGACAGGAGGTACAGGACATCAGCCTCGCCCACCACCAGTGGGGAGGGTTGATCCTGGGTGACGTTCTTGGGGCCCAGAAGGGGAGTAGGTGTTTTTAGAAGCTCCCCCAAATCTACCTGTCTCTCAAACCTGCAGTAGAATTTACTAAGATCTTCTGCCAGTTTATGGCATAACTTGTAGACTTTGACATAACGTTAATTTCTTTATTGCTTTAGTAAACAGCAGTATATCAATCTGCTAAATAAAAAGTAATGATCTCAAATTGAAGTTAGATATACGTGATGATCATTTGCTTGCTAAATTTAAGTTAAGTTTTGTGTAGGACTACTTGATTTTGATCAGGCTTTAGCAGAAATTATACTTCTGCCACGCCTTTAAACCGATCTACGCAGTACAAAGCTATGTGGCCATCTACGTTTAAATCAAAGTTATATTGACTGGGCTCTAGTTTTTGGTTAATTTTTATTTAATGTTTTTATCGTTATATTTGTAACCAATTGTGAATGTTGCTTGAAGTATTGCTAGCTTAAAAGGATGACAAATCTTTTTGTTTCTAAAATGTCTTTTTATGTCTCCAAGGTTTTGAATGTCATTCAGCTAATAAAGGACTTATGCTGCCTGTTTTCAAAGCACTGCATTTCTAATAGTAGGAGCTGTACTGGCAATTGGTTATTTCAAAGTGCAGTAAGGAAAGGGAAAGTAAATCACAGTATATTTCATATCCTCATTGGCTCTATATGAGCACCACTTGAAAAATCATGTAATCTGGAGCAGTGGTTTGTCAACCTCTGATAGACCATGTTTTTTCTTGTAAATTACATGTTTTCAGACCCCAGTTCTAAGCTTGACACAGACAAAATGATTTATAAATGATAATGTTTTTATACATTTTTTTTTATTCCAAAGTGCATTCATAACTTCTGTTTCCATTTGAAATAATAGGTTGTATGGAGAAATGCCGGAAGAGCAGAAAACAGGAAACAAACAAAAACTAAGGAACATATTTATCAACAAGTTAAAATTAAGTAAAAAATAAGTGGACACCAATTTCCCAATCCCCCACCTGCTTCCACATATTTTCTTTTAAACCATATTTATTATCGTGCTTTCAACATTGTGCAAATAATGAAGAGAGGTCATTAATTTTGGTGTCATCTATAAATGCGCACTGTGCAAAGCCTACCACAGATTTCTCCTTTTTCCTTGTTGTTGGGAGACACTTGTAGATGGACACCCAGGCATGAGGACTGCTGGTTAGCAGGAACAGAGCCAGTGAGGCAAGAGCCTCATACATACACTAGATGATTCTCAGCCCAGGCGGCTGGTAGTGGCCATCTCTTTTGAGAGTTCAGTGTGTGTATGGTGGCCCTGATCCTCCCCGTCACTGAGAGATCCAAAGTGCTGGTTCATCTCGACCAGCATTCTTCTCTTCCTTCACTCCATAGCAACAGAGCATGCCGCTAGCTTGTAAGAGAGCAAGGCGACTGTACAGCACTCGGCTCTGAACTGTCAGTCAAGGGACTGAGTCCTCAACCTTGCGGGCGACAATAGCTGTGTACACAACTTAATACAATTAATCTGCATTGTGGCTAAGACGCCTTTTTTCCCTAGTGTTCCTTGTAAATTTTCCAGTAAATTAATTTATGAGAAAACATGCAGCTTTATAAATTAATGGTAGCCGATGCCAGTGCCAGTTTTATTCGAATTTGGATGATATAGTTAAACCTTTATCATTACCAAGAGATCCCCATACCCAAATAAACAAGAGCTGCGATTGTCAAATAAACAAAATGGACCTGCCACTGCTCATCATTAAAGCCTTAATTTTACAGTGGTAGATTTCTTTACAAAGCTCTTTATTTTTCATCAATGCAGAAAAAAAAATTCTCTCCTACTGATCATACAACATGGCCTCCTGATCAATTGTGTTGATCAATTTCCTACTGAAGGATGGATTAGGCATGCTAGAAAACCTCAGTTGCAAGGGCTCATTCAGGTGCGTGGCAGTAATGGCATATGATTCTCCAAAGGACTGACAGACTGCCTGCCTTTCTTTCCCCAAGTGAATCCCCCCCCCCCCCCCCCATGCCCATGGTGAGTGTTGCATCCTCATCTGTTACAATGGTGTCAGTACATGCGCCGGTGTCATGTGGTACAAGTGCTTGCAGTGACAACTGAAAAAGACGTGTTAGATAAGGTCCAGACCAAGACACTATCTACTGTACACTGAGTTTGATCTTCTTGTGTTTGTGTGGATTTCCTGTAGGTCCTTTGTTTTCCACTCACAACAAGCAGTGCAGCAATAAGTTATGAAGAGGTTGAAAATGGAATTTTGAATCTCACATATCCTGTACATAAGAATTGTGCAATCCCTGTAAGAAACATAGTAATCTAAACTCATTATGTTCATAATTGAAGAATAAGGAATACTTACTTCTTTAACAAAGTATTCTACAACACAGAAAAAAGTAAAACCTTAAAAGGACAACTGAAATGAGAGGTATATGGAAGCTGAATAGGTGTCCCAAGTATTGGTAGCCAGGCATAGGTGCCCCAGTATAAGTAGCTTCTGGTATGGATGCCCCCAGTATAGATAGCCAGGCATAGGTGCCCCTAGCAGTTGGCTGATGGTGTAATGGTTAAGGGCTCTGCCTCTGACACAGGAGACCAGGGTTCGAATCTCGGCTCTGCCTGTTCAGTAAGCCAGCACTAATTCAGTAGGAGACTTTGGCAAGTCTCCCTTACACTGCTACTGCCAATAGAGCGCGCCCTAGTGGCTGCTGCTCTGCTCTGGCGCTTTGAGTCCGCAAGGAGAAAAGCGCAATATAAATGTTATTTGTCTTGTCTTGTCCTAGTATAGGTAGCTTCTAGGTTCTGACATCACACTGTTGGAGGGGTTTCACCACAATATCAGCCATACAGACCCCTTCTGATGATCTACAGTATTTGAGAAAAGGTTAAGATTTCTCATGGGAAAAGGGGTATCAGCTACTGATTGGGATTACGTTCAATCCCTAGTTACAGTTCCTCTTTAGTACTCACCAGAAGATGGATTGGAGAATCCATGGTGATGGTGACATGATAATCATTCTCCAATGTATCTTTCCAAATTGCACACTGCAGGAACAAACAACGGGCATTAACCATTTATGCCACGAGGACGTGAGCCTCACGTCTGCAGCAGCAGCTGCTACAGTTGCAGGGACGCGCTAGTCACGTCCCTGCAGTGTGGGGTGTTTTGCAGGCGATCGTGATGTTGCTGGTAGCAGGGGGGATTGGCTGCAGGGGACAAAGGTCCCCTGTACTAATCCGTACATGTCCGCCGAGAATAAACACTGTTTTTGTTCAAAAACAGTGTTTATTCTTAAAGTGGACCCAAATTAAAAATACAAGATTTCAGAAATAAAATCTATTTTCTAACTTATAATAATAAATAGCAGCCTTTTTCAGCTGCATAATGACAAATATAAAATATTTTACATTTATAGGAAGAACCCCTCTCTTCTTTTCATATTGCCGGGACAGAATCCGGCAGACTGGTGGAGGAGATAAAAAACAAAAACAAAACACAGGCTGCTACTGATGATGTCACAGGAGAGGTGATCTCAGCTTGTGTGATATTTCACATAGATGACTCCCCTGTGAGGGAGGGTAGCTGATGACAAACACACCCATGATCTAAAACCTTCTACTAAGCTCAGATGTAATGGCTGCCACCTGTATAACCCTAGTTATGAAAAGAGAAGGGTGAAAAGCAAGCACTGAAATGCTCATAGGCTTGAAGGAGTGTTTATTTATCTTTGTATGTGTCAGAGTGGTGCAACTAAATATTTTGAATTACAAATTTTTTGTTTTGGGTCCGTTTTAAATAGAGCCCTTGCTCTTCCTTCCAGCGCCGCTTTCCGCCACTGACCGTTAAATTTAATCTCCCCGCAGGCCCATCCATGATCGCGGGCTCCCATTGAAGCCTGCATCACTTCCCTAGTTACAATGTAGCAACAAATTGTTTCCTACTTGTACTTATATGCTAATAGGATTTGCTCAGCAGGGACATCTTGTGGCCAAATAGTAAAATGACACATACTGACTTTAGGGAATAAAAGAAATAATAATATCTATGTCAAGAGGGCATATTATTATAAATTTATGGGCTAAAAATAATGATGGATTTAAAACTGAAAAAAATTTACCTTTATTTCCAAATAAAATATTGTCACCATACATTATACTAGGGATATAATTTTAATGTTGCAATAATGGGGACAAATGGGCAAATAAAATGTGTGGATTTTAATTATGGTAGCATATGGTATTTTAAAACTATAATGATTGAAAACTGAGAAATAAAGATTTTTTCAATTTTTTTTCTTAATTATTCTCGTTAAAATGCATTTAGAATAAAATAATTCTTAACATAATGTACTGCCCAAAGAAAGCCTAATTGGTGGCAGAAAAAACAAGGTATAGATCTTTTCTTTTGTGATAAGTAGTTATAAGGTTATTGGGGAATGAAAGGGAGGAGCGCTGAAATGGGAAAATTCCTCTCATGTCATAAGGTGAAAAATACAGTATGCTGAAATGGTTAAAGATCGCTCAACCGATCACGGCAATTTGCAAGGAAGTCTGTTGGTATCTGAACGATTGCTTATTGAGTGATCGTTGCACATTGCTAAACATGACCGTGTGATTGCGAAAACAGAAGCAGACAAAGTCGTCCACCCCAAATAAAGTTGCTGCAAAAATCGTGTTGTGGGTATAGGCCTTAAGCGACTGTTAGTGATGGGATTTACTATATGTATCAGAATTATATAAAGGGGTAATTACATTGGGCTTTTATTTCACATGTTTTAAAGGGAATGTCCACTTGTAATATAACATTGCTGTGTGTGTGTGTGTGTGTGTGTGTGTGTGTGTGTGTGTGTGTGTGTGTGTGTGTGTGTGTGTGTGTGTGTGTGTGTGTGTGTGTGTGTGTGTGTGTGTGTGTGTGTGTGTGTGTGTGTGTGTGTGTGTGTGTGTGCGTTGTGTGTGTGGTGTGTGTGGTGTGTGTGTGTGTGTGTGTGTGTGTGTTTTCCTGATAGTAAACTTGAATTGTAATTCTTTGCAATACTCACTTTGCTGGACAAGTAGTTAGTTGCACAGAGAAGGAGTCCTTGTTGCTCATTTTAAACATTTTCAGATCCTGCATTAATCCACCAAGCAGCTGCAAACTTTCACACTCCACCAGCTGCTTGAAGAATAGTGTGAATTGTCTGTTTTTATATCAACGTAAAAACTAACAAGCAACGTGTGTGATTAATTACTATTTCACTTTATAGAACTGAAGTCTTTGCACTTTTCTCAATGAAAGTGGTATCCCCTGTAACTTGACAGAATCTGAAAAAGCATGATATGCCAGAGTATTCACATATTTTATTTAGAATAACACAATTTACGAAAATGTATTGTGTAAGGTGTAGTAATGTGTAATTGAGCTATAATACCTAAGGCATTCTGCCCCTGTGTCTCTGGATCATACAAAGTATTACCTTGTTTTGAAAGATCCACTGAGAGTCGGTGCTCTACAGAATTTCTGTGAGATTTGGTTCTCTGCAGAGATTCAATGAGATCTGCTACTCCAGCACACCTGTGGTTTGGACCTGTGAGGGTAGCACATTACAGGGCTTCTCAGTACACTGAAAGCTGCAATGTGATCTGTGGTGAAAGTCACAGCTGAGTTAGGCCCTATTTCCACAAGGATATTAAATTATGCAATTGTTTTTCTGTATGCGCATTTCCACATTATTGAATGCAACTTTTTATGCGAATTTCACATGCATGTAGCATAATTCACAATCATCACATGGGAAATGGACACGTGGTGAGAAAGTCAGAAGCAAGTTGTCCGATTTTTTTTTCAGATCAGAATGGACTACAAAAAACATATTTAATGTAATAATAATTTGCATTGTGCTTTTTCTCCTGGAAGACTTAAAGCGCTTAAGTTGCAGCCACTAGGACGCTCTCAGTAGGCAGTACCAGTGTTAAGGGGTTTTGCCCAAGGATTACTTGCTGAATAGGAAGAGCTGAGATACAAACCCAGGTCACATCTGTGTCAGAGGCTTTGCCCTTATAGGGAACCTTAACTTAGAGGGATATAGATGTTTCCTTTTGAACAATACCAATTGCCTGGCAGTTCTGCTGATCTCTTTGGCTGCAATAGTGGCTGAAACACAAACCTGAAATATGAAGCTAATCCAGTCTGACTTCAGGCAGAGCACCTGATCTGCATGCTTGTTCAAGGGCTGTGGCTGAATGTATTAGAGACACAGGAGCAGCAGTAGAGTCCGGCAACTGGTATTATTTTAAAAGGAAAAATCCATATCCTTCTCAGTTTAGGTTCCCCTTAACCACTTGAGGACCACAGTGTTAAACCCCCCTAAAGACCAGGCCATTTTTTAACAAATAGGCCACTGCAGCTTTAAGTCCTCGCCGCAGGGCCGTCCAACTCAGCACACAAGTGCTCCCTCCCCCCGCCAGCCAATCAGTGTGATCAGCTGTCATAGGCTTCAGCCTATGACAGCGGATCACTTCCGCAGCTACAGAGATTGCCTTAGCGCTGTACAGGTTAATTAGACTAACAGTCTCCTATCGGTGATCGTCACTGGGAGACTACAGAGCGGGGATGCCCGCAATCCCCTGCAAACTCCGCCCCGAGGACCTTATGCCAATCGGCGTTAGGCGGACCTGGGGCTGCCACCGCGTTTACGCCAGTCGTAAAGTAGTTAATATGACAGCCAACATATTAGCATTTCTTAAAAAAAATAAAATATCATGTTTCATTTAAAGCTTTAGTTCACCTTTGTTTTCTATACTTACTTTTCACAATGAAATTGTGAATAAAAAATGTCCATTATGCAAAATGAATATGTAAACTTGCTACTGCCAGCTGTCACTGGTGGCCAGGTCCACTCTGCCAACAGCCTGCATCCCCTCACAATGCTCCTCCCTTTTCAGAAATCTTACCTGGCCCAGCAGCCCATCAATGACAATCCACATCATGGAAGAGCAAGGTGACTGCAATCCTTGCAGGAGCCACACCTTCTTAGTGACTGACAACCAATGGATAGGCTGCCGTCCTCTAAGGAGATGGGGCAAAGGCAGAGATCTCAGTCAGTCTCAGCACCATGATATGCAAAACGTAATGGGAGTTACCATATGACGGGGTGAGAAGGGAGTTCAGATAAAGGTAGAGGAGGCTGCAGGTTGTTTATATTGTAAATATGGCCATAATTCACAGGTAGTAGCAGCAACTTTGCAATTATATATAGTAAAACAAAGCATTTTTTGAGAAATCATTTTAAATGTGTATTATTATTATTTCTTTATAACAGCGTTTCTAAGAAATGCAATTATAAAAATAAACCTGAACCTGAACCAGGGAGTATTAGAAATATGTACATCAAAATACCATTCATTGTGTTGCTGGCAAAAGATCACTCGGCGTATAATTGTTTAATTGTAAAAATCCTGACAGTAAAGCACGTTTAATACGCTAACAAAAAAGTTACACTACTATTATGCAACTCAAGGAAATAAAAGGTGTAATAATTTGCCTATACACAGCAATTCAGTAAGGGTTTGTCAGACGCAAGGTATAATTGTGATCTGGGTCTCTGTCAAGGCTTATAAACATTTGCAGACATTATAAAATACTTTGCAGTATTATATACTTTAGAATAAGCAATGTTAACATAAAATAAGTAAACACTTATTGTATTTAAAAGGACATTAAAGAGCTCACAGAGTCTGGTCTATTAAAGGGACAGTTTTACATCTGGAAAGTGTTTTGTGTTCACTTAACTCCATCATTCCTGGAGATTTCATAGGATTTTTTTCTTCTTTTGTCAATTATGCCATCTGTTTGCCAGAGAGCTCTTTCAGATTCTATGCAGGAGGCGGGTGCCAGGAGTCACTCTGTCTCCCAGCAAACTCATTCCCCAGCTCAGTGAAATAAATAGTTCCTGGTGCCAAACACGTCTTGGATGTCTTTCACTGGACAAGTCTGAGATGGTTTGTTCATCACACCTAAGAGTGTTAGATGTAAAGACGTACATTACAGCAGGAACAAGAATTATGTTTTCTTATCCAGAATACCGTGTTACCACGTTCTATAAAAACATGTCATTTTCTTCTTTCATATTTCTGCAGCCATCACAGCTGAATGTGGAGGTACAGGAGTGACAGAGTACAAGTGAGGGCATGAGTTCAGGACTGCAGAGATAAAGTCATTTTTTGGCTTTTAGTACAGGAAGAAGGAAAAGATAGAAACTTTGAAGATTATTTATAGAGCCTCAACTCTTTCACAGTGCGTATCAAGGCACAGGATCCAGGAAGAACGCCAGCAGGCACCTACCTAGAACTGTTGGCGCCAGATTTCAATACTTAAAGGGGCACTATGCTGAAAAAAAAATTTCATATGTACACTTTCATATATGGTGTAAATTTGTCCCAGAGTAAATGCAGTATATATATATATATATATTTATTTTATTTTAATTTTTTTTACTTCCTATGTAACTGTCTCTTAAAGTGGATATTATACTTTACCAACTCTGAAACTCTTAAAGATAGGTTTCGGATTAGGCCATCTTTTGGGGGGATTCTCTGGATTTATTTTATTTTTAAAAGCACTCCTTCAAAGGCCAGTGGCATAGTCCTACTGCCAGAACAGTGTGCACATGAGTAGGCAGACTGGCTAGCATTTTTGTATAGGTCGTTTCCAGGGAGTGCTTTTAACCTCCCTGGCGTTCTATTAAGATCGTGGCAGAGGAGGCAGGAAGTAGAAGAAACCGGCACTGCTGAAAGCTGTATTTATTCTCCAATTGATTAATGGTACATGCGTATGCAATAAAACATGCTGTAAATACTGCGGTATAAGAAACAGAGTTCAAATAGCTGGTGGGATACCTGTTATGGTGCGGTGGGTGCTGGGTGCTTAAGCCTGACGGCCGTTTTGCACACGTCTGTGCATCAACCACAGGGCAACCACAGATGTGGTCGATGTAAGTCATGTAAGCAGATGGTCGTGGGTACAAGTGTACAAATAGGACCAGTTCGACGACGCATTCGCGCGTTTATCACATGCAAGACCAGGTTTGTGGTTTATGCCCTGTG
Source organism: Hyperolius riggenbachi (assembly GCF_040937935.1). Taxonomy (NCBI): domain Eukaryota; kingdom Metazoa; phylum Chordata; class Amphibia; order Anura; family Hyperoliidae; genus Hyperolius; species Hyperolius riggenbachi. The sequence goes on from NC_090646.1 coordinate 466,777,956, forward strand.
GTGCCCCTGCGGCAGGTTTTATATTGGAGAGACTACCCGATCCCTAGGAGAGAGATTCCGAGAGCATTACAACTCTATCAGCTCCGGGAAAGGATCACCAAGAGTAGTGGAGCATATGAGAAATAATCATGGAGGGGACCCTAATGCACTTACTTTTGCAGGCTTATTACAGGTCATGCCCCCTCTCTAGAGGGGGGGATCGGGAAAAGAAATTGAAACGTGAAGAAGTTTTATTAATTTTGAGAACTAATGCAATGGGCCCATTAGGTCTAAATGATTACACTGATCTATCATGCTTTTTAGACCCTTGAGTTTAGCAAACTTTTGTTCTATCCTGAAATAATAGATAGGTAAATACTATGTCACCAGATGTGTATTTTACGCTTCTGGTATCAACTGTACCTGAGTTTATTGGCCGCCCAATATATTGCTTTTTATGCCTTTTTCCCAAGTACCTTTCCTTAGAATAGGTTGTCCTGGCACTTGACCCCCATGGGTAATTTTTTGCCCTTTTGGGATCGGTGCAGATGGCAACCTCTTCTGTATTGATTTTATACCACTTCCTTCCCCTAACTGCTACACGTTTTAATAGTAAATTGCTATTTCACTAATGGCACTGTTGCACTTTCTGTAGTACTGCTGTGGCTGGGACAGTATCCCACAATGATGGTGTAAGGGCACTGACTCTTTTCCACCTGTTTTTCCCACTTTTTCTAGTTGTTGAATTCAAATCTTTTATCCTTTTTTCTATACTACACTTACCCTGAAACCGCATTGGGGATGCCTTCTCTTTTTTTGCCACAAGATGGGGCCAGATCGGCCCGACTTGTTTTGAAGGCGTGCGATCAAAGGCGTAATATACGCTACACTGATTAATTCAATCAGTGCGTCCTCGCCGCCATGACGTCAGATGCCGCTGGCACGCAATGCGTTCCAGTCGCTTCCTAACGCGAATAGGAAGTGAAGGGGCGGAACGAGCAGGCGGCGTGTCACCACTATGCGCATATGGTATATATACCGGTAGCCCGCTCCCCCCACAATGCAGCCTCCGTAGATGCGCAGACGTGCGCGAAACGGCCGTCAGGCTTAAGCACCCAGCACCCACCGCACCATAACAGGTATCCCACCAGCTATTTGAACTCTGTTTCTTATACCGCAGTATTTACAGCATGTCTTATTGCATACGCATGTACCATTAATCAATTGGAGAATAAATACAGCTTTCAGCAGTGCCGGTTTCTTCTACTTCCTGCCTCCTCTGCCACTTTGAATATGCCTTGTAACCTGAGCACGCTAAGCTGACAGTGGGGATACCGTACCACCACCGCAAGATACCCGCTCTCACAGTAGTGCCAACCTGCTCTCTCCCTTCCAGACAGATGTTCTATTAAGATTGCCAGGGTGGCTGCGGGAGGGTTTTTTTTAAATAAAAAAAAAAACTGTTTCATGCAGCCAACTGAAAGTTGGCTGCATGAAAGCCCACTAGAGGGCGCTCCGGAGCCGTTCTTCCTATCGCCTCCGGCGCCCAGAATAAACAAGGAAGGCCGCAATGAGCGGCCTTCCTTGTTTTGCTTACATCGTCGCCATAGCGACGAGCGGAGTGACGTCATGGACGTCAGCCGACGTCCTGACGTCAGCCGCCTCCGATCCAGCCCTTAGCGCTGGCCGGAACTTTTGTTCCGGCTGCGCAGGGCTCGGGCGGCTGGGGGGACCCTCTTTCGCCGCTGCTCGCGGCGGATCGCCGCAGAGCGGTGGCGATCAGGCAGCACACGCAGCTGGCAAATTGCCGGCTGCGTGTGCTGCTTTTTATTTTGTAAAAATCGGCCCAGCAGGGCCTGAGCGGCGACCTCCGGCGGTGATGGACGGATATATTCGTCCATACCGCTGAGGAGGTTAAAACAATTGAAAAAACTTTAATAATCCAACATGAGGAGATGTACTAACCCTACATTTTTCAGTGAAACGTTCAGAAATGTTAGATGTAACTGACAGCAACATATTAAGTAAAAAAAAAAATGTATAGTGCATTTACTCTAGGAGAGAGACGCGCCCCGAATGCGGCTATTTGACTGCAGTGGCACTTTATTTGGCCTGAGGCCCCACGAAAAGCGTTGCCTGTGCTTATTAAATATTTCTACTTAAAAGTGAGTTGTCGTCTGTGAGGTAAGCCACCTCAATTTTTATTAATTTTAGTGTTTTTAGAGTATTTTATATATATTGGGTGCCTATTTACCCTCTTCTCTACTCTGGGACATGCTTATGTATGTTTACACATGTATCGGTATTTAAAATATTACATTTTTCACCATAGTGCCACTTTAAAGTGATCCTGTATCTGTACTTCAAGGAAAACTCAAAGATGTGTTAACTGAAAGCACTCTGCACCCCCCCCAGCTATTTTGTTATTGCAATTTATCTTTTAGTATTCACATCAAAAAGATTTTCAGGTAGGTCAAAACTCTGTTTTTATATGTATCACCAGGGCCGGATTTGTACTCTTTACCGCCCAAGGCCACTGTCAGCAGTCGCCCCCCTTCAGTATAGGTAGTGAGATGACCTCTCCCCCTTCCCTCCAGTATAGGTAGCCAGATGACCCCTCCCCTGCAGTAGAGGTAGCCTGATGACCCCCCAGTATAGGTAGCCAGATGACCCCTCCCCCACAGTATAGGTAGCCTGATGACCCCCCAGTATAGGTAGCCAGATGACCCCTCCCCCTTTCCCTCCAGTATAGGTAGCCAGATGACTCTTTTAATCCTTCCTTTTCCCACCCTCCTTTCAATATAGGTTGTCAGCTCGCCTTCACACCACAGCAGCCATCAGTTATCACTCATTTCTCCGCTCATCTCAAGTGCAGAAGCTTCCTTTTTCTCTCCGTCTCCAATCCTGCCCAAGTCCATAGCCGCCTGCCACAATGCACACGTGCACAAAGAGCAAGGTGGCCGCTGCACAGGCAGCTAGCGGCAGAGTACCGCGGTCAGGTGCTTGCCTGCTCTCCCTGCATTGCACCATTTGCAGGCTTGCAAATGCTGCACCAGTGTAGCCTGCTGCTCTGGTGCCCTTGCTCCTGTGGTGCTTTAGGCCATGGCCTAGGTGGCCTTGGCCTAAATCCGGCCCTGTGTATCACAGTTCATGTGGTTACATGTGGATGTGGGTATTTCTACATAATTTATGTGTCATCCTGCAAGTGCTACAGAGGAACATAACTTATTTAGTAAATGTTTGCCCATTGTAAAGACATTACCTTACACTGATTTACATTGTTATATAGTCACAGTTATTTGGGTTGAAAAAAGACATACGTTCATCGAGTTCAATCAGACAATGAGGTACAACACTAAGCATAAACACAGGGCAGCGGGAGAAAATAATCTAACTTGGATGAATGCTTATCGCTCAAAAATAACTCTGTGCTTAGTATACAAATTTAAGAACAAACCACAGAGAAGCAAACGCATTTAGTAATATAGAAAAATGTATTTATTAATTAAATGCAAATCTATGTGCCAATCATCAATGCAAATATATGCCCCAATCATCCAAGCCACATGCATACAAACAAAAGTACAAAACTAGCCTGCACCCTTACATGTCCTTGTTGATCAAGGCATCAAGTCAATTTATAATTGCACTAACATGGTGCCATAAAGGGTAGCCACGGCACACAGGGCTCCGGCCTCCCCCCCCCTCCCCATATTCCATTCAGGGACTCTGGCATGTTCTCTTCCCATGCTTCCCTTTTCCTGCAGCTGCTGTGCTGACCTTAATCGCCCTGCAACCACCTTCCTTAGCTTTCTGGCAGTTGGTGTCCTCAGCTGCTGCACGTGGGCCATTCCATCCTTATGACCCAGAAGAGACGAGAACACCACAGAAAGTCAGTCTGCCCGATCACAGAATCCATCCAACTGGATCCACATCAAATGAGCTTTTGCACAGCGCTGCCCAGCTGGGGGAGGTCTGACCATCGCCACTACTCTAGCTAATATGAGTACATGGGCTGCTTCACCACTGCAGCCATAGAAGGCCAGATGCTGCTGCTCCACCAGGCGGGACACAGCTGCCTGCCTCTGCCTTTGACCAATCTCACCACCAGCTGGGTCACCACTTCAGGCAGGATGGTACATTATTTGCCAGCCACCACAGCCACAGCTGGATAAGGCAAGGAGCTGCAGCACCATCCGCCACCACTAGCAGAATCGTTTTCTTTGTTTCCTTCTCTGAGAAGTGAGCTTGGAACGTCACATTATCTCCCAGAGATAAGGCATAAAAACAGCTCCTCGACAAGCAGTCTTCCATTTATCCATCAAGGACTGAGGATTGCCTTGTGTAGTATGACCTGCAGCAAAAGAACCAATCATGTTACATTCCCTGCTTCCAGCATCATGTTATAATAATGACATGGTGTTGGAGTCCCAGGTGAACCTTAATTGAAGAGTATCTGGACTGGAAAGACTGCTGTCAGCTACTGAATGTAGCATCTGAGCTACTGTGCAAATGGGCACATCAGTAGCAGACAAAATGTAAAAAAAATATTTGAATATGCCTAGTGAATGGAGATGGCTTGCATGTCCACAGTTCTCTTAGTCATAATATCTAATGGAGGTGTCCATGGGATGTTAGATCATGCATGCTGATACATCTGTGCCATGCTTGGGTTTTAAATTGCTGTTTTGAGGATTACCAAATCCTAGAAGGAAAGTGCAAATAATAAGACTCCTCATGATGCATCAATTCTTCACAGCAGTTGCTTGCCGATAAACAGAGTGCATAACAAACTAACCCTGCTGATAAACAAGACTGCCAAGTGGCAATATTGATGAAAAATCCAATATATATGTAGAAGTGAAAAGCTCTTCCCAATGTATTAGTTGAGGAGCAGGGGCGTAGCAATAGGGGGTGCAGAGGTAGCGACCGCATCGGGGCCCTTGGGCCAGAGGGGCCCCGAGGGGCCCTCCCACAACTACAGTATTAGCTCCCTATTGGTACTGTGCTCATAATAATCACTTCTATAGATACTTTTAATATTGGTAATCATTAACAAACTGTTCCCCATCCCCTTCTTGCACCTCTGACACTGTAGTTGCCATTGGCAGGTTTTGGTGCGCCGTATCAATTGTTATGTATAGAGTGCTTGGGGGGGCCCATGTAAAACTTGCATCGGGGCCCACAGCTCCTTAGCTACGCCACTGTTGAGGAGTGCGATATAGTGTGCAGCTCCCAGAGCCAGGACAAGGTCCTCCGGTACCCAAGGCTGAGACACCAAAGTGTGCCCCTCCATTTCTCACACCCCAGCATCACACAGTGATTGCTATTAGATTAAAAGGTCCCCCCCAACCTTAATCTTCAGCTATCTGGCTTGCAGTCACTGCCATGTATCCCCTTTTTTTATTTCTCTCTGCGTCAAACACAATAGAGGAAATATAGGTGAGTGAGTTGTGCGCCCCCTCCTACACTGTGCCCTGAGTCTGGAGCCTCTCTCACCTCTGCCTCGGCCCTAGCAGCTCCCCCTGACTTCCTGCATCCTCCTTCTTCTCCTAATACACGCAATGCAGCTCTCTCATATGTATAAAATCCTCCATCTTCTCATTTCTCATTACAGTAAATGCAGCATCTCCAAGCCCTGAGTCCTCCCCTGAACGTGAGCCCAATATTTTCTTATTTTCTATAAATAGTTTTTGCATAGTTTGAGCTGTGCTTAGGGTTATTGTCCTGTTGAAGGATGAATGTGGCTCCAATCAAGCACCATTCACAGGGTATAGCATGGCATTGCAAAATGGAGTGATAATCTTTGTGAGAAACTCTCCCTTCACCACCAGCAAACCAGCCTCCATATTTGCTTTTAGTCTGCATCTCAAAAATTATTTGTGATCCAAACACCTCAACCTCAAACTTAGATTAATCTGTCCATACCAATTTTTTTCACCAGTGTTCTTTTGCCTAGTGTATGTGTACTTTTGTCTATTTCAATCTTTTCTTTTTATAAGCCAATCTAAGACATGGCTTTTTTTTGTTTGTTTGCTGGAGTCGCCTCTTCACCGATGACATTGAGACTGGCCTTTTGCAGCTGCCAGTTGAGTACCTGTGAGGCATCTGTTTCTCAAACTATTCACTCTAATGTATTTATCCTCTTGCTCAGTTGTGCACTGGGGCCTCCCACTCCTCTTCCTATTGTGGTAAGAGCCAGTTTTTCACTGCCCATGTAAGAGAGTACTACACAGCTTTGCATGAGATGATCTTCAGTGTCTTCAAAAAACAAGGACATTTCTAAGTGCCCCTTACACATATATATATATAATATTAGACCACACTCTCAGGCCGATTGTGAGCACATGAAGAAAAGTGTGGTCTATATCAGCAGTGCAGTCACACTGCAAAAGGTATGCTCCAGGTGTGCTAGCGATTATACATAGAAACATCAGTTGGTTTCATTTTAGAAGGTAAGCTTTGAAATATTGTTATAACTGTGAGTCTGCAATATGTTAGGATGATTTCTTTTTTTAAAGTGGGATAAAACTCTGACATAACGTTCATTCAATGAAATGTGTTTTCCTACATCACTTCCTACTTATTACCCATACAGTTATCATATTTGCTTTTGTGCACAAGTAAAATTGTCTGTTTAAAAATTACAGTTTATCTGCTCTGAAAGGTGCGATTGCATTTTATTGCACATTTTTTTGTATTTATATACTAAAATCTATCTAGTGATCACTTCTCCTCTCCTTCTGCTATTCAGCTCAGTACAGCTCAGTTTTGGCAGTTTGCTAAGGTTTACTAAATGTATTTGACAAAGTAATGTAAAAAAAAAGATGTTATCAACGCTTTGGAATCTGCCCAGTGAAGCAAGGAGTATTCCACTGAAGAACAAAGTGCTGTATTTAACTGTTTGAATGCTGTTCTGCTACATTTTTTGTGGTAGTAGATTTTTTGCTGTAAATAATCTTTTAGAACAAAGAGGAAATGCTGAGTTTTATACCACTTTAACTTTAGTTTTGCTTCAAGCATGCAATTTTGACATTGTCCTGGACAAACATTTTCTTCCGGAGATCACAACAGAGACCAAAGAGCAATTAAATCTTCCAAACCAGAAACTCACATATGAGTTTATTTAAACTATGCTAAGTCATGGTAATGTGTTGACATGTTCTAACAAATATTTCTGTCCAATAATCTCCATGATAGAAAAGAATGTATCCAGTGCAAGTCAATTGGGGTGGGAAAACAAATTGAGGAAAGAGAATGCATGCTCTAATTCTCTGCTTCTTCGAGACTGATGTCTAGGAAAGCTCATAAACAAAATGATGGTTAGGATAATAATCGCCGAAACAGCTACATAATACTTTATGTGGAACGTAGCTTCATCTGGACGGTGACAGAAGCCTTGGAAGCAAATACATTGCATTGAGAGCCAAGGATTAGGGGCTACTCTTTCCACATTAGCTGCGGAGAAAGCAAAACCAGTGTACATAGCTTGGAAATTATAAAAGGAAGTAAATCTATCAAGGTAAATCCATTTGGGAATACAATTAAGCAGAAACTGGGGGCGAACACAATAGGAGACAGATTCTAAAAGGCCCCCGCCGCTGATTGACAATGGCCAGGCTTGCAGAGCCAGAAACAGCAGCGGACGAGGAAAAGAAATGAAAGGAGCAAATGTGATTTGTAGGAGACTCAGAACAGGAAAACAAATCAATGTAAATTCATTTCGGCTTGCAGGGATTCAGACATGTTCTTCTAGTCCATGGGAGAGCTGGGAATTCCCGGCCCCAGAACTGCAATCTGGCCACTTGTGTCCTTTATGTGTCCTAACTTGTACAGTACACAGATGCCAACAATTAAATACCCTCTGAAGTTAGTGAGGGCCAGTGCATTGTGCAGCCAGCACACACTCAAGCCAGGCTTTTCAGCTTGGGACAAATGTCCTTGGATTTCACACCGTACGAAGCCTGCGACTGAGTCCTCCATGTCAACCTATAAAGTGTTTGTCTAATGTAAAATCGCAAGTAGCAGGGCATTCAAATGTCAATGATTTTCTAATGCTTGTATTTGGGTGGAAAAAAGGGGTGGAATAATATCCATTATAATGGCTTTTTTTATAAAGATAAATGAATGCTGTTACAAGAGAATGAATGTCAGCTGGAGCCTGGCCAAAGCTGAGAATTGCCACAGTCCAGATCCAAAGAACACAATTAAAGAAGTCAAGGAGGTACACGGTGGACTTGTTAATGAGGAAGAATGTTTAATAAAGTGCCGACAGTTTGCCGAGTGCTTTATTAGACATTTCTCTTCACAGACAATTCCAAACTAAACAGGTATAGTGGATGTGCCTGGATGTACGTTATGTAATACAAGCATGCACAACAAGGCTCATAACGTTTTATTGAACGTATAGGCTGTAGTACAAGATACCGAAAGATATAAAAGGAGAAAGACCGAGAGCCCAATATAGTGTAGTATGTGATGTACTGGATAAGGGGGGAAGTAATGTGAAGCGTAAGTATTATACTTACAAACCTGGGTTACCTTAAAGAGTAACTGTCAGGCTGCAGAAGCTAATTTAAACCTCTATTCTCCTGTGTTAAACAGTTTAGAAGGAAGCCATAAAGCAATTAGTGAAGATAAAAATCTCAGTTACCTTTGATGTGTGCTTATCAGAAAGGCTGTTATAGAACCATAAGGACGCAAGCCGCATACTAAACTGCAAAGCATTCTGGGGCCCTCCCCTCGGCTGCTAATGAGACGGTACAGGAGCTTCTAATCAGTCCAGCGTGTAGCACTGATAAATCTCGGGGCAGAGTACTCTGCAGGAGTCAGCTATTGTTCCTAGCCACATGGCTCATTAATATTCACTGCACACTGTGTTGTTCAAGTAGGAGCTTATCTGTGATCAGGAAGCAGGCAGGACATGACGACACATTTGACAGAAAAACATGGAGCCTGCCATGAGCTGTCAGGAGCATCTATCTCTGCATATACTATATACAAATTCTGTGAAATCCAAACGTGGACAGTGAAATGCATATGTAATGTAAGTACAGCCAATCTTTAGCTACTGATATATGTGTTTATTTTCTCTGAGACCTTATACCTAACAGCTCCTCTTTAAAGGCAACCACTGGAAAGGCAGGTGGGGAGAACAAGCCTGTCCCCACTCAGGATTAAGACGTCGCTCTCTGTGGGCAGGAGAAGGTAAGGGTATATCACCCTTCCACCAAGGGTGGACTCTGGATATGTAAAGTAATACAGAGGCGCCGGTAGGATAAGAGATACTAAAAACGTTAAAAATAGGTGCCAAGCTCTCACTTGACTCCACACTGTGTATCGCTCCTGTTCTTTATTGCCTGAGGAAGCAGGATTTTGCCTGCGAAACGCGTTGCAACCCCTTTTGGAGTGTATAAATAAATTGTTACTGCATCGAATCGACAGTACACGTGTCTGTTTTGGGTTGGTTGGTCCACCATCGCAGCCTGAATATTTTTAACGTTTTTAGTATCTTTTATCCTACTGGCGCCTCTGTATTACTTTACAAGATACAGAAGATGGGATTCAGAAAAAAATAAATCTGGCTTAAAATGACTTAAAAAGGAGCTAAACTCGCAATATTTTTTTAATATATGACCCTATTTGATTGGCAACTAGGTATTGGTAACAATACTTGTAAGAACATATGCATCCTCCTACTTAAACAGTATTTCCCTGTTTAATCTACTCACTCTTTGTGTTGCATCAAGACAGAGATGCATTGAGAGGTAATTGGGCCCTAGGCAAGGTAGTAGATTTAGGGCCCCCTTGTGGTCCTTTTGGTAAGCGGAGAAAGATCAAAAAAGGTAGCAGGTGGGCCCCTTCACACCCGCTAGGTCCCAAGCTCATGCCTAGGTTGCCTGGTGGATTATCATGCTGTACATCAAGAGCACCATCTCTGTGAATTGTTCAGCCTGTTTAATACAAATGTATTGTGAAAAAAAATAGCTATTGTCTTCTAATGCAGGTCTACAGTAGAGAGAAGTAGAGATTGGGCTGGCACCGAAAGAGGAGCGAGGCACTGTAACTTGTAAAACCGCATTCTTAATCCAAGCCCCCCAAGTGTCCCAAATTCTGCGGGACTGTCACAATTTGGGGGGAGCTCTTCCACTATCCCGGTATGACCCCTCTGAGTCCCGGGCAGAGAAGGGGAAAAAATGATCGAGGTGCCAGCCGCCTATGCGAGATGAATTCGCTCAGAGGATGAAACAAAACCTCTGCTCAAATGACTCACGGGCTGTATGGAAAGGACTTAAAGCTGCCACCAATTACAAGTCTACCCCCCAACATGCTCCACCTAGCATCCAATTTGCAGAGGAACTCAGTAAATTCTCCTGCAAGTTTGAGTGCCAGGCTGCACCCTTGGGTAATTTGTCACCGTCCTTTCCCCCCTGGCCCCAACAAGTGACTTCAGGAGGGTAAAGTCCCTGCTTGCCTAAAGTGGTCCACCATCATACCTGTCCCCAAAAGGCAGGGAGTCAATGACCTCAACAACTTTAGGCCTGTGGCACTAACATCCGTTATCATGAAGACCCTTGAAAGAGGTGTCCTGTCCTTCCTAAAGCCCTCCACCATGCCCCTTCTGGATCCATTTCAGTTTACGTACAGTGCAAATAGGTCCACCAATTATGCCATTAATATCTGCCTGGAGTTCATCATTGATCACCTGGACAGGCGGGACTCGTATGCCAGAATTGTCCTCTTGGACTTCAGTTTGGCGTTTAACACCATCTGTCCATGCATACTTCAGGAGGGTCTGGCAGTGCTCGGGGTCCATTCCACCCTATGCCTTTGGATCATGTACTTCTTATGCAACAGTTCCCAATTCATCAAGCTGGGTGACATCTCCTCAAAACCACAGACCACCAACACAGGGGCTCCACAAGGCTGCGTCCTGTCCCCAATGCTGTTCTCCCTTTATAAGAATAACTGCAGATTCACTGCGGACTCTGCCATGGTTATCACATTTGCTGACAACACCACTATCATTGGCCTTGTCACCAATAACGTCACAAGAGTGCCTACCGTCAGCAGGTTGACAGGATCTGTTACTGTGCAGGGAGAACAGGCTGGTCCTCAACGTGGCCGAGACCGTTGAGATGATTATTGATTTCAGGAAGCATGCCCCCGCACTACCATCAATCATCACTGATGGTACTGCAGTGGCGGGAGTACCCTGTGTCCGCCTCCTGGGCACTACCATCTCCAGTGACCTGAGCTGGAAGGTTAACACCAGCTCCACTCTGGCGAAGGCCCAGAAAGGACTCTTCTTCCTCTGCCAGATGAAAAATTTCAGGACTACAAGGCACAGGAACCCTTTTTTCCCCTCTGCCGTCAATCTCCTGAACTCCATTCACGTTCCACCCCCCCCACCACTTAGGTTCACAGACTGGGCCTGGTCGTAGTCAGTCTGTCGCATGGGACTGTGACTGCACTGTACTTTCACTGGCTACTCTCACATGCTTAGTCTACACAGACTCTTATCATTATCTTGTATTATCTTGTATCATCTGGTATTATCTAAGTTTAATCCTGTATCGTTCTGTATTTTGCATTATTGACGTACTTTGTGGATGCTGAGCTTTGTATGTGCCAAACCCAATTCCGGGCATGACCCTGCCATGCTTGGCAAGATAAAGGATTCTGATATTTAACATTTTTTTGCGTTCACATTGTGGTGCGTATTAGTGTTGGGCGAACACCTAGATGTTCGGGTTCGCGAACGTTCGCCGAACATCACCGCGATGTTCGGGTGTTCGCGCCGAACTCCGAACATAATGGAAGTCAATGGGGACCCGAACTTTCGTGCTTTGTTAAGCTTCCTTACATGCTACATACCCCAAATTTGCAGGGTATGTGCACCTTGGGAGTGGGTACAAGAGGAAAAAAAATATTTGAAAAAGAGCTTATAGTTTTTGAGAAAATTGATTGTAAAGTTTCAAAGGAAAAACTGTCTTTTAAATGTGGAAAATGTCATGTTTCTTTGCACAGGTAACATGCTTTTTGTCGCCATGCAGTCATAAATGTAATACAGAGAAGAGGTTCCAGGAAAAGGGACCGGTAACGCTAACCCAACACCAGCAGCAGCACACGTGATGGAACAGGAGGAGGAGGCGCCGGAGGAGAAGGCCACGCTTTTTGAGACACAACAACCCAGGCCTTGCATGAGGACAAGAAGCGTGCGGATAGCATGCTTTTTACCGCCATGCAGTCATAAATGTAATAAAGATGAGAAGTTCCATAAACAGGGACCGGCAACGCTAACCCAGCAGCAGCAGCAACACACGTGATGGAACAGGAGTAGGCGCAGGAGGAGAAGGCCACGCTTTGAGACACAACAACCCAGGCCTTGCATGAGGACAAGAAGCGTGCGGATAGCATGCTTTGTACCGCCATGCAGTCATAAATGTAATAAAGATAAGAGGTTCAATAAACAGGGACCGGGCGGCAACGCTAACCCAGCAGCAGCAGACGTGATGGAACAGGAGGAGGCGCAGGAGGAGAAGGCCACGCTTTCAGGCGCAACTCAGGCCTTGCATGAGGACAAAAAAATGCATGCGCATAGCAATGCAATGAGTAGTTTTCAGGACACAATGGGCTATTCGGAGGAGCTATTCCCACCCCCACAATCTTCTACCTGTAAAAGGTCAATGGAACAGCCACAAATGTTGTGCCCGGATTCACAACCTTTTTCTGTGGAAAATGCACCTCGCACTGAAATGCAAGGCGAGGCCGAGGATGAACATGACATCAACAACTCAACATGACGCAAAATGGGGGCGTAACAGAAAGCTGCTTTCAATGTTTTGAAGGCCTTAATTGCCTCCGGTGGCCAGTTAGATGCATCATTCATCACACCCAAATCCCAGATCATCTGGACAAGTGTCCAAGTGACCAAGTGACAAGTGACTAAGTGACAAGTGACAAAGTGAAAAGTGACAAAGTGACCAGTGACAAAGTGACAAAGTGACTGACAAAGTGACAAAATGACAAAGTGACAAAATGACAAAGTGACAAGTGACAAGTGACAAGTGACAAAGTGACAAAGTGACAAAATGACAAAGTGACAAAGTGACCAGTGACAAAGTGACAAGTGAGAGGTTGTTCTGGGGAGCTCTACTCCACTGCACACAGTCACATATGAGGAGAGGTCTCGTCGGGACTGCTGATCCTCCTCAGCTTGCTCAAAGCCTTGAGGGTTCCTGAAGATCCTCTGCTTGGAGTTCGCCGGGGTTCAGCTTGGTGTCGGGGTCGGCTGCGTCCTCCTCACTCCAACGTGGCAGATCTTCTGTTGAAGGAAAAAAAAAAAACATTTTTAAAAGTCCAGTACTGCTTCTGAAGGACTCACCAAGAGATGCAGGAGCGCTTCAATCTAGCGCACCATCGCTCGCTGGGTGATGTCCCTCCCTATGCGCTGGAATTCTACGCTGCACATGCTAGCACGCTTTTGCGCAGTGCCGAGGCGCATTCCAGCAGCTAGCTACCAAACTTCTGTGGATCTGATTGGGCCACCATGTTGGATCTCTGCCAAGTCCTCCAAAATTTTGAGCAATCCACGTTGCTTGTGACTGAGCAGTGACAACTCTACAGTCAGCATTACAATACCACTGCTGTGTTTACTGAAGAAATCAATGTTGAAGATGGAAACCGCTGGCATGATGCAAGTGGGGGAATCTGAAGATGAAAACGATCAGCGTGATGATACCAACATCAGGCAACCTGCCTCAGAAAACGCTGGTCCCAGCTATGACAAAGAACAGGACGAGGAACAGCTGGAGTTGGAGCAGGAATTGGATGCCCCCACTGCCGAGGACAGAGCGGTGCACGTTGGACTTCCACAATTTAGCGGGAATGGACAGCAGAAGAGGAAGAAAGTGATGCTGGTGACGAATATGGTGCATCACAACAATCACAACGCTCACAAGAACATGAAGACAGAGGAGTCTGGCAGGATTCTCTGCCACACATGGCTCAATTCATGCTAGACTGCATTGAACGCGGCCCGCGCATTATTCACTATTCATTATTATTCATTATTCTGGACAACACCAATTACTGGGTTTATACCCAGTTTATACAAACACAATGTTAAAAAACTGATTGAAGAAAGTGTCAGACAGGTCAAAAATGAAACAATTCCAGCAGGCCCTTGAGGATGGAGACTTTAGAGAGGAGATTGACATCCTCCTCCTTCTCTAGCCAGTTGTACGCCGACAGACTGACTTCAGCAAACCCAGGAGGACCAGGAGGGCAGCAAAGAACACAAGCTGCTGCTAGTGTCCAAAAGGGAATGGTATTGGCAGTGTCCTTGGAGTGGGAACATTTTCTGACACCCATGCAGCAGCCCACAGAACAGCAATCGGGCAGTTCCACGTCCTCCAACACCAATCGCCTGGAGAAGATGGTCAAGGACTACATGTCAGATGGCGTAGCTGTGTTGAACAATCCATCTGCAGACAGACGGTGAGTGTGACAGCACAGAAGGACCATGGCAACTCACTCATAGTACCACAGTTTGATAGTGCTGCCCAAAAAATTATATGGATCCGTGGACCCGGGCAGTACTGGGAAGTGGGAACGCAGATTTTAGTACCTAAACACACGATACAACATGTTTTCCGGGGTCGGACTCTGAGGCACATACAGATGGTCCCGATCATCATCCTCATCATACAACTCTTCTCCTGAGTCTGACCCACCCACCACCTCTGCCACCCCAACATCCCCAGACACAGACCCCTCATCGTCCTCAACATTAACTTGGGATGCTGGCCTGAGCCCGACCTCCTCCTCCACATCAGGCCCCATCATCTCCTCAATGGCAGCCCTCAATAATCGCTCTGGCGCCGGACCGATGGACACAACGTTCTCCTCCGGGGAGGGCTGCTGCTGACCACTGGCTGCTGGGGTGGATGTTATAGCTTGCGTGGGGCGTTGGCTGTTGCTGTTGTTGGGAGTGCTGCTCACAGCGGAGGTCTCTGAGGAACTCATGGTGAGCTCATATAGTGGTTGACGTTGAGTGGAGTATTACTGATCCCAGCAATATACACACTGACTGGCAGAGTACGCAATGCTATATAGTGGTTGACGGTGAGTGAAGTACTACAGATCCCAGCAATATACACAGTGACTAACAGTACAATGGTATGGGTGGGTGAGCAGAGTACTACAGATCCCAGCAATGCTATATAGTAATGGGGTGACTGAGTGAGCGGCAGTGTACTACTGTTCCCAGCAGACACAGAGTGGCAGTAAACACAATGCTATATAGTGTGGCTGAGCGAGGTACACAGAGTGGCAGTAAACACAATGCTATATAGTGTGGCTGAGCGAGCGGTGTAGTACTGTTCCCAGCAGACACAGAGTGGCAGTAAACACAATGCTATATAGTGTGGCTGAGTGAGGTACACAGAGTGACAGTAAACACAATGCTATATAGTGTGGCTGAGCGAGCGGTGTACTACTATTCCCAGCAGACACAGTGGCAGTAAACAGAATGCTATATAGTGTGGCTGAGCGAGGTACACAGAGTGGCAGTAAACAGAGTGCTATATAGTGTGGCTGAACGAGCGGTGTACTACTATTCCCAGCAGACACAGAACAGTAAACAGAATGCTATATAGTGTGGCTGAGCGGTGTACCACTATTCCCAGCAGCGACACAGAGCACAATGCTATACAGTGGCGGGTGAGCGGTGTACCACTATTCCCAGCAGCGACACAGAGCACAATGCTATACAGTGGCGGGTGAGCGGTGTACTACTATTCCAAGCAGACACAGAGTGGCAGTAAACAGAATGCTATATAGTGTGGCTGAGCGAGGTACACAGAGTGGCAGTAAACAGAATGCTATATAGTGTGGCTGAGCGAGCGGTGTACTACTATTCCCAGCAGACACAGAGTGGCAGTAAACAGAATGCTATATAGTGTGGCTGAGCGAGGTACACAGAGTGGCAGTAAACAGAATGCTATATAGTGTGGCTGAGCGAGCGGTGTACTACTATTCCCAGCAGACACAGAACAGTAAACAGAATGCTATATAGTGTGGCTGAGCGAGGTACACAGAGTGGCAGTAAACAGAATGCTATATAGTGTGGCTGAGCGAGCGGTGTACTACTATTCCCAGCAGCGACACAATGACTGGGGGGACCCTGGCTAGCGTGGCTGGAGCGCGAACTACCCTGCCTGCCTACCCAAAGCTAAACCCACAGACAAATGGCGGAGATATGACGTGGTTCGGGTATTTATTTACCCGAACCACGTGACAGTTCGGCCAATCAGAGCGCGTTCGGGTCCGAACCACGTGACCCGTTCGGCCAATCACAGCGCTAGCCGAACGTTCGGGGAACGTTCGGCCATGCGCTCTTAGTTCGGCCATGTGGCCGAACGGTTTGGCCGAACACCATCAGGTGTTCGGTCGAACTCGAACATCACCCGAACAGGGTGATGTTCTGCAGAACCCGAACAGTGGCGAACACTGTTCGCCCAACACTAGTGCGTATGTGTGGAAGTGTATTTTTTCAATACACTTCCATGCAATTTTTATTTCAGCTACAGGAAGTGAGCCCTAGAGAGACTCACTTATAGTTTGACGTGCAGCCTGAAAGGAGATAACTGTGCATTGCCACAGTAATCTACAAAGCCTTTTAACATTGTGGTGCAATGCGATCATCCAATCGCACCGCACCCATAACTCTGGTTGCTGGTGTGAAACCGGCCTCATACATTTAGTGTTTAATGTTCATTCTCTTTTTGAATAAAGTATAATTTGTTCAGGCATAATATAGCTATCACATTTTAAGACTTCATGTTTATCTGAATGTGCCCAGGTGTTGGCTGGAGTGGTGACCTGATAGCAGTGTAGCTTTTAACCTTAACCGAATGATCACAGCCTTGCCTGAAAATGATCTCGCTGCAAGAAAGAGGTCACATTTAATTTATGCTCAACTGTCTAAAGTGGCAAAAGAGAGTTCCCTGACGTGCTCTCAAGCCTTCTGCCATCCATCATGGGCAGGAGCATGGATAAGACACAAGAGAGGAGGAGACCAACCATAGCACATGATTCAAATCAGTCCAGCACTGATTAATTGGGTTCAACCCCAGTTTTGAGATTACAGCAACTGTCGCTCCCCTTCACCTCAGGCCGACGGGCCTTTAAAGGGAAAGTATCCATTTCCTCCACGCATGACATTCATTAAGGAGGATCAAATCCCATTAATGTTTAAATGCTGGATGAAATTTGGACAAACTCAATTTACTCAAGATGTGCTTAAGGTAGGGTAGAGGGTAAGCACCAAAAAAAAAGAAAACAGAGGTCTTCTTCCTGATGTCCAAATCTGTTTCCATTTAGCTGTGACCAGCACATTCTTTGGCTGTTAAAAGTGCAGCTTCAGATGAGGTTTCAGTGGCAGTTTGACTTGACCCTGGCCTAGTCATACACAGTACCTGTGTGTCTCAAGTCTCACTTGGTACATAGCTGTGGAGTACTTGCTGGAAGATAGCCTGTGATCATTATTACCCACAGAGGCAGAGCAGCATCTTAAGATTAGTCAGGATATTTAACTATGGGATAAAGTCAATAAACATCTGTAAGATTGCTGTGCGCAGGTTAAGCACAGCATTTTTTCAGCTACTTATGCAAACTTTTTAGCAAGTAGCGCAGCAAAAAATTCTTAGCAGGTAGAGTAGCCCACATTACCCTAGCAATGCAGTATCTGCAAAGCGTTTGCATGTCCTCCCCGTGTCTCTGTGGGTTTCCTCTGGGCACTCTAGTTTCCTCCCACGTCCCCAAAAACATACAGATAAGTTAATTGGTTTCCCCACTAAAATTGGCCCTAGACTATGCAGGACTAATGACTAGTAGTGCTCTTCACGACCTTGTGATCACGAGATATTTTTTGCGATCACGGGGTCGTAATCAGCATTAGTGATCGGCTCTCGATCACAAATGCACTTGTGATTGCATTCATTACCCGACTCGTGATCACTAGTTGGTATTCGTGATTAAAAAAACGCCAACTTTAACGGTTAATAGCAGAGCCACCTTACATGCTAGAAACACCAAATATGGTGCCAGATATGTTAAGAAGAACAGTGGGAACAAGATGAATTTTTTTTTTCACAAAGCCCTTAAAAGGAAATAAATATACATTCAAATGCGGTAAATGACAGTTAATGTATTTACCGAATTTAAATGTATACTTTTTTCCTTTGAAAATTAAAAAAACTAGGTCTTTTTGAAAAAATGGTTTTCCTATTGTTCCTTGTTCTTCTTAACATATCTGGCAAATTTGGTGTTTCTAGCATGTAGGGGGCTTTGCTATTAACCATTAAAGTCGGCAAGTTATTAACCAGCTGAGCAGTCTGGACGAGCTCAGCTCGCCCAACACCGCCAGCGGCTGCCGCTCAGGCCCTGCTGGGCCGATTTGAATGAAATAAAAAGCAGCACACGCAGCCGGCACTTTGCCAGCCGCGTGTGCTGCCTGATCGCCGCCGCGAGCAGCGGCGAAAGAGGGTCCCCCCAGCCGCCTGAGCCCAGCGTAGCCGGAACAAAAAGTTCCGGCCAGCGCTAAGGGCTGGATCGGAGGCGGCTGACGTCAGGACGTCGGCTGACGTCGATGACGTCACTCCGCTCGTCGCTATGGCGACGATATAAGCAAAACAAGGAAGGCCGCTCATTGCGGCCTTCCTTGTTTATTCTGGGCGCCGGAGGCGATCGGAAGATCGCCTCCGGAGCGCCCTCTAGTGGGCTTTCATGCAGCCAACTTTCAGTTGGCTGCATGAAATAGTTTTTTTTTTATTTAAAAAAAACCCTCCCGCAGCCACCCTGGCGATTTAATCAGAACGCCAGGGTGGTTAATCACGAATACCGACTCCTGATTCGTGATTACATGCAGTTATTCAATTCAACATGCAGTTGAATCGTGATCACGAGTCAATTCGTAAGTGGGCAGAGTCAAATTTGTGATCACTCAAATTTGCGATTGGGGGTATCCGAGCATCACCGCTTATGGCTATGAAAAGGAATAGAGAAAAGTGCTTTGGAGCATGTCAGCACTAAATAAATACCAAATATTAAGATGATGTGCACCCATACCTAAAATGTGATGACCCCTCCCTCCCAATCCCAGGTAGTGAGCAATAGCACTCTCCTCATGGATATGAGTGCATGGCATGTGCAATCAGATGTAGTCTGCATAAAGTGTGCACATTTTTATCTCCTTCCCCCACGGAAGCAGAACTCACAGGAAAGCCCTACTAGACTGAATTGTTAGTTCCTCTCCTGCCTTGTGACAAATTACATCACTTTCTGGTGAAGAATCAATCCATACTATTCAGTTAGAGTGACTAGGAGATACACTGCTATGCTTTCCCTGTAGGCTTTGCCTCTATATGGGGTATATTCACTGAACTCTGATAAGCAGAATAACATGCAAAAAGACATGATGACTGAGTAGAGCATAATGCATTGAAAATAATGTATTGCATTACACTCTACTGATAGTGTGGTAAGACATTATTCTGCTTATCTGTAATGCTGGGGGGTCATACTTTCTGACCACCCAGCGCAACAAGGCTAAGAGCTGGATAATGGAAGAGGTTACACAGGCTGCACAGAGCAACTGCAGCTCTGGGCTTCCGATATCGCTACAAATAAAACACAATGGCAGCACAGTGCGATGTTGCGCTGCCTTAGTTCGCACTGTGCTGCCTTAGCGATAGCAAGCATTCAGACAGGTACAAGACAGGACTATAGATTGGAGCGTAACTAGTAGCAACCGCAGCTCAAAGTCATGTCCACAAAAGCAGAGCACGCAGGCTAACAACAGTCACCAGCAAGCATCCACCCAGGCAAGACTACAGGATAGAATGTAACTAACAGCAACCGCAGCCTATAGTTACGTTCCCAGAAACTACAGTAGCAGGAATACTACCAGTTACCAACGTGGTGATGGCAGAATTCAAGCTATCTGGATAATGGACTTCACTGATCCACTGCGGATGCAGCAAACGTCCATCAAGCATGGAACTAGGCAATACACAATAATAAGAAAAATAACAAACGGCTCAATTAACGGATACATATATATTAGCAAGTCTGCATATATATTTATCAAGAACTAGCTAAAGCACAAGTAATAAGGTTGCATAGAACTACAATAACAGAACTATACAGAGTAACAAGGTGCCCAGCAGATCAGCGTACTGACCACTATGACGGGCGGGGTATGAAATGGGAGGCAGACTTTTATGCTGGCATCAGCCAATGGATGCAGGTATGCAAATCTCCACACAGCTGAATGGTAATCACTCAATCCTGAGCTGGCTTGATTACCATTTGCTAGCTGGCTGTGAATGCAAAGGACTCCCATAAGAAATACATGCAGTATTATGTAACAACATGCATGCAGGAAATCCAGTGCTATCTGGCCGCAGCTCAGCTGCAACAAGCAATTGGTGGAATGATGACAGCATCCTGAGCTGCCCAAAACTGCAGAGCGATTGCAAATGACAATGAGACCCATTGCAAATGCACAACCGAATGCAAGCAGATAAGCCAGAACTGTCCGTTTGCAGCTCCACTGCAACGGACAGAATATGCTACAGGGGGGATCCTTACATTATCATAGTTTAGTGTATATACTCCTGTGTAATTCATGACTGCTGCAGAGCACACATTGCATGTATCCCACACAACCCTGCCGGAAGTCACACTACAGTATAACAAAGGTAACAGTGGTTTGGGAGCATTACTGAGTGGTGTTCACCATTACTGATGAGTAGTGTTGATCATAATGGGCATTTTCCCAAATTTTATTTTGCAATTGCAGCCTTGATTATATTTACAATTCAGCAGGTAATCTTCAATGCATGTCATTTTTGTAAGCTATGCAAAATTAGGTTTATAGAATCCACTAATTTATTTCAAGGAGAAACTTTAGGAACCTCTCCCTCCCTCGGGATACTTACCTCGGAAGGAGGAAACCTCTGGATACTAATTCGGCTCCCCACACCCTTCTAAGTGCTTCTCCAGTGCTGGCTCCCTTGAAACCACAGCCCCCAAGCCTGTTGGATGTGGTGCAGATGCAGTAGCGCCTGCAATATTTACCTTCCCTGGCTCCAGTGCAGGCACAGCAGCGCTTTCCCGATTGGGTTTGCTCTATTGCACAGGCACTAGATCGTGGTAGGTAAATATTGTGTTTTGGGGCTTCCAGCGCCAGATCGCTGAGGCTTGGGAGGATGGGGGAAGCTTCATTAGAATCAAGGCTTCCCCCTCCTACTGTAAGTATCCCCTGGGAAAAGGGGGGTGGGGCGGGGATTTCTCACATATTTTCTTTAAACCAATTTTCAGAAAATATTAGCATATATGTGAAAATGTATGGGCATGCATGCGAAAATACATTTTCACCAAATGCATTTAAATCAATGGGCATGATACAACACACTTTTACATATATGTGTATATATGCAAAAATATATGGCACACATGCAAAAAAATACTTTTTCACCATTTGAACTAAAGTTAATGAACATGAGAATACCAAAGCCCTGTAACTTTGTAGTTTACCAAAGTATTTTGGCCCTACCTCCTTGAAAAAATTGCATGGACATCTGATGGCATGAAAAACCTTGCTTACAAGATGATGCGTTCATTTCAATTAAACGGGCATTCAAATAAACTGATGATATTTTTTTCAACAAAGTTCCTTCAAAATTTGGTCACTAAAATATTGTGGCCCCACTTCCTTGAAAATGAAGTGAAGGTGGCTGGATAGTGTAATGGTTAAGGGCTCTGCCTCTGACACAGGAGACCTGGGTTTGAATCTCGGCTCTGCCTGTTCAGTAAGCCAGCACCTATTCAGTAGGAGACCTTGGGCAAGACTCCCTAACACTGCTACTGCCTATAGAGCGCGTCCTAGTGGCTGCAGCTCTGGCGCTTTGAGTCCGCCAGGAGAAAAGCGCGATACAAATGTTTTGTGTTTGTTTGTTTGTCTGGATACCCTGCATGGAGATCTGCTGGGGAACAACTAAATTATACAGTGCTACAGTAATTTTTCATATTCATTATTACTTTCTCACTTTAGTGCTTAGAGTGCATAGATTGTAAGCTTAAAAGAGATCCAGTACACCTGTCGTGAATTCAGGTCATTTGCCCAAAGCTGTGTCTGGGCCTAGCAAAGTCACTGATATTGGCGCAAAGGTATCTATAAATCCCTGTCAAGTTTGTAGCTCCAGCCAGACTATTTTTATGTATAGGGCACATGTGTAAGTGTAAGAGAATCTCTGCATGTGACACGCATTATTGAAATACTTGTGTTTATATATTAATACTATGACTTGCAAATACTGTGGTTTTCTGTGTTTAAACATTGCAAGGACAACTCCTTCTAAACAGCTTCTTGAGGCTCACATTGCTGTAATACAGAAATAAGGAAAGGACCCACAGTCTTGCTCTAGCTATTGTCCCATCTCTCTCATCAACATAGATATTAAAATCTTTGCCAAGATCCTGGCCACTCGACTTCTTCATGTCCTTGAGACTAGGATTCATCATGACCAGGTGGGGTTTCTATCTGGGAGAGAGGCGAGAGATGGGACAATGCGGGTTTTTGGCAATCATTCCTGGCTGACTCGGCATTCGAGAGAGGTGTTCTTCCTCTCCACGGAAGGCATTGCGGATAGCATTGCCTGGTACTTTCTTAAGGCCTCTTTGAATCATATGGCCTTAGGCCCACAAATATTAAGCTGGATTTTGCTTCTATACTCCAATCCCTTAGCAAAAGTAAAAGTGAACGGTTTATTATCCAACTCCTTCAACCTCTCTAATGGAACCCGGCAGGGTTGCACCCTGTCCCCGCTAATTTTCATTGTAGTTCTAGAGCCATTCCTTAACTGGATATGGTCTGATGATAACATATACGGGGTTGTGGCAGGAGATATTGAACACAAGATGTCTGCGTTCGCAGACGAACTCCTATTTTTTCTTTCTTCTCCTAATATCACTTTGCCTAATCTAATGGAGAAAGTGTCCTATTTTGGCTCACTGTCCAATTAACTACCATACTCGAAATCCTGGGCCCTCAATGTTTCGCTATCACCGAAATCTCTCAATCATGTTCAAACTTCCTTTCCTTTTCCCGAGGGGGCAAAAACTTCCATTAAGTACTTAGGAATTCAAATTCCTGTCCACCTTTCAAAGCTTTATGACTTGAATATTTTTACAATCATTAAAAGTGTCATAGCTGATATTCAAAGATGGCATACCCTTCGTAGTCTGTCCTGGTTTGGGCGCATTGCTTCCACTAAAATGAATGTGCTTCCACGTGTGCTTTATGTTAGCCAGATGATCCCCATCTATTTTCCTCCCAAATGTTTCTCTACTTTACATTGAGCTATCAACAGTTTTGTTTGGGGTAAGCGTCCTGCCAGGATAAAGCACTCATTGTTGGCCCTGGATAAGAGGGAGGCCAATCTAGGTTATATAAATACCATCAGGCCACTGTTCTCAGCAGGATTTTTGAGTGGTGTTCCCCAAGACCCCCAAAGAGATGGATCCAGGTGGTACAGGTCTTTTCTGAATTTCCCCTCACTAATTTGCCTTGGCTCTCTCCCACCTCATCTACTAACCTGCTAAAAGCATAAAAGCATATCCATTAATTTCTGCCACTCTGCAGATTTTTCGACTGTTTGCTTCTAATGGTAATCTTTCCACTTTCCCAGGAACACTAACTCCAGTAATTGGGAACCCAGAAGCTCTTAAAACTATAGATACTAGGCTTAAGAATGTATTGGGGTGCGGGGGGGGGGGGGGGGATGTTGGTCACCCCATGTCCATATCAGATATGGAAGTTCTCCTGGAGGATGAAAGATTTTCCCTCTGGGCTTACCTGCAACTAAGTAGCTTTATCGTTTCATTCTCTAGACAATGTAAGCTATCAAGAAAACTGACAGACTTTGAAACAAAGACCCTGACATACAGTCACTTTGATGTACAAGGCTTTACTATATATCAATGTACCTGATAGACTTCCATACCAGGATAAATGAGACAGGGCTCTGGGTAAGACATTGACAGAGGAGCAATGGGACCGCATCCTGACAAATTCTCATAAAGGTTCTGTTAGCATAGATTTACAGGAACTAAATTATAAAATCCGTTCCTTTTGGTACAACACCCCCAGGAAACTACATCAAATTGGTCTTATGGATAATGATAATTGCTGGAGATGTGACGACCCTGGTGGTGATATTTTTCACATCTTCTAGGCGTGCCCCAAACTCCAGGATTATTGGAAGAAGGTTCACTTCTGGACAAGGAAAATCTCCTCTATTGATATACCCTTCACTCCTGAAACCTACCTTCTACATGAGGTCCCATTGTCTTCTAAGTTCTACAAACGTTGCATACTTATCCACCTTATTAACGCTGCCAAACCACCTATTCCCTGTTTGTGGAAATCAACAGAAGCCCCCACGGTTACCCAATGGTGGGACAGAATGAATCGTGTATCGGATATGGAGGAGATTTTTCTCACAGCTCAGGATAGGTCAGACCTCTATGTCAGAGTGTGGGCTCTCTAGTACGATTTTTGTGATTCTCAAGACTACAAAACCGCTTTTCAGTTATGCTGAACTATTTTACTTCTGGAGTATACCTCCTATTCTAGGGGAAATTATGGTTTGCTTGTTCTTTTTTCTGATTTTTTTTTTCTTTTATATGTCATAAATAATTTTCCCTGATCTTTAAATTTGCTATACCCTGCTAATTGCGTCATTTGATTAGTGTATTAGTGTATTTTGATGCCCATTTTGAAACTTTTACAGTCGGTTACAGTCATTGACGAAAGACCACTATAAACAAAGCCAAATGCTTTTATTATTAGATATAGGTATGGGCAATGGGATGCTTATAATTCTGAGTTTATGAATACTTTATGCTAATTATATGCAAATGTATGAAGCTTTAGCATCTCATTGACCATCCCTAATGAGATAAAACAGCATAAATTATGTATGTTGCTGCTGCTGCTGCATTATTATTAACAGGTGATATTATTATTGTTCTCGTTATTATTTCTTACTTATGATTTATTTAGCACCACCATCAAGGTGCTGTACAGAGTAAGAAACTAATCTGGGTACATAAACATACAGCCATGGGTGTACATAATTATGTAGACATTAGTATATAATACTGACATAGTACACAATATAATTGTTATAGTGTCAACACATACTGATAAACAAAACGTACAGCGGTAGTGTGTTGAATTACAACGAAAGGAACACAGACTTCATTGAAAAAAAACTTTATTGAAAGAAAAACCTGAAGTCAAATGATAAAAAAAAAAAAAACAGATATAGCACTAGAACGAGGGGCCAGGAGAGGAATGTGAAGGCTCTATAGGACCCAGAGTCTTTCCTTTCCATAGATAAGTATCTGTTTGTTTTTTTTCATTCGCTTCAGGTTTGTTTTAAAAAAGTGTGCACTATACCCATGGAGTTTGTATGTTCTCCCCGTGTCTGCATGGGTTTCCTCACACAATCTAAAAACATACAGATAAATTGGCTCTGCCCTAAAATTGGCTCCAGACTACAATGGACATAGTGCAATGGTAGGGATTAGATTGTGAGCCTCTCTGAGGGTGAGTTAATGACAAGACAGTATACTCTGGAATGTGCTGTGGAAGATGTCAGCACTATATAAATACTAAATAATAATATTAATAAAACCTTGTTATTGTTGTGTGTGTACCTCAGTGGTGGTTTTATCTCATTGGCAACAAGAAATGAAGGAAAGCTCTCTACGTACCACAATAAACACATTACACCATTTCTGACTCCCATTAAATGAAAAAATATAAATAATAAACATTTGGCTGAAGTTCCACGTAAAAAAATAGTAACTATGGTGTTTGAAAAACATGAGCAAAAGCAAATCAAGTAGTCTCACATCAGCCTAAACCTCAAGAAGGGTTCACATTGGGGTCAGTTTGGCCAGTCCCCAGACAAGCAAATTAGCAGTCCAGAAAATAAGGTCACCTAAGTGCCAGCAGCCAGAAATAACTTTAGACCAGACAAACTTGCTTCATCACAGAACACAGATCCCTTACAAATATAATATTAACTAGCATACTGTCCACATCTCCAGCAACAGCATGAGTAAAAATTAATATGTCCAAAAGGCATCCAATGTTTTTGGTGACACATTTTTAAGGTATAATAGCTATATATGTAGTATGTGTCTGCATATGTATAGAAATCTCTGTGACCACAAAACAATAAAAGTGATGTTTAAAATTTTACAATGTACAGCCCGGTTTCCATAACAGTTAGGATGCTGTGTAAAATGTAAATATAAACAGAATGTGATGATTTGCAAATATTTTAAACCCTATATTTAATTGAAAATAGTACAAAGGCAACATATCAAATGTTAAAACTGAGGAATTTTATTGTTTTATTAAAAACATACGCTGATTTTGGTGCCAGCAACACATTTCAAACAACTTAGGACAGGGGCAAAAAAAAAGACTGGCAGGATTGTGTAATGCTAGAGAAATAAAAATCTCACAACTAATTAGGTCAACTGGCACATGGTCAATAAAAAAAAAACATCCAATAGAGTTTATGAGAAGTACAGTAAATATGAGTATACGTACCCCAATGTATAAAATACGGCACAGACAAATACTGCAACAATTAAAGACTAAGTTCTCACTTAATCTGTCATATCCCAATGGATTTTAAAATTGGAGTCTTACAACAACTCTTGCATCACAACACACGGTACCAGTCATTTGGTGGGGTATGACCTCAGAAATCTGATCGATTTTTTTTCTTGATCAAATAATTTGAAAAATCAAACCAATATACCCTGCACTTCTGCATCAATCAAATAAAACATTCAGTTTGTCTGTCTGATTTTTCTAATGCATGTGATTAGGTTCTTATAGGAAAAAAACAAAACGTTTTTTACCCATAGTTTTTCTGATCCAAACAGATCTTTCACACAATTGATCATTCATATTTAAAAAAATAAAAACTAGAAAAATCAATTGATTTAATTGTATGAGTATGGCCATCTAAATAAACACTGTAGTACTAACAATCTCTGACCCCTTAAGGATCAGAGACTTGGGCCCATGGCCCATATGCAATTCACTTTTCCTCCTTAGTTTTCTCCAAGTTGACATTTTTAAAATTGTCAATAAAATGCATTTCAAGCCACCAGAAAGCAAGAAAATGCTCAAAATAATTTTGATAGTAGTTTTTCAACTTCTTTTGGGTACTTTTTTAGTTAAATAGTGCTGGAAAGTTATCTTAAATTGAAAATGAAAAATTATCTCCTAGGAGAAAACGCAGGTGAAAAAGTGAATTGCATATGGCCCCATATGCTATTAACTTTTTCTCCTGAGTTTTCTCTTAGGTGATATTTCTAAACTTGTCAATAAAATGCCTTTCAAGCTTACAGAAAGCAAGAACATACTCAAAATAATTTTGATAGTACCTTTTCACCTACTTTTTGGTACTTTTTTAGTTGAAAAGTGCTGGAAAGTGTTATTAAATTAAAGATGAAAAATTAACTCCTAGGAGAAAACTCAGGTGAAAAAGTGAATTGCATATGACCCTTAGTCTAAAAATTGAGCTGTGATCACTGTGATTGACTCACAGTGATCAAGAGCCAATGAAATTGGATCCTGACCGACATACGGAGTTCTGCTGTCATTATGACAACAGAACGTTCAGACTGCAACGACAATAGAGCAGTGCAAACAACAAGAGTGATGAGACGGTGTGGCATGAGAGATTTAAGTCTACACCGTGGCAGGAATAACAGCTGCCAAACTTTTCAACCACTGCTGTCCGTAAGAGATTAGAGCTTACTTTTTCATTTTAAAATTGAAATTATTTTGGGACTTCATCATCTTTCACACATACTATTTTTAAAAGATTAAATAGAATCTGGATAAACTTCAGTATGTAAGAGATAAAGACAAAAGCAAATCTTACATGGCGGTGATCTTTTGGCTCTCAAGTAGCACTACATTAAAAACAGACACAATTCTGTAGTGGAAATCACAGTCCAAACTTCAGCATTTGGTATTAGTGGCAACGCTCAACCCTACTTATGGAAATATAAAATTCGGGCGCCAGAAGGGCACTAAGTTGTGACCCCTATTTGTCGCTGCAATTTCCATAGCAAGCAGCCCTGGTGCCTGCTACCTATTGGGGGGGGGAGTTAAGGTTAGGAATCAGAAATGGAGGTTCTGCCTCGGGAAGGGACAGTTATGGTTAGGCTTTAGAAAGGGGGCTCATGCCAGAGGGGCAAAGTTAGAATGGAGGTTTGCGGGGAGGGGGGGGGGGGCTGTTAAGGTTAGGCATCATTAAGCGCAGGGATGGTCGTAGGCAGCCAACTTCGCTATGCTGGATCTATGCGTATTTTTACGGAAATACGCGCCGCAATCTACGGCTCCGAAATCAGCCACTTCGCTACGTTAGCATACCGTAGACTACGCATTAAAATACGCAAGCTTCACATATTGCGTAGCGTAGTTGATGCGACCGCTTATGCCCTTATGCGGAAACATTTCCGCAATAATCTGCTAACTATGTGCATAAACAAACTAATTTAAGCATACATTCCGACATCCAATGTGGAAATGTATGCGTATAAAGGGCAATAAAATTTCTGCGCATGCGCAATGACCCATATAAATGCAGTTACCGCACGCGTAGTTGACTTCGCAATACATACGTCAACTACGCGTAGCGGACGAAGCTACGCATAGCGGGACTACGACTACGCGGAAATGCGTAAGTGTAGTTTTCAAACTTCGCCTACGAACTAGGATGCATAGTTGCGTACTACGATGCGTAGATTCGCTCTGGCGTAGTTTACGAGCAACCCTGATTAAGCGGGAGGGTTCTGGGTGAGAGTAGAATTAAGGTTAGCTGTAGTAAAATATCGGTAACATTTACCGATATTTCACTATCAAAATCACCACTGTAAAATAGTAGAATATTGGTAAATAAATATACTGTTAGTTCTAGAATCGTCTATGATCAGTTTTTTCCCAGCACTCAAGTTTCCCCAGCGCCTTTTTTCTTATTGGCAAAACAAATCAGTTGTTGATGATCAGGTATTTGAAATTCTACATTTATTACTTTGAGCAATTTATTTATCATGCAATTTACTGGAAAGAGTACCCACATTTTACAAATAAATTACTCAAAGTGATTATTTTTAAAAACAAATATGCTATTTGTGTAATTGTTACTTTTAAAGATTCAACATAAGAAACACAAGGCTTTGCAAATATCTCCTCCAGTAATAGCAGTAAAAATGCAAAGAAGGGAGCATTTAGGGTTTAAGGAAACGTGATTTAGATATTTGTGTAGCTCCTGCTGAGCTGATGACAGCTTCCTGGGAAGATGCTAGCTGGAATCTCTGCACTCCTTGTCAGGCATTCCTCTGAAGATCTATTTCACCCCTACTCTTCTGGAAACACTACATAAATAGTGACATCGCTAAAGCTGTATCTGTGTGTATTATAGAATGATGCATGCTATCAAATACAACCACATGTCTTCTGTGTTGTGCATAAACCTGGCTATTTCTGTGCACTTGGAAAATTCTATTTGGAAGTGGATAATACAGTGAATACCCTAAGAGAGATCATGGAAAGGGCCATTGATCAGCCTGTCGATCTTGACTTTGTATCCAATCCACTATGCCTGTAAACACTCCATAAACAGTTCATATGCACTGCTCCCCAGACATGTCCGTTTGCTTGGACCATCTGATGAATAGGTTGATGCAGGCATTTTCAAGGGTCATCATTATTGTCCTTTATACAGTGCTAATATTTACATGGATTTGGCGTTCTGTCCAATCAACAGTACTACAGAATACCCAGATAGCTATTGATGACCCAGAACCGCTAGGAAAGTATAAAGGGCTAAAAGAGACATAAAAGCCCTCCCACTAAAAAGCAACACTGAGTATAATTTGCCTTAATTTGCATATTCAGGAGTGAAGCATAATGGGAAATCACAGTTCTGTTTATGCAGTGTTCTATGCTGTATTTGATCTGTGAGTTAAATTTTTGTCCAGCCCCATACAGAGTCTCCTTTTAATTCCAGCCTACAAGGCTGAGACTCCCATTCAAACACTTCACCATCTCACCTGCATTCAGTCTGTTAATTAAGACTAGCCGACCCGCGGCGTAGCATACACCGCATAAGGGGGTAGAGGGCAGTAAGGGGGTATTGGGCACAGCGGCGGGGAGGGGGGTTGGACCCCCCCTCAACTGGATCCCCCATGTGTGCTCTTCCTCCAGCTTAAGCTCAGCAGGACCCCCCCCCCTCACCTTGGTTTACCATGTGTGCTCTACCTCCAGCTTAAGCTCAGCAGGAAATCCCCCCCCCCCATCCTGCTTAAGCACAGTAGCAGCCGACACTATTAGTAAGAGGCAGCGGGCGGGGATGACTCACCTCTTCCGTGTTCCATCGTGCGTTCCACTGTCGTCACTTCCTGCAATGCCGCACACTGTATTGGTGTAATTTGCCTTTTAAAACAGAAGGAAATCTGCAATAATTCAGCTATAAGTGAACATTTGTGGTTACCCACAATGCACTGCTACTAAATATTAGTGTTGTCCGGATCATGAACGATTCGGATCTTTGATCCGAATCTATTTTGTGAGTCGAATCATCCAAATCATCAAAATGAGTGATTCGGATCGCAAAAGGGGCGGGGCCCGGAGCGACACGCCCCCTCTCAGCGGGCAGCGGGGTCCTGGAAGCAGAGCAGAGATGGATCGCTCTGTTGGAGGGGACTCAGGGGAGCCAGCCTTGCAGGGACAGGTAGAGGGGACATGGGTGCCACTGCCAGATATGTGTGTAGAGCACACATACTGGCTATCATGTGCTGCTCATTATAGGCTGTCTGTTCCTAGTTGTGCACAGTGAACACATTGGAAACTTTTGGCTCAGCTCAGCATAGCTCAGTACTTTGCAGGCACTGTGATTGCAGGGCAATATGGTCCTCCTGCACTCGCTCTAAACAGCTGCACTTATCTTTGGGGAATGCTTTCTTTCACTGTGCGACGTTTTCATTCAAGGTATACAGATGAACATATAGGTGAAATATATGTAAAGCATATGATTGCAGCATGTGGGTATTGTGTGCAAACAAACATTTCTGCTCTCTGCTCGTCCCTCCTCCCTTCTCTGTCCACTCCCTGCCCTCTGTCCATCTTCTCCCCTTCTCTGTGTGTCCACCCGCCTCTCCTTCTCCTGTCCTGCTAGTCATTTCACCCCCCGAATGCTTCCCTTGTAAAATGATCCGAGATTCGGATCAAAGATCCGGATCTTTTCAATGATCCGATTCGAATCATCCGGATCATTGAAAAGATCCGAACTTCCCATCTCTACTAAATATGAAAATTACCCCTTTTCCCCCTTGGTAAGTCAAGCAAGCATCCAGAGCCGCTGGTGTATAGCAAGCATATAGCTTTAAATGTTACACAGTCATATCAAACCCACATGTAGACAGCCTGTTTCAGACTTTTGGTCCTCATCAGTACATGGCAGGGATTGATACCGCTGTATGAAATAGGGCTTGGACCAGTACAACAGAGTAACCAAGCAGCTCAGGGTGACCCAAACCATTCGTAATGTATAGGGGGATAAAAGGGCCCAAAAACACCTCCTACTAAAAAAAAAGCAAAGCTTGGTGCAATTTGCCTTCCTAAAACAGAAAGAAATATGCAATTATTCAGCTATAAATGAACATTTGTGGTTACCCACAATGCACTGCTACTAAATATGCAAATAATTCCTTTTTCCCCTTAGAAAGTCAATCAAGCATCCAGAACCACTGGTGTATAGCAAGCCTATAGCTTTAAATTTTGCACAGCCATATCAAACCCACATGTGACAGCCTGTTTCAGACTTGTGTACCTCATCAATACATGGCAGGGATTGATACAGCTGTATGAGATAGGGCTTGGACCAGTACAACAGAGTAACCAAGCAGCTCAGCATGACCCAAACCACTCGGAATGTATAGGTGGATAAAAGGGACCAAAAAGACCTCCTACTAAAAAAAATCAAAGCTTGGTGTAATTTGCCTTCTTAAAGGACTTCTTAAAGCCTGCATAAAGACTGGCCACGGCTGCGCAGTCCGCATAGCCGCTACTGCGGCTGCGCAGCTCTAGGGCCAACCCCCGATCCACGTAACAGGCAACGTGGATCGGAGGGTTGGCCCTAGAGCTGCGCAGCCGTGGCTAGCTCCGGCGGCCATCTTTATGCAGGCTGCAGATACCGACCCGGACCGTGGGGTCGCAGTCTTTCGGGGGGCTATTGAGCAGAGGGGACCAGGCGGAACGGCACGGAGGGTGCGGACGGCATCCTCCGTGCCTTACAAAGTCATGCAGGTAGTTAACTTTTTTTACGTTTCGGGGGCAGATTTTGGCCTCGGAAATCCTTTAAAACAGAAGAAACTCTGCAATAATTCAGCTATAAATGAACATTTGTGATTACCCACAATGCACCACTACTAAATATGCAAATTATTCTTTTTCACCCTTAGTAAGCCAAGCAAGCCTATAGCTTTAAGTTTTACACAGACATATCAAACCCACATGTAACAGCTTATTTCAGACCTTTGGTTCTCATCAGTACATAGCAGGGATTGATATGGCTGTATGAGATAGGGCTTGGACCAGTACAACAGAGTAACCAAGCAGCTCAGGGTGACCCAAACTACTAAGAATGTATAGGGGGATAAAAGAGACCAAAAATCCCTCCTACTAAAAAAAAGCAAAGCTTGGTGTAATTGTCCTTCTTAAAACAGAAGCAAATCTGCAATAATTCCGCTATAAGTGAACATTTGTGGTTATGCACTGCTACTGAATATGCAAATTATTCCTCTTTGCCCATGGTTTGATATGACACTACTTCTTCTTCTTGCTTGGACCAGCCCCTTCTTCTTGCTTGGACCGGCCCTGGGGGCAGGGCGCTACTTCTTCTTCTTGTTTGAAGGTTGAGGCACTTACTCTATTATATATATAGATGCTGGCAGCCTGTTTGCATATAGCTAGCATAGGAGGTCAATTTTGACCACTGGTCAGTTTTGAGCATCTGAACTCAAAGTGCATCTGTAACTCTAATTGTAAAGAAAATACAATGACCAAAATTAGACCAGAATTGAACCAGAAGGGAACAGAAGGAACTGACAGAAAACTCTGCTTCTCTGGTTAGTTGCAAAAATGTTCAATATGGTGTTTACTACCTGCCTGCTCTCACCAGCCATCCTCAAATCTCTCCACACACAGCATCCCCCTGCTGTCAGCAATATGCTGTACATTTCACCATCCCTCCTATCCACTCCACAACTCGCCTCTCATGAGATTTTCTTATACTTACAACCTCACCTTCCATGTCACACTACGTCTAAATATAAGTCTACACCGCAACTTCTGCTCCGCTATATCTGCTTACTCCTCCTCATTGTTGCTGGGGACATTTCACCTAACCCTGGACCCCCACTCCCCCCTGCTATTCACACTGTTTGCAATAAATCAAATTTCCCTCCCTCTTACTGTAACCTTATTAATATTCCACTCCTTCCCCCTACACCCCCTCCGATCTCGGCTGCCCTCTGAAATGCCCGCTCAGTCTGCAACAAACTGCCCTTTATCCATGATCTTTTCATTTCCAATGCTTTCACATTCTTTGGGATCACTGAAACCTGGCTGACCCCTTCTGACACAGTCTCACCTGCCGCCCTCTCCTATGGAGTTTCCACTTTAGCCACACTCCTAGAGGTGGGAATAAGCATGGTGGTGGTGTGGGCATTCTCCTCTCAGATAAATGCTCCTTCAAGCCTCTCACTCCTATTCCCTCTCTCTCCCTGCCATCCTTTGAAGTCCATGCAGTCCGACTACACTCTCCCTCAAACCTCCAGATTGCATTTATTTACCGCCCTCCAGGCCCTGCTTCGGTTTTCTTGGATCATTTCTCTGCCTGGCTTCTCCAGTTCCTATACTCTGACATCCCTACCATCATCATGGGTGATTTTAACATTCCTATTGACACCAATAACACCGTCTCCAAAAAACTTCTATCACTCACTTCCTCCTATGGCTTGTCTCAGTGGTCCTCTACCTCAACCCACACTGATGGCCATACGCTTGACCTCGTATTCACTCGTCTATTTTCTGTCACTGACTTTACTAATGATCCACTACCACACTCTGACCATAACCTACTTAGCTTCTCTCTCTCCTCCTCTTTTCCTACCACCCTGGCACAAGCACGCTCACATACTTGAAGAAACTATCGCAATCTAGACATTCAAACCGTCTCTGATGCCCTGGCACCTCTCCTCACACAATCCTTCACTGACCCAGACTCGGCTGCTATACACTACAACAGCTCCATTACAAAAGTCACTTTACCCCCGTCGTCAATGCCCGCCCTCACCATGTCTGTCGCCAACCCTGGATGACCAAAACCACTAAACAGTTAAAAAGATGCTCTAGAGCAGCTGAACGGCGCTGGAGGAAAAGTTACACAAATGAGGACTTCATCTCATATAAAATTGCCTTGAACAACTTCAGAAACGCACTCTCTGTGGCAAAAAAGTCCTATTTTTCTTCCCTAATATCCGCCCATTTACACAATCCAAAACGCTTGTTCAGCACCTTCAACTCTGTTCTCCATCCCCCTCCTCCTCCTCCTTCATCTTGCTTATCAGCTGAAGAATTTGCAACATACTTCACTGATAAAATTGACAAAATCAGAAGTGAATTCTCCATGCAGCCCTCAAATCCCACCTCCACACCTCTCATTGACTGTTCTCTAACTGCCTTCTCTCCACTCTCTGAACACTCTCTTTCCTCTATAACTGCCAAAGCTAATCTAACCACCTGTTCTTTGGATCCTATTCCCTCCCATTTCATTCCGCAGCTATCCTCATCTCTCTTGCCTGCACTAACAACGCTATTTAACCTGTCCCTCTCTAATGGCATCTTTCCTTCCCCACTCAAAAAAGCTGTTGTGACACCACTACCTAAAAAACCTTCTCTAGATCCTACCACACTTGCCAACTACCGCCCAGTGTCACTTCTCCCATTTGCATCCAAAATACTTGAACGCCATATACATGCAGAATTAAGCCATTATTTATCTGCTAACTCCCTACTTGATCAGTTCCAGTCTGGCTTTCGTTCTAACCACTCCACGGAAACAGCCCTTACCAAAGTGGCCAATGACCTTCTTACAACCAAATCCAAAGGTCAATTTTCCATACTCATCCTTCTTGACCTGTCATCAGCATTTGATACTGTCGACCACACCTTACTCCTACAAATACTTTCAAATGTTGGAATAAAGGGCCTTGCTCTCACATGGTTATCTTCCTACCTCTCTGGAAGGTCCTTCACAGTCTCCTACTCAGATCAGATCTCTTCTCCTCATGCTTTGTCTGTCGGGGTTCCCCAAGGCTCTGTCCTTGGTCCCCTACTCTTTTCCATCTACATGCATGGTCTTGGTGATCTAATCAACTCATTTGGGTTTCAATACCACCTCTATGCAGACGATACCCAACTGTACCTCTCTGCCCCAGACCTTAACTCCCTCCTTAAACGTGTTCCTGACTGCTTGTCTGCTATATCCTCCTTCATGTCCTCTCGCTTCCTAAAACTTAATATGAGTAAAACAGAACTAATAGTTTTTCCACCGTCTCTGTCCACCTCCCTGCCTGAAGTAACAATAAATGTTAATAACACTCCCATAACTTCAGTTCCCAAAAGCTCGGTGCTTGGGGGTGATATTCGACTCATCTCTCTCTTTTATTCCTCATGTTCACTCTATAACCAGCTCTTGCCATCTCCAACTCAAAAACATATCTCGCATCCGTCCCTTTCTCACTCAAGACACAACTAAAATGTTAATACATGCTCTCATAATTTCTCGTCTGGACTACTGCAACATACTACTTTGTGGACTACCGTCTAACAAACTGGCCCCGCTCCAGTCGGTACTGAACTCAGCTGCTCGTCTCATTCATCTTTCTTCTCGATCTTCCTCTGCCGACCCTCTTTGTCAAGCTCTTCACTGGCTGCCAATTAACCAGAGGATTCAGTTCAAACTCCTAACCCTAACCTACAAAGCTCTCCACAATCTCTCTCCCTGGTACATATCCTCACTAATTTCCAGATACAAACCCAATCGCAATCTCAGATCGGCACATGATCTTCTGTTGTCCTCCTCTAGAATCAACTCCTCACATTCACGTTTACAAGACTTCGCACGCGCTTCACCCCTCCTCTGGAATGCCCTCCCACAACACATCCGTCACTCGCCAACCAAATTGCACTCCTACTAGGTATCCTAAAACACAAAGCCTCTATATATTTGCTGCATACTACCCCTCCTCCTGTTCCCCCCCCCCCCATTCCCTTTAGATTGTAAGCTCGCAAGGGCAGGGCTCTCTCCCCCTTTTGTGTCTTGGTAACCAGTATACATTTTATTCATCATGTTAATTTTATCACTGTCATTACCAATTGTATAATTTGTATTTTGTATCATTCTTTGTATTTTGTCACTAATCATGTATCTTGTATATTGGTGTACACCATTGTCTGTATTATTATGTACCCCATGTTTGTTTCTTACTTTGTACAGCTCCATGGAATATGTTGGCGCTTTATAAATCAATAATAATAATAATAATAATAATAGTTGCTCATTTAAAGCTGTATTATCACAAATACCTTCTGTTTTATGAATGCATATTATACACAGCATATGAGGGTTTGGGGGCTCTTTTAGCACTTTATATACTTTCCTAGTGGTTCTGGGTCACCATGAGCCACCTGGTTATTCTGCTGTACTGGTCCAAGTACTATCCCATAGAGCCAAATCAATCCCTGCCATGCTCTGATGAGGAAGACCGGAAAGTATGAAACAGGCTGTATTGATGTTGGGTTGATGAGGCTGCTTGCTATGAGGCTTTCAGGGTATATAGAGATTATTTGAATATTCAGGAGTGATGCATAATGGGAAATCACAGTTGCTCACCTAAAGAGGAACTTCAGCCTAAACAAACATACTGTCATTAAGTTACATTAGTTATGTTAATTAAAATAGATAAATAATATAATTTCTTACCCCCCTTGTTTTAAAAGAACAGGCAAAGGTTTGCGATTTCCTAAGAGCAGCCATCTTTTTGGTTGAAAGGAGGTGACAGGGAGCATGAGACACTCTTCCAACTGTACTGTGTCCTGATCACCCCTCCCAGTTGCTATGCAATGTGAATAACAACATAGGAAATCCTTCATGCTGTGCACAGCATCAGGGGAGAAAAGCCTGGGCAGTTTTCTTTGATGGAGTGGAGCTTAGCTAAAAACGCAGCTAAAAATGAGACTTCTATAAGAAAAACAAAGTTCTGATGCTGTGAAACTGTTAAAGAAACACCAAGCCTTTTCAGTTCTGCTGAGTAGATTTTTAGTCTGGAGGTTCACTTTAAAGCTAAAGTAATGCAGATACATTCTGTTTTAAGAAGGCAAATCAACCAAGTTCCCATAATTTACTATCAAGTACAGCAGCAAATAGAAAGTCAAAGCTGTTCCTCTAGTACAATGATCTGCAAACTTGGAGTCTGACAGCCGCAATCATGATTC
Organism: Hyperolius riggenbachi; assembly: GCF_040937935.1. Classification (NCBI taxonomy): domain Eukaryota; kingdom Metazoa; phylum Chordata; class Amphibia; order Anura; family Hyperoliidae; genus Hyperolius; species Hyperolius riggenbachi. The sequence goes on from NC_090646.1 coordinate 466,815,670, forward strand.
ATAAAGGCAAATGCATTGTGGGACTTGTAGTTCCTTAACAGCTGGAGAGCCAAGTTTGCAGATCACTGCTCTATTTGTATAAGAAAGGGTGGTAACTACTTGTGCTGACTATCTGTTCACTTGTCACTGTAGGGTTAGTGGCTTAGAAAATTACTGTGAAGAACAAGAAAATAGCTATTACATAGTAAAAACACTGACTCTAACTAAATCTATTGCAAAATAGGGCACCCACTAATCAATACTTGCTTGAAATATGAATCAAATATTGATTGGACGTGCCCACTCTTTTTAAGAGCGATGCTGGCAGCAGGAAGGCATGGTTGGGTGTGGCACATGAGTGACGAAGCTGCAGTGGCACGATCAACATAAGGCAGAACATCTGCTGGAATCTCGTTTGTATTTACTGGTCCAAAGTGGTTGACAAGGTAAATTATTTATATCAGAGAGATGTCAATCATCTGCCTGACCTATCACTAAACTATTACTGGGCATGATTCACAAAGCTTTTTCACACGTTTTCCCATGTTTTCACCTTATCTTTGTTATTTTTTTAAGCTCCCAAAAAGCAAAAATATAATATAACTAAGGTAAGAAAAGTAATATTGAAATGAAGTTAATCAGGAACAACTTACTTTGAGTGATTATTTTGCTTGTATATGTGCTGAAAGGTTATTTTTATCAATTAGGTGATAAATAAGTCATTTATGAGAAGTTGTGAATAGAGCCCATTATGTCAAAATGAAACCAGAGTGATATTTTACCCTGTATCATTCATACACAGAACATGAATCATAGCAATGTATCCTTGGATCCTTGACTTTCAGCAGTGCGCAAAATATCTAATTTTCCTTTTATTTTTTTCATTTTTATGTCAGAAAAATAACAATTATAGAAAAATAACATAAACCCCCAAACATAGCATGCTTATCTTGGTTTTAGCAAAAATTAATAAAAACATTTATATACAAATATTTTTACTGTTATGAAATGTTATTATTAATCAGTCTCCTCATTAAAGCATTTTTACTATAAACCTGATTTTATTATAACTAATAGCTAAAACTAATATCTACTTTGATGCACAGAAGAAGTGGAGTTCATGTATGTTTCTACATTAGTGCATGTACATCGCAAAGAACCATAGTGTTTTGGCATAAAAATCCAAAATATTTTGCAATCTCATATGAGAGGCATATAATACTAATATCATTTAATTATATAATTATACATATAATTTACTAATCATTACAGTTTTGGTTTATCTTTTTCTGCTCTCCAGATTCCAACACACACGCACGCACACACACACACACACCTTAATATCTTATTTTCAGCATTTTTTTCAGTTTCAGTTCAAACTGTCGCTAGTATACCTTACAAAATAAATATTTTTTAAAAGGATTAACATGGTGTTTTGTTTATAAGAACAGCATATTTATATTTAAATTAATTCAATAGAGGAAATCACTCTGCTAGCAGGAACCAACCAGCAGGAACTAAGGAGTTGGGGGCCCTGTTACATGGGACCATATTTATTATTATTATTATTAATTTATAAAGCGCCAACATATTCCGTGGTGCTGTACAAAGTAGGAAAACAAACAAGGAGTACATAATGATACAAATAATGATATACATCAAAATATGGACACTGGTACAAGATCCAGAATGGGTGATTACAATAGCAGATGTAACATGATGAATAAAATGTATAAAAATGCAAACTATTACATGAATAACATTGCAAGACACAAAAGGGTGAGAGCCCGGCCCTTGCGAGCTTACAATCTAAGGGAGGATATTTAGTTTATTATGGAGGCGTGTTGTTGATCACGTAACTCAGCATCTGCAGCCCATAGAACATCCCAGTATGCCCAAGACCCCATGAATCCTCACATTGTGATGGGCACTGTGTGCCCTGATATCTAAGTGTTAAATCTCACTTTATTGTCCTTATACATAATTAGATATTAGCAGTACTTCCCCAATTATAACAGCATATGGAGTAGCTGCCCTGGCCCCCATTCCCATGGGAGCCCCTTCTTCCTCATAGCACTGCTTTTATTAAGTACCGCTCCAACCGCTACCATTGCTTCTGCATTTTTCAGTTCCTTTGGCCATGGGAGCCTGGTCCACCAGGCCGACTAGGCAGTCACCTGGGACGCTGTGTTGGGGGGTGCTTCTGCGGGTGGGGGGGGACACCATTCCCAACCTCCCTGTCAGATTGTGGGACCCCCCTAGTTAACTGGCTAATAGACACGTACCAGTTCACTCACTGCAGTGGGCAACTCACCTCAGCCTGCAAACATCTTCTGGCAGGCAGAGCAGGGCTACAAGAAGATGGCGCCTAAAGCCCTGCACTGGAGACTATTTGCGTCTCCAGTACAGGGCTTCGGGCGCCATCTTCCAATGGCCCTGCTCTCTGCCTGTCAATGCGGGACTTTTGCAGCGGCTGGCTGCTGGAAGATCATCGGGGAGCTGCGCGCTGAGAGAGGAGTCTTCTGCAGGTGAGTAAATGCTTTTTTTTTTTACAGGTGCACAATTGCACTTTATTTTCTGGTGAAACGCTGTCCACATTATGATTATTTTCTAGTGATCCATTGCTGCACTAAAATTATTTTCTGGTGAAACGTTGCCCAAATTATGATTATTTTCTAGTGAAACATTGTTGCATTACGATTATTTTCTGGTGAAACACTGCCACATTATGATTATTTTCTAGTGAAACACTGCCCACATTATCATTATTTTCTAGTGAAACATTGCTGCATTACGATTTTTCTCTGCTGAAACGCTGCCCCATTATGATTATGTTCCGGTGAAACATTGCCACATTACGATTATTTTCATGGGAGGGCACCCTACGGGCGCCACAGGTTTCCTCACCTGGAGTGACAGAATGGCTAGAGTTACTCCTGCCTTTGGCTGTCAAGAGGGGCATCTACTCTTTGATATTTATTTTTCATTTGTGTCCATATTAACTTTTGGACCTGAAGGGAGGGATGCGGCTATAATGTCTTTCCCCGGTCTCCCTAATTCTTTAATAAACTCCTAAATATAGTGTCAGGAATTCCTTGTAAAGTTGTACTAAAACACCTGTGGTATATATTACATGTTTGAGAATCTACAGGTAACTTATGTGTCATAAGGGTCAAGGAGAGGTTTCACATTGGAAGCAGCTGAGGGGTATAGTGTGAATATTACTAGAGAATGTCGCGTATGCTTGATGCCTTTCTAAGGATACGGATAAAGAGCGTGAAATGTCCAAAGTGTCAGACACAGTGCAGTGTAAGCTGTATCTGTTTCTCATATGTGCAAGAATCCATGCAAGGAACAGTGAGTGACAGCACAGCTTTCCTACAGCCTGCTGGATGAGTGTAAAGTTCAAAAGTTCACCCGAGCAAAAAGATATTTTTGTGATCCCTCTTGCTGAAGGTGAAATCCTTGCCACTAATGGCCAGAGTATGTTTTCCACAGCGCAGCCACATAATTACACCTTGTCTGGAAGCTTATCTCTTGTCATTTACATCATGTATCACTACAGTAAACATTACAAACTAATTCTGTTGAAAACATAGTTAATAAAAATATACTTATTTTCAAACTTACAGAGACTATACAGCCAGGATATTAAAAAATGTCAAAAGGTGTAAAAAACATTTTTGTACAGTAATTGGCATTTATAAGGTTAATTTTCTTACCCCCTCCCTGTTGCTGGCTGACAATGAGGTTAAGCCCCAGCCTGTAGGAAGGACTGTACTGCCTTATGGGAGACATGTAGCCTCCAAGCTCACTTCACCTCTGGCTCCTCCTCACTGCAGTCTTCCTACTATTGCGGTATTTGAAAGAGGAAAGAGAAGTGACTAGTTTCTACTGGATGGTGGAGGTAGAGAGGACACTATCTGCTACTTTGGAAGGAGGGGAATTAGAGGGAGCATTATTGGGTGCTGGGGGGAGTAAGAAGGTGGTCACTGATTATTGATGGGGGACATGCTGCAGTCCTACAGTGACTCTTTAGTGAATATGTGGACACAGGGCTTTATAGGCCTGGTATGTATTTTTGGTTAGTGTTAGTTGTGTAGATACTATTGGAGGTGCTCGTATTGTTCTCTACTCAACCATTGGGTATTTGCTTTTGGGTATCATTGACCTGAGGAAGCGAGTAAAGCCCGCAAAACATTATCATACCCTTGTTTTTTTAGTTTAAATAAATTGTCTAGTTTAACTCAAGCTACCATTGGCTTTTTTCTTCAGGAGAGGTGAGTCACCACTGCCTCTCCATTTTAAGCTGTTTTTAATTGTTTTATTTGTTGGGCTCCTCCACCCTCGTCCCATCTGAAAGACTATGGCCCTTATTCAATTCATTTTTTTTCTCTCAAGTTTTCTCCCAAAAGATACATTTTTATTTTCTGTTTAATATAACGTTTCAGCACTCTGTCTCTTAAAAAATACTAAAAAGTACTCATCATTCTTTACTCCTCCCTTAACTCTAGTCAAACTGAAGTTAAGCTGCCATTCCAATCTGCCTGGGAAAATGATTGTGGTACAGAAATAGAGGAGGAGGAATTAACACAATGTTTGAACACTTTGTCCAAAGGTAGCCTCCAGGTCACAAACATGGAGGTCTCACTTAGAGTTCTGCATCAAAGCTATATGGTTCCTGTACTACATGCAATGTTTCCTGATAACCCAGCTACATGTTTCTGAGGTTGCCAATGCTCTGGTACTATGTATCACATATGGCGGACCTGTCCCAAGGTGGCCGGATTATGGTCTAAATTAACTAACACCCTTAACAGGACACATTCTATTCATCTGCGAACAGAAGCTCTAATATTATTTTTAGGCCATAAACCAGATGATATCCCTCACGCTTTGCATAAATTGGTGCAATTCCCAGCTAATGCCACAAAAACTTATATAGCGTCCCAATGGCACCAGCAAACTCTTTCTTATAGTTGTGTCCTGGATGGAATGCATGAAACCATGCTCAATGAAAAGATTAAAGCTAACCTTGCTGATAGAGTCCATTATTTTGATAAAGTTTGGCAACCATGGCTTCAAAATGTTACATCACCAGATATCAGACGAACCCTGGCCCAAATGTAAGTGTAAGCCAGCCACTTAGGTTTGATCAGCTTCCAGTGTGCATACCCAACCTATACTACTGTGTGTACTTTTGCCCTTATTTAGATTTATCTTGATACCAATAGTACTTCCTGATCCCCCCATATTACTTGTTTTGGTTGACATATTAGTCACAGTTACATTTCTCTGTAGCTATTTATAATTCTAAAATTGTGTTATTCCTCATGATGTCTTTTCTTCTGCTGTCTCAACTGGTTGATCACTTAATGGGCTTGATTCACAAAACCGTGCTAACTCATAGCACAGCTTCGTGAATTTTCGCACGCAATCGTGAATTTCTGTGCACAATCAGGGGCACAAATTTGCAATTGCATGCAGAAATTAGCGATTGCATGCGAAAAAAGTGCTAGCGCTGCCGTGCTATGAGTTAGCACGGTTTAGTGAATCAAGCCCAATGTTTGTTGTGATTCAGTGTAATAGGGCTTAAAAGGCATTTTATAAATAAGGTATTAAAATATCATCAAGGAGAAAACTTACGAGTTAAGGTGAATTTAATAAGGGCCTATGAGAGTAATTAACATTAGTTCATTTTGAGACTGAAGCCTCGAACACACATAGAGGGACTGTCACCTGGAAGAGATCCCTCGGATAACAGCGCGGGGTCGAGTCTGTTGCATCATTAGCCTCTTAAGTTCTGTTGCTATGGAAGGTAGAGGAGGGCCAACAGAGCTGTGAAGCATGGAGTGGTATCGAGCAGGAGGAGCAAGTGGGGACAACAATGCAATCAGGGAACAATCTTCCTGAATGAAGGTGGATCTCCTCAGTGGAGAGCTGGGTGAGTAACCTCTCATTTATGCTACACTTTGGACTCTTTATAGGGAAGGAGGGAGGCACTCAAGCAGGGGAGTTAGCCACCCTTCCATTATCAGGCGCATGTAGGCACAAGCCTACAGTGCCTTATGGTAAATCCAGCCCTGGGGCCCAAAAGGTTAATAGTGAACATATCAAGTACCACCTGGGCCTCCTCATCTCCAGGGCCCCATAGTAGTTGCTATGGCTGCTATAGCTTTTGCTACTCCCCTGCCTGCAGGCCAAACTATACAATCACAATTTACATTGGGGAGCTATGGGCCCCAGTGTGAGTTTTACATTGGGCCCCTTCAAACACCCTATAGATAAGGAGGGAAACAGTTTGTTAATGATTACCACTATTCAAAGAACATGTAGAAAAATAGCCCAACAGAGGTTAAATGAGGGTCTCTGGCAGGTCCCTCTGGTCCAGGGACCCCAGTACAGTTGCACCCTCTGCACCCCCTACCACCCTACCAGTACACCATTGTAAAAAAAACAGCGGTAAGGGTTAGTCTTAGCCATACAATATAAGCTAAATGATATATTGGTCCACAAAAAAAGCAAAACAAAAAACACAAAAAATAGAAAACAGCAGACTAGAGAACCACAAGTTCAAAAAGTTTAAGGTAAATTTACAAAAGATCATTTACAAAATTAAATAGCTAATTAGGGGTTATGGTCATTTCCTGTTTAACTGAATCCATCCAGGACAGTCTGCCACCTCCCTTATACAAACAAAGGAGTGAGAAAGAAATCAGTTTTCTGGGATTGTTGATTTTTCCTATGGCAGGCTGAGGTGATTACCTACAGCAGGCTAAAATGCTGTGAACGTTCTCTGATGTGTCCATAATACTGACTCTGGGAACAATTTATTCAACTTAGGAATGGTTCATTTGATTTTAATGAAGATGACTAACTATTATGCAGTCTATATGCTGTCCATCATGCAAAATTCCTATTTATCTGTTGTCACTTACTGCGATTTTCTAAAAAAAAACCATACATTATTATTATTTATTATTATTATTTAGTATTTATATAGCGCCGACATATTACGCAGCGCTGTACAGTGTATATATATATATATATATATATATATATATATATTGTCTTGTCACTAACTGTCCCTCAAAGGAGCTCACAATCTAATCCCTACCATTGCCATATGTCTATATTATGTAGTGTAAGTACTGTAGTCTAGGGCCAATTTTTTAGGGGGAGCCAATTAACTTATCTGTATGTTTTTGGAATGTGGGAGAAAACCGGAGTGCCCGGAGGAAACCCACACAGACACGGAGAGAACATACAAACTCTTTGCAGATAGTGCCCTGGCTGGGATTCAAACCAGGGACCCAGCGCTGCAAGGCGAGAGAGCTAACCACTACGCCACCGTGCTGCCCATACATGGTCTTTTATATATTTTTTTCATTGTTGCCACTGTTCTCCTACACATACATAGCATCTGGTTACCTAATATTAGAGGTTCCTCTGGCTACCTATATTGGCTACCTAATTCTGGAGGCTTATGTGGCTACCTATATTTGGGGGCTGTACCTGGCTACCTAATACTAAGAGCTCCTTTGGCTACCTTTACTGGGTGGAAAGAGGGGTCATATCTGGCTGGCTACCAATACTGGAGGCTTCATCTGGCCACCTATACTGGGAGTCCTGCCTTGTTAGCTATACTGGGCAGCTCTGTCTGGCTAGATAAACGTGTGGGAGAGGGGTGCTGCATCTAGCTACCTAAAAGTGGGGGCTCCTCTGTATACATATATATATAATATATATATATATATATATATATATATATATATATATATATATATATATTTATTTATTTCCTTTTAAACAATACCAGTTGCCTGGCAGCCCTGCGGATCTATTTGGCTGCAGCAGTGTCTGAATCACACTAGAAAAAAGCATGAAGCCAATCTTGTCAGATCCGTCAAGCATGGTGGTGTGGTTGAATCCTAGCCAGGGCACTATCTATTACAAGATCCCAGCCAGGGCCACGCAGGCACAGTGGATGGCGATTGGTGAAAGAGAAAGTGAGCCATGGCTGGGGCACAGGGTGGCTGCAGGGGGACTGGCAGAAGCCCCAGGTAAGTGAATTTTTTTTTTACAGGTACTTCAGGTTCCCTTTAATGTAGGTGCGGGCCCAGATTTGCATCACTGGAGCTTATAGGCACAGATGTCCTGCCACCCTAGACTTCACTCTCCACGAACCCACAAACCCCCGCAAAACTACACCACAAGTGTGCTGGCTGGTCCAGCTTTTACCTCTCCCTTGCCCAGCAGAGGTAGCCACAAGTGCCCCTTAGTATTAGGTAGGCAGAAGAAACTGATGCTATCAGCTAAAAGGAGACCTTGTCAGTGGAATGCAGAGAGCCAGGTACGCTCTGTTCAGCACTCTGCAAAGGAAAGGAGGGAAGCACTCAGGAATGGGAGTGAGCAGCAATTTTATTATTTTGCGCCTGTAGGCACGAACCTACAGTGCCCTATGGAAAATATAGCACTGATTAGGTGTGAGGTAATGGTGTAACAGATATTAGTTATAAGGATCCTTTAACAAAAGAAAACATGTACTTAATGGTATCAAACCTGGTAGCATTGCTAATTTGGTGTATGAAAATATGCTTCCAACTTAAAGGGAAGGGATTATAAAGGTTAGCAGAAAGAATTTTATATTTACTATTTAAAAAGTAAAGAAGTCTTTACCATTACAAAAGCCAAAACTTAATTAGGTTATATTATACTTACTACACATCAATAAAAAAAATAATCATTGTATGTTTGAGCTTTTGCCAGTGAAGGGGAGGGTCCTACTATAGCAGTGTGTGTGTGTGTGTGTGTGTGTGTGTGTGTGTGTGTGTGTGTGTGTGTGTGTGTGTGTGTGTGTGTGTGTGTGTGTGTGTGTGTGTGTGTGTGTGTGTGTGTGTGTGTGTGTGTGTGTGTGTGTGTGTAACTGCACCGAAGTGTCCCCAATCCATTCATTTATATGCTTAAATAGGAACTCCAGTGGAAATAATGTAATAAAAAAATTGCTTAATTTTTACAATAATTATGTATAAATGATTTAGTCAGTGTTTGCTCATTGTAAAACCTTTCCACTTCAGCCTACAGTGTTTTTCCCCTTATACATCCGAGCAACTTTCACCACCCATTCATTTGCCTATAACTTTATCACTACTTAAGTTATCACACTGACATGATCTATATCTTGTTTTTTCCACCACCATTTAGGCTTTCTTTGGGTGGTACATTTTGCTAAGAATTATTTTATACTAAATGCATATTAAAGAGACTCCGTAACAAAAATTGCATCCTGTTTTTTATCATCCTACAAGTTCCAAAAGCTATTCTAATGTGTTCTGGCTTACTGCAGCACGTTCTACTATCACCATCTCTGTAATAAATCAACTTATCTCTCTCTTGTCAGACTTGTCAGCCTGTGTCTGGAAGGCTGCCAAGTTCTTCAGTGTTGTGGTTCTGTGATGCATCTCCCCCCTCCAGGCCCCTCTCTGCACACTGCTGTGTGTTATTTAGATTAGTGCAGCTTCTCTCTGCTCTATTCTCTTTTACAAGCTGGATAAATCATTCTCTGAGCTGGCTGGGCTTTCACATACTGAGGAATTACATACAGGCAGAGCTGTCTGCACTCTGCAGGAAGAAAAAGCCTGACACTTCAGTGGAAGATAGCTGCAGGGGGAAAGAAACACACAAATGATCTCTTGAGATTAAAAAGGAAGGCTGTATACAGCCTGCTTGTGTATGAATGTATTTTCTATGTGTGGACATACTGTACATCAACCTACTTCTTGTTTTGGTGGCCATTTTGTTTGTTTATAAACAAACTTTTTAAAACTGTTTTTAACCACTTTTAATGCGGCGAGGAGCGGCGAAATTGTGACAGAGGGTAATAGGAGATGTCCCCTAACGCACTGGTATGTTTACTTTTGTGCGATTTTAACAATACAGATTCTCTTTAACAGGAAGATTAAGAAAGAAATGGAAAAAAAAATCATTATTTCTCAGTTGTTGGCCATTATAGTTTGAAATGAATACATGCTACCGTAATTAAAACTCATGTATTTTATTTTCCCATTTGTCCCGGTTATTACACTGTTTAAATTATATCCCTATCCATCACTATTTACAAGCTTATAATTAAAACAAATATAGTAATATACTCTCTTGACATGTATATTTGAAACGTTCAGACCCTTAGGTAACTATTTATGTTGTTGTTGTTTTTTTAATTGTAATTTTTTTTTTTGTTATTAAAAAATGTATTTGGATAATTTTTGGTGTGTGGGTAAACAGTTAATTTTAAATGGAATATAATGTGTAACGGATGGCGGCGGGAGTGCGCGCGATCGGCGCCGCTGCAGCAGCACAGTCTATCTTCATAAGAAATACATAAATACAGAGGAGCTGCAGCACACAACAGGAAAACAGTGACAGGGGCTCTTGGTTACGCTTTAATGCGCTTAAGCTCACCAACTGCGCCAAAGTGTCCTCAATCTGGTGACCTCAGACCCCAATCTTTTGGTTATATTATATTTACTACACACCAGTAAAAAATAATAATTTTATGTTTGAGCTTTTGCCAGTGAAGGGGACAAGTATAAGGTCAAACCATAGCAGACTTTATATGTAATAATCAATATACTGTGTGTGTATGTGTGTGTGTATATATATATATATATATATATATACATATATATATATATAATATATATATATACTTATATATACTTTTATATATATATATATAATAAGACGATACATATATATATATATATATATATATATATATATATATATATATATATATATATATATAAGACGATGTACAAGAGGCATTATTGTGGGAAAAAAACATTTGAGCAAAAAGTGTCCAGTCCAAAATTCTTCATACCCTTCTCAATCATTAATAGAAAAGCCTTTATTGGCGAATACAGCAATCAAACGCTGTATGCCACGGACATTTTAGGCCAATCACAAGACTCAAGAATATTCAGTGGTATGATATCTGTCTTGTGATTGGTCTAAAATTACCGCAGTAATCTGATTTTTGCGGAAAAAGTCTGCATTCTCTGATTGGTACAATGCTTCCGAGTTCTGTGACCGCGCTAAAATTAATGAGTTGCGGTAATGCAATATTTTCGCTGGAATCTGTTTCTGGTATGAAATCTGGCTGCAGATTCACAAAATCTTGTTAAGCTGATAGGGACCAATTCAATGCAAACCTAAACTTAAAGTGAACCAGAGACAAAACACCCTCAGGTATTTTACCATATAGATCAGTGGGAACATTAGAGAAAATACCTACCCTGCTTTCTGTTTCATTCTACACTGCACAGCTTGTTTCTTTTCAGACCTGATAAAATTCCTGACTGAGCATTCAGCCTGGCTTTGCTGTAATGACTCAGCTATAGTGATTCCTGAGCAGAGCCAGCAGGGGGCAGGCTTGGACTTGAAAAGACATGAGAGAACACAGACTGAGCTATAAATATTCCTGAACAAAGCCAGACTGAATGCTCAGTCAGGGATGTTATCAGGGTTGATAAGAGACAAGCTGTGCAGTGCAGAATGAAACAGAAAGCAAGGTAGGTGTTTTCTCTAATGTTCCCACTGATATATATTGTAAAATACATGAGGGTGCTTCATCTCTTGTTCCCTTTAAACATTATGCTCACCCCTAGTGAGTGCACAGTGAGTAAAATATTGGATTATATATGACGTTTTAAAGAATGATGAATAAAATGTACATTGGAATGGGATACTTAGGGAATTTATGATAAAGCGTTTACCTTAACATAGGATTTTTTCTTTCCATTCACTTGATCTCTTTCACATGAATATTACATAAATAATATGACAAAACACTACAGTCCTGCTTTCAGACCATATATATTTGGATAAAATACTGTAGATTTTATACTCCATTTTCACTACACTACCTAACAAATCAGCCAAGTGACATGCAACTGCTGCAACCTTTCAGAGAACTATAAAAGCTAATACACCTCCGACACTTGGATCACTTTGCACAAGGCCCATCCTTCTCTGCTTAATTCAGCTCTACCATTTTTTCCAAATGTCATATTTTTCCACTGTACTTTTCTTGCTCTTAAATGCTAACATGCCTTCTAATCCTTGAAAATCCATTGGACGGTTGCTTCTCCTGTTCCATTACTTTTTACCTACATTGCATCATGCTCTCTGTCTGGGCAGTAATCGGCCACTGTCCATGCTTCTAGACACTAACTTACTTTTCTAGCCACCAAGTGTAGGGCTGGCTCTATTTATATACTGGCCATGTCTAACACCATAGATGAGTGACCTATGAGATGATAGGAACATTTGCCTCTACATGATAATACTTAATTATCAGAACTGTGTGTACTGTGTGCAGATAGATTTGTTAGTGGGGCTTTATTCTCTCTCATTAATACCTTACTGCTGCCATGCAATACACTAACTTCTATTTAAAGAGGAACTGTAACCAAGGATTGAACTTCATCCCATTCAGTTGCTGATACCCCTTTTCCCATGAGAAAGCTTTACCTTTTTTGGAATCGATCATCAGGGATGTCTGTATGGCTGATATTGTGATGTAAGCCCTCCCACAGTGTGATGTCAGGACCTAGGTCCTGACATCACACTGTGGGAGCCTTGTTGCATTGTGGGAAATAACAGCTGTTCCCAACTGCCAAGCAACCAGTACATCCCTTTGTGCATATGCACATCTATGCAAAACAACCTTTTAGCCTATTGCATTGTTAGGGTGTGTGGTTATAGATAATGACAGTTGGTGCTGTCTTTTTTTCATGTCTGCCAGTAGTAAAAATGATTGGGCTTGATTCACAAAGCGGTGCTAACCTACTTAGCATGTCTAAACTCTTTAGACATGGTAACCAGGGTGCTAAGTAGGTTAGCACCAGATTTCTCAATCAGATCGCGCACAAAGTCCTATGCGCATGCTAAGTCCCATAGGCTTTAATTGGCACTTCGCGCGGAGCGCCCTGCGCTCTGTGCAGTGCGCGCATAAAGTTTTACGCACGAAAAGCTCGTTTAGACGTGCTAAGGGTTTTTTCACAGGCGTGTTAACAGTTAGCACCACTTTGTGAATCAAGCCCATTGAGTGCAGGCTGATTGTGGATCAAACAACATGAACAAATTACATGGTGAATATCAATCATTTCTTCTATTTTTTAACTTCTCACTTATATCTATAATGTATTGATTAATTTTTTCCCCTTTTCCTCCTTAACAGCTATTAGCTACAACTCTTTCCCAATCTAAGTGCTTGTGAAGCCATGTACACATTGTAGGGTTTTAAAATTGCATGTGTGGTGGCATCTATTAACTTACCCTGTGCTAGAAATGCCTGAGGTTTTGCTATTGGATTTTGACAAGTGATGCCTGAAATGGATACACAGTAAACGGAGGGTTGCGTACCTTAGTCCAACACAGAAAGCTACATGTTTTCATAGCGTGGAGCTAATGGAAGTTTCTGGCTTAAAATAAAGTATGCCAAAATCTCACAGTGCCATCTGTTCTTGGTACAGATATCACAACTTGCAATTAGAAGAAGAAACCCAGCATGACCCACCCTAGTGGTAAGCTTGTGCAATTACTAGCTGACAATTTAGATGCATTCCACATGAGACTACACACGCAGGGGCGTAGCAATAGGGGGTGCAGAGGTAGCGACCACATCGGGGCCCTTGGGCCAGAGGGGCCCCGAAGGGTCCACCCTCTATCACAGTATTAGCTCTCTATTGGTCCTGTGCTGGTAATAATCACTTCTATAGATGCTTTGAATAGTAGTAATCCTTAACACACTGTTCCCCAACCCCTTCTTGCACCTCTGACACTGTAGTTGTCCTTGGCAGGTTTTGGTGCGCCGTATCAATTGAGTGTTTGGGGGGGCCCCATGTAAAACTTGCACCGGGGCCCACAGCTCTTTAGCTACGCCACTGTACACACGCAGTTAATTTTGGCACACAGGCCATTTGGAAGATACGGCAAAATGATTTGTGGCTATGGTGGTGCCTGTTAAGTAAGTTTGGTGCCAGGATAGGCGGACTCTGGCTCAGCGGCTGGGGCGGTGGTGATGTGACCCCTGCGGTATGACCACAGATAATGGCAGAGAGCAGCAGCGTCGGCAACTAACCTTGGATAATGGCAGGGATTGTATCAGGGCTGAAAAAGAGGCATTTAATTGGTTGTGACATGCTGCTAATGTTAGGAGTAGGAAGAAGTTTAGTAGTTTGCGCGGGGGGGAGGGGGGAGGTTACCACATAGGAAGAAAGAAGGCTAGTAGTAACTGTAGCCATGGGGGGTGGGGGGAGTGATGGGGTGTAGAGATGGCCTGAACAGTTTGTCGGCGAGCGGTTACCTGGTGAACTCCCGTGGTTCGCGATTGCGGCGAACTGGAACTTTTCCAGACGTTCGGTTCGCCCCCATAGTGCATCATGAGGGTCAACTTTGACCCTCTACATCACAGTCAACAGGCACATTGTAGCCAATTAGGCTACACTCCCTCCTGAAGCCCCACCCCCCTTATAAAAGGCAGGCAGCACCAGGCAGTGCACTCACTCATGTGCCTGCAGTAATTAGTGAAGGGATAGCTGCTGCAGACTCTCATAGGGAAAGCTTAGTTAGGCTCTTGTAGGCTTGTTAGCTTGCTCCTGGCTGATTGTTATTGCTAAAAAAGCACCCCTCAACAGCTCTTTTGAGAGCTAATCTTGTTCTTGTGATCTATTTTTTTTGTTTGTGTGTGGCCCACTTGCATTATATACAGCCCTGTCAGTAAGTGTCACTGTGCCTGTCTGTGTGTGACAAGTGCACATGTAATACCCATCACTGCATATACCTACTACCTGTTGTTCACTTCAGTGCACCCACCTACCTACGTGAGCGCACGCAGTGTCACTGTGCCTATCCAGTACCTGTCTGTGTGTGACAGGTGCACATGTAATACCCATCCCTGCATATACCTACTACCTGTTGTTCACTTCAGTGCATACACCTACCTACGTGAGCGCACGCAGTGTCACTGTGCCTATCCGGTACCTGTCTGTGTGTAACAGGTGCACATGTAATACCCATCCATCCCTGCATATACCTACTACTTGTTGTTCACTTCAGTGCACCCACCTACCTACATGAGCACACACAGTGTGATATACCACTCAGTGCATACCTGTTAACTGCACCTGTGTGACTGACTGCACATTGTATTAGTCAAGTCAGTGCATACCTTTCACTTCATCTCCCCCAATATGGACAAAACAAAAGGCAGAGGCAGGCCACCTGGAGGGTCTGTTCGAGGTCGCGCTGTCATGATTTCGTGCGGCCTGCAACCTAAGCACAGTGTTCAGAAGAAGGCACGTGCCATCAACCTCCAATATTGTCAGGACGTAGTTGACTATATAACACAGAACACCTCATCTTCCTCAGCTTCCGCACGGAAGCGTGGCATATCTTCCTCCCCCTGCTCTGATTCTGGCACCCCACTTAACCCAGGGCTCAGCGGTGTGGAAAATTTTTTGTGTGTCTGCCTCAGATGAGAGCAATGCCATCTGTACTCTCTGCCACTGAAAATTGAGCCTTGGAAAGACCAAGACCCGCGTAGGGACAACTACCTTATGAAGGCACATAATTACAAATCACAAACTGCAATGGGATGACCACCTGAGGGAAAGCAGCACACAAAAGCAAATCCACACACCGCAGTGGAAGATATGCAATTATTTCTCAAAAAAGGCGATACCTAAACTGTACCGTGATGTTGAAAGGCGAGTGGTGTCATCTCTGGCACACAGGGTTGGGTCAAGGGATCATCTGACCACGTGGTCTGCAAAGCACGGTCAGGCCTGCGCGAAGACTAAGTCAGTCCCCACACACAGCATCTCTGCCTGCATGCCGTGTGACTGCCTGCCCCAAGACTAAGTTGCTCCCCACACAGCATCTCTGCCTGCAGGCCGCTTGACTGCCTTCTCCGCCACCACCAACAGGGTCCAGGACTCCAGGCGGATTCCTGAATTTGTAAGGTTGTTGCTAGCACCGGCCGCTATAATAATTTTTCTGGTGCGTGTACATGCCTGCCTAATTTTTCTGGCTATCAGCAATAATTTTCTCTTTCTTCCGGCTCCTATCTCCTTGATTTTTTACATGTAAGCGACTGCACATGTTGACAAAAAAAATGACTATGACAAATATGCACTGAGACAATATAATAATCTCCCCATTCAATGTATTGTATTATGAAAGGACTCCAAAAACAGAATCCAGCCCCACACTGTACTACAACACAGTTTTCAGGCTATGAAATCATAAATATTGTGTGTAGGAACTGTGATGATCCATGCCAACACAAAGGGCTGTGCCCACTGCCCAGCTAATGGGAAAGAATGTCTAGCATGCTGTCTAACCTGCAGGGAAATCATTCCCAAGCAATGCAGCATAAAGCTATTCATGAAAAGTCGCATAACACAAAGTGGAGGAAGAATATGAATCAAATGACAGCCTCTGCTTCACATAAATGCAAGTCTACACAGGTGAGGCGCTACACCTGCTATTGCTGAAATTCTGTCTTGTCCCCATTTTTATTGCCTGATGAAGCGGGCTGTGCCTGCAAAACGCGTTGCACTGTTTTGGGGTACTAATTAATAAATGTGACTACTATTCAGACAGTCTTTCGTGTCTGCTTTATGGAGGTAAGTCCACCATTTCCTCCCAGCAAATTTTAAAGTTTTTATACACTTTTATCCTGCTGGCGCCTCTGTTCTCCTACTGCTATACCGTGTCCACCCCTGGTGGAGGGGTGATCTACCCCCTTTCGCATCTACAGAGAGCGACTTCTTATCCCTGAGTGAGGACAGGTCTAATCTCCTCACCTGCCTATACAGTGGTTGCCTGTGTGGTAACCCATGTTTGTGAGTATAATTTTCTCACGATAACCTTTACTTCATTTATGCTTAACATACTACACTATATTGGGCTCTCGGTTTCTCTACACTTTACACAGGTGAGGTCAGTGGACATGGATGTGGGAGAACTGTATCTTATAATCTTGAACCCCGACACGTGGTGCTAATGATCAACAACACCATACCAGAACCAGAGACTTTGAATTTATTGAGTAATAATTACACACTTTGCATGCTAAATATGCAACAAAAACGGTTACTTGTTGTTTGTAAATGAAGTAAACATACCACTTAACATATGTGGAACATTTTTGGCAACCTGCAATTTCAAAACAAGCAAAGGTAGACCCGCCACGATTCATTGATCCATGATCAGTATACAGTAGATAATTGCCACACAGTCAGAGAGGTATAAGTTGGGGAGAGGAACTGTTTGTTAGTGAGTACCACTATTCAATGGACATAGGTGCTATACTTTTGATGGGTGGAGAGAGTAATGGGGAGATCTCATTGAGTTTTATTGGACAGGCCCATGATTTGCAATGAATCCTGGTTCTAGGTTAGGGATTCAAAAGGTCTAGTGCTGGGAATACACGGCTCGATTCTGAACCATTTAGATGGCTCGATAGATAATTTCCGACATGTCCAATCTCCCGCCCGATCGTTTCGCCACTCCATTCCTCATTGAAGTCAATGCAAAAAGATACGTAAAATGAGCGGAAAATAAGAGAATCGGCTGCGGAATTGAGCGGGGAATCGATCGAGCATTAGAGGCAGAGGATCAGCTAAACAACCTGGAAAGTTCTATTTTTTAAAGGGAAGCCATCAATGACTTCTCAAGTTTCTGTCACTTCAGAATTACTTCAAAGGCAGAGGATCAGCATTATAGGCAAACAAGTGGCAACTCTAGAAGGAATTCAGTAATGGCAGCCTCCACACTTCTCCCTTCAAATGAATGAGGTAAGTGGAGGGTGAGATAGTATTCTTTGATGGCCATTTATTTAATTTAATTTTAATCATATTTAACCAAATTTTTGTGAGGTTAAATGGAGCTCAAGTAAATGTAATGATTTCAAAAGTAACCTATAGATCCTCCGTTCACAAAATATGGGGTATAAGTAATTATGGAACAGCCCAAAGTGTTGACCTTTCCAGAAGGCATATTCATTAAAAAAAAAACATTTTAGAGGGAGGAAAAGGAAACTCAGCAGGGAAGCTGATGTTACCACTGTCACTTTTATGAAAATGCAAGCTTGAAATATCATTAGCACAAGTCTCACCATCAGCAGACAACTTACCCCACATGCTATTGGTCTTTAAATAGAGGAATCCAGAGTATGCATGTTAGCAATAATCTGCAAAAGACATACACAGCTACTTGATCAAATATTCAGTGATGCTCTGCAGGACTCCTCATCACAGAATAGATGATGCGATACTCTGCAATACCCTATAAAGGGGTCACCAGCAAAGGCAAATGGTGAGAGGAGTGCAAATCAAGGTGTCTCAGAAGAGCAATATTTATAAAGTGTGAGACATCTGGTCTCCTGCTCCATGCAAGTGTGCAGGAAAGGGGGAGGAAAGAAGGGGTCTGGGAATCTTCCCACCTCACAGTGATCCGAAATATAAAGCTGAAAGAAGGTGCTTCATCTAAAGGCATTTCCCTCCCCACTGTATGGTAAAACTTTCCAGACCTGCAGATTTATGGCGTGTTTCACGTTTGGAACATGCTTAGATCAGGCTTGGGTGATGAAAGGGTGAGCTGTTTGTATGTGTAGAGATGCTTATTGCAGCAGTTCATCTCGCTCGAAAATTTTGCAATTATATAAAATGGAGACAAAAGTCCTCAGGAAGCAGTCTGTGGACTACCTGTTTTGGATGACCGTAGCTTTTACAGCTTTGCTAGAGGTATACAGACATTCATATGTTTACATACAGAGATTAGTGCAGCATCCTACAGATGTAACATGCTGGTAAAAGGAAGAGTGGACATTTCAAATGTTGCAGTCACATGACTGATGTCAATCCAGTGCTGGAAGCACTTCCTAGGTATGGCAATATGACCAAGCAATGTTCTATGTTTGGCTGCTGTGTGATTTTCATCCGCATGATATCCAGTGATGATTCTATCTTGTGACAGCAGCTGGGCGTGTACAGGGGTAGGAAGTGGATTTTTATGCATGGGAAAAAAAATTGATAATTTCATTCAACACTGTTATTTGAGAGGAGGTGGTCTGAAGACTGGCAATGGGCTGTATTGACAGAAACTCATTGGTCCATATGCAATTCACTTTTTCTCCTGAATTTTCTCAAAAAGGACAATTTTTCATCTTTTAATCAGAATAATTAATCAGCACTTTGCAAATGAAAAAGTTTGCAAGTTTTAAAAATCACTAAGAAGAAAACTAAGTAAATTGCATATGGCCCATTGACTTCATGAATCTATTGTTATAAGTCCAAATCTTTGGGCATATCTCGCTGCACATATTTGGTAGATAAAACTTTTTCACCATCCAGCTCAGCCTCATATTTATAGATGATTGCCAATAAGAACATTAGATCTTCTGTAAATACTAGAAACAGGGGCGTAGCAATAGGGGGTGCAGCGGTAGCGACCGCATCGGGGCCCTTGGGCCAGAGGGGCCCCGAAGGGCCCTCCCTCAACTACAGTATTAGCTCTCTATTGGTCCTGTGCTGATAATAATCACTTCTATAGATACTTTGAATAGTGGTAATCATTAACAAACTGTTCCCCATCCCTTGCTTGCACCTCTAACACTGTAGTTGCCATTGGCAGGTTTTGGTGCACCGTATCAATTGCTATGTATAGAGTGCTTGGGGGGCCCCATTGTAAAACTTGCATCGGGGCCCACAGCTCCTTAGCTACGCCACTGACTAGAAATAGCTACATGTGAAGCCAATGGAAACTGGGGCTCAGTCAGCTGGATAGTGTACTGGTAAGGCTGTTGCCTTTAATGTATAATTTGAGCCCTTGACCAGGGTTTTGAATCCTGGCTCAAGTAAGTATGTAAAATAGTAAGAAGTCTATGGGCAAGGTTCCTGATCCTGATCGCCTGTGGAGCACAGCCTGGAAGCGCTTTGAATCGGCCAGGAGAAAAGAGCAATATAAATGTTCTGTGTTTTGTTTTCTTGTTTTTGTTTCTTGCAATTATAGCAGCTTTTCCCCTTAGTCAATATCTCAGAACAGGTCTAAATTTAAACAGAAAGGGCTCGATTCACTAAAGCGTGATAACACAGTTATCACGTGTTAGGGCCTGTACACACTGCTGCGCTTGCGCTGCGCTTTTCAAATCGCATGCGCTTTTTAATCACAAGGTCTTTTGAAAAATAATGAAAATCGCGGAGACCTGTAAACACTGCTGCGATGCGCTTTTCCTATTCTCATGAAGGCTTGCGCTTTTAAAAATCGCATGCGATTTTAAAAGCGCAGCAGTGTGTACAGGCCCTTAAAGCTTTTCATGTGCAAACGCGATCACAAACCATTGTGCACGAGTTTGCGCGTGAAAAGTTTAGCGAACGCGTGATAATTTTTATTGTGCAGACGGTGTTACTTTTCACGTGATAATTAAGCAAATAGAGTTTGGTACTGAAATCAGCAATGGTGCTGTGAAACATGTGAGTTAATTCAATATGCCGTAATTCATTGGACGCAATATTCTTTATGTGTAATTTAGTTTCCTGCTGCTTTCAATTGGACTATTTCGTGTGTGTATAAAAGGTTTTTTTTGAGGGGGGGGGGGGGGTTGTTCTATGCTGATTGTGCGCAAAGTTTCAAGCGGATCGCGTGATGTGCTGTGTGCAGTTATAATGCGTGATCTGTATTCCGCTCGTGTGATCTCATGTGATACTGATGTTTATCACGTGATATCCCATCTTTGTGCTCAAAGTCATTAGTTATCACGTGCAAACCTTTGCGTGCGTGAAATCACGCGCAAAAGCGCTTATCACGAGCCCAAAATGTTCAAACTCTTATCCCCTGGGGCTATGACATCATCGACTTGGTAGCAGAAAAGTGTAGTTAACTGCAGTTTAAGCCTGTGTTGCTACAAGTTTCTGTCACATTATTGTTGGTATCTACACTAGACAGCAGGAGATTCTTAGCTGCTACGATATGTCATATTTTAAAGTATCTCTCAGTCCCCACACAAATGGATGATTGCCTTCAGTGCTGAGCTTACAATAAAAAAAAAAATCCAGCGCTGTACAGCTATATGGGGAAAGCATCCACTGGTTTGGGAAAAACCGCAGACCGCATAAGGGTGCATTTCACTTACTGCAACTGACCCATTGCAGACTGAAACGTGAATCAGGGCCGAATTTACCATAAGGCACTGGAGGCACATGCCTACAGTCGCCTGATTAAAGAAAGCTCACACTGCTCACCTCAAGTGCCTCACTCTTTTCTTCCCTATTACAAGTCCTGAGTGCAGTGTAAATGAAAGGTTACTGACCGACTCTGGGCATTCCACTGACAAGATCTCCCTTCAGCTGGAGACAACTTAATATTGAGGGGACCTCTGGCTACCTAATAAGAAGGGGCACCCGCAGCTACCTATGTAAAAGCGAGTACAACGCCATACCGCCGCAAACGACGGGCTCGTCAGACCCCCCCACTGGGCAAACGTTCAGCCAATAGTAGCACATGGTTACGTGCTGTCGGCAGACTGATAAGGCTGTTTCTGAACGATCCGCTCAGCCGACAGCGCGTACACACGTGCTACTGTCGGCTGAACGTCCGCCCAGCGAGAGGGTCCGACGAACCCGTCGTTTGCGGCGGTATGGCATGTGTACGCGCCTTAAAGTAAACCTGTATTGAGAAAAACCTCCCCGGGGGGGGGTACTCACCTGGGGTGGGGCAAGCCTCCAGATCCTATTAAGGCTTCCCCCGTCCTCCTCAGTCCCACAGCGGCGGAGATAAAGCTCCCCATACAGCAGGGATGTAAATATTTACCTTCCCGGCTCCAGTGCAGGTGCAATATCGGCTCTCCGCCTCGGAGATAGGTGGAAATAGCCGATCGCTGTCGGGCCGCTCTACTGCGCAGGCGCAAGTCTCCTGTGCCTGTGCAGTAGAGAGTACCCGACGGAGATCGGCTATTTTTGCCTATCTCTGTGCGGAAAGCCGCAACAGCGCCCCCATTGGAGCCAGGGAAGGTAAATAAATCAGCGCTTATCAGCACTTGTCAGGCTTGTCGAGGGAGGATTCCAGGACACTTCGGGGGAGCCAGCGCTGGACTCCCTGCAGCTACAGGGTAGGGGGAAACCTCATTGGGACCCTGAGGCTTCCCCCTCCCGAGGCGAGTACCCCCCAGGGGAACTTTTTTTTGATACAGGTTCTCTTTAAGGAAGAAGTGAAAGCTGGGACAGCCAGCACACTTGTGGTGCAGTTCGGTTGGGGTTTGTTGGTTCATGGAGCGCGAAGTCTAGTGAGCCAGGACATCTGTGCCTATAGCCTCCTGTGAGGTAAATCTGGGCCTGGTGTGAATACTTGCTATTAATAAATGGGATCTGTTCGACTGTTAGTTTTCCAAAGCAGCAAAATGGACAATTTTGGCTCTGAGTTGTTTACAAAGAAATATGCTTTGATACGAATAGGATTGTGTACATAGTATTTTCATTTGGCTGGCAGTAATTGATGTAATACACAACCGTACTACAGTAGATTGTGGAACAAGAAGAGCATAGTGAATGCAGCAATAAAAAGACACAGACATTTTGGCTTCTGTTTTACTTTTAGAAACAGTGCTATGTTTTGGGGTCATTTTATTATGTTGGTGCAGCTGAACCAACATTAGTTTAGCCAGGCTGCTACTCTTTTAAATTAAGCTAACAAACAAACATTTACTTCTTCTAATACTGTGAAATGACAGCATTCTAAACTGGTCACTGCAAACTTATCAAGTTATAAATTAAAAAAGTTGAACTTGTATGTTTGTATTTACATTGTCGGTGTAAAACCTTATCTTGCTTTATTTGCATTAATGTCAGCAACAAGGAAAAGAGCCCACTTCACACTCAGGTCTCAGCAGGAACAATCACCATCCACCCAGGAATCAGCAAATTTGCCACTGTTCCTCTCCATAACATGACATAACTAGAGATGTAGACGAACAGCTCGTGAGCTGCTCGCCGTGAATAGCGGGCCCTGTACTACTTCCTGGTCACAATGTCCTGGAGTAGTACGCATGCCCGTGTCTGCATGCGTCCTTTAGTACACATGCCCTGGCCAGGAGGTGTGCGTCGTTGCAATCAGGGATGCGCACCACCGGGCCAGGGCATGGGTACTAAAGGACGCATGCAGACACAGGACCAGTCAGGGACGGATCTAGACCAAGTTGCGCCTGGGGCAAGGTCAGTTTTTGGCGCCTAAACTGCCATTCCCCATCCAGTTTTGACGCCTAAAGGTCAGGTTTTGGCGCCTAAACTGCCATTCCCCATCCAGTTTTGGCACCTAAAGGTCAGGTTTTGGCGCCTTTTTAAGAATTCAACAAACTGCGCCTGGGGCAAGATACCCGCCTGCCCCCCCTAGATCCGTCCCTGGGACCAGTGATACGAAGCTTTCATTTAATCCAGGTGTTTCAGGCAATAAATGCAAATGAGATGACCGGTTGTTATTATTAACACATCACCCTTCTAGGGCCACGACCACATAGAGACAAGACTCAGAGAGAAAACAACTGTTTCACGATTAATCTGAATACTCACCTCGCAACACAGGAAGATGGATCTCAGCGGCATCCCATGACGATAAGTGCTTTCCAATCAATCTTCCTGCTGGTGGTTATGTCACGCGATGGCACATGACGGGGCGAAGGAGACTTCAAGCGATCGTGGTACTTTGCGCAGAAAAGTTTAGGGATCTTAAAGATCTGATCCAACATGATGGTCATTATTGCCGTGCATCACTAAGTGTCGTTTGTACAATCACATGCCTGTACCCACGTCACATGATCACAAAAACAATTGCTTGTCGCTCAAAAACCAGTCATCTGAAAAATCGTTGGGAATATTGCGTAATGGGTACTGGCCTTAAAGGACAACTCAAGCAAGAAGGATATGGAGGCTGACATATTTAAACAATACCAGCTGCCTGACATCCTGCTGTTGCTCTGCCTCTAATACTTTTAGCCAAAGACCCCGACCAAGCATATGCAGATCAGTTGTTTCTGACATTATTGTCAGATCTGACAAGATTAATTGCATGCTAGTTTCTGGTGTGATTCAGAAACTACTGTAGCTTAATAGATCAGCAGGGCTGCCAGGCAACTGGTATTGTTTAAGTGGACCTGAACTCTTGCACAGGACAGAAGGAAAACAGAGAGAAATGCACCCTGTATGTATTTAGAGAGTTTAGTCTGTCTAATTACCCCTCATTTGTGTCTAATCACAAGTGTTTTCTGATCTCTTCCACTGTGTCACATGACTGCTCATTTGAAAGCACTGGATGTTAACAATATGTCTGCTTCCATGAATCAGGAAGTAGAAACAGTGCAGATTTATTCCAGGATTTGTATCAGCTGTAACAAAGAAATGTTTTTTTAAAGTTGTTATTATGCTGTTGGGTATCATTTAGAGCAGAAAGGACGTTCTGAGTAGTGTTGGGCGAACACCTAGATGTTCGGGTTCGCGAACGTTCGCCGAACATCGCCACGATGTTCGGGTGTTCGCGCCGAACTCCGAACATAATGGAAGTCAATGGGGACCCGAACTTTCGTGCTTTGTAAAGCCTCCTTACATGCTACATACCCCAAATTTACAGGGTATGTGCACATTGGTAGTGGGTACAAGAGGAAAAAAATTTTTTAGCCAAAAGAGCTTATAGTTTTTGAGAAAATCGATTTTAAAGTTTCAAAGGGAAAACTGTCTTTTAAATGCGGGAAATGTCATGTTTCCTTGCACAGGTAACATGCTTTTTGTTGCCATGCAGTCATAAATGTAATACATATAAGAGGTTCCAGGAAAAGGGACCGGTAATGCTAACCCAGCAGCAGCACACGTGATGGAACAGGAGGAGGGTGGCGCAGGAGGAGAAGGCCACGCTTTGAGACACAACAACAACCCAGGCCTTGCATGAGGACAAGAAGCGTGCGGATAGCAATTTGCATTTTGTCGCCATGCAGTCATAAATGAATAAAAAGATGAGAGGTTCAATAAACAGGGACCGGAAACGCTAACCCATCACAGATGTTCATTGTTCATGTTACTTGGTTGGGGTCCGGGATTTTGCGTAGTCGTTTCCAATCCAGGATTGATTCATTTTAATTTGAGTCAGACGGTCTGCATTTTCTGTGGAGAGGCGGATACGCCGATCTGTGACGATGCCTCCGGCAGCACTGAAACAGCGTTCCGACATAACGCTGGCTGCCGGGCAAGCCAGCACCTCTATTGCGTACATTGCCAGTTTGTGCCAGGTGTCTAGCTTCGATACCCAATAGTTGAAGGGTGCAGATGGATTGTTCAACACAGCTATGCCATCTGACATGTAGTCCTTGACCATCTTCTCCAGGCGATCGGTGTTGGAGGTGGATCTGCACGCTTGCTGTTCTGTGTGCTGCTGCATGGGTGTCAGAAAATTTTCCTACTCCAAGGACACTGCCGATACCATTCCCTTTTGGGCACTAGCTGCGGCTTGTGTTGTTTGCTGCCCTCCTGGTCGTCCTGGGTTTGCGGAAGTCAGTCTGTCGGCGTACAACTGGCTAGAGGAGGGGGAGGATGTCAATCTCCTCTCTAAAGTCTCCACAAGGGCCTGCTGGTATTCTTCCATTTTGACCTGACTGACTCTTTCTTCAAGCAGTTTTGGAACATTGTGTTTGTACCGTGGATCCAGAAGGGTATAAACCCAGTAATTGGTGTTGTCCAGAATGCGCACAATGCGTGGGTCGCGTTCAATGCAGTCCTAGGCCGAAGAGGTCATAGCCTAGGGTCACAAATACCTGTTTATTTGGGCAATTTCAATGGTAGTGATGGTGACGTACAGAAATCTCAGCCATGGCCGTTAGCAACGTCTGAATTTCACGAAATGTCTCATGCAGGTAGAAGACATATTGTTAGACTTGGATTCCAAAGATGGGGTCCCTACATCTCTGCAAACCAGAGTTACAGGGGTCCAAAATTGGTAAAATCCCCCATAGGCTTTCATTGCCTCCCTATTTCACTTTCCAAAATCTCACATCTTTTCAAAGGGCAATTGCTCAGCAGTGGCAAATTTTCTAGCATTGTAGGGACCCTTAGGGGGAACATGACTGGTGAGTTTCGGGCCCCTAGGCCGAAGAGGTCATAGCCTAGGGTCACAAAAACCTGTTTATTTGGGCTATTTCAATGGTAGTGATGGTGACGTACATAAATCTCAGCCATGGCCGTTAGCAACGTCTGAATTTCACAAAATGTCTCATGCAGGTAGAAGACATATTGTTAGACTTGAATTCCAAAGATGGGGTCCCTACATCTCTGCAAACCAGAGTTACAGGGGTCCAAAATTGGTAAAATCCCCCATAGGCTTTCATTGCCTCCCTATTTCACTTTCCAAAATCTCACATCTTTTCAAAGGGCAATTGCTCAGCAGTGGCAAATTTTCTAGCATTGTAGGGACCCTTAGGCGGAACATGACTGGTGAGTTTCGGGCCCCTAGGCCGAAGAGGTCATAGCCTAGGGTCACAAAAACCTGTTTATTTGGGCTATTTCAATGGTAGTGATGGTGACGTACATAAATCTCAGCCATGGCCGTTAGCAACGTCTGAATTTTACGAAATGTCTCATGCAGGTAGAAGACATATTTTTAGACTTGGATTCCAAAGATGGGGTCCCTACATCTCTGCAAACCAGAGTTACAGGGGTCCAAAATTGGTAAAATCCCCCATAGGCTTTCATTGCCTCCCTATTTCACTTTCCAAAATCTCACATCTTTTCAAAGGGCAATTGCTCAGCAGTGGCAAAATTTCTAGCATTGTAGGGACCCTTAGGGGGAACCTGACTGGTGAGTTTCGGGACACTAGGCCGAAGAGCCTATGGGGGATTTTACCAATTTTGGACCCCTGTAACTCTGGTTTGCAGAGATGTAGGGACCCCATCTTTGGAATCCAAGTCTAACAATATGTCTTCTACCTGCATGAGACATTTAGTGAAATTCAGACGTTGCTAATGGCCATGGCTGAGATTTATGTACGTCACCATCACTACCATTGAAATTGCCCAAATAAACAGGTTTTTGTGACCCTAGGCTATGACCTCTTCGGCCTAGGACTGCATTGAACGCGACCCACGCATTGTGCGCATTCTGGACAACACCAATTACTGGGTTTATACCCTTCTGGATCCACGGTACAAACACAATGTTCCAAAACTGCTTGAAGAAAGAGTCAGACAGGTCAAAATGGAAGAATACCAGCAGGCCCTTGTGGAGACTTTAGAGAGGAGATTGACATCCTCCCCCTCCTCTAGCCACTTGTACGCCGACAGACTGACTTCCGCAAACCCAGGACGACCAGGAGGGCAGCAAACAACACAAGCCGCAGCTAGTGCCCAAAAGGGAATGGTATCGGCAGTGTCCTTGGAGTGGGAAAATTTTCTGACACCCATGCAGCAGCACACAGAACAGCAAGCGTGCAGATCCACCTCCAACACCGATCGCCTGGAGAAGATGGTCAAGGACTACATGTCAGATGGCATAGCTGTGTTGAACAATCCATCTGCACCCTTCAACTATTGGGTATCGAAGCTAGACACCTGGCACAAACTGGCAATGTACGCAATAGAGGTGCTGGCTTGCCCGGCAGCCAGCGTTATGTTGGAACGCTGTTTCAGTGCTGCCGGAGGCATCATCACAGATCGGCGTATCCGCCTCTCCACAGAAAATGCAGACCGTCTGACTCAAATTAAAATGAATCAATCCTGGATTGGAAACGACTACGCAACACTCCCGGACCCCAACCAAGTAACATGAACAATGAACATCTGTGATGGGTTAGCGTTTCCGGTCCCTGTTTATTGAACCTCTCATCTGTATTACATTTATGACTGCATGGCGACAAAATGCAAATTGCTATCCGCACGCTTCTTGTCCTCATGCAAGGCCTGGGTTGTTGTGTCTCAAAGCGTGGCCTTCTCCTCCTGCGCCACCCTCCTCCTGTTCCATCACGTGTGCTGCTGCTGGGTTAGCGTTACCGGTCCCTTTTCCTGGAACCTCTTATATGTATTACATTTATGACTGCATGCCGACAAAAAGCATGTTACCTGTGCAAAGAAAACAGACATTTCCCGCATTTAAAAGACAGTTTTCCCTTTGAAACTTTAAAATCGATTTTCTCAAAAACTATAAGCTCTTTTTGCTAATTTTTTTTTCCTCTTGTACCCACTCCTAATGTGCACATACCCTGTAAATTTGGGGTATGTAGCATGTAAGGAGGCTTTACAAAGCACGAAAGTTCGGGTCCCCATTGACTTCCATTATGTTCGGAGTTCGGCTCGAACACCCGAACATCGTGGCCATGTTCGGCCCGAACCCGAACATCTAGATGGTCGCCCAACACTACACGTGACCCGTTCGGCCAATCACAGCGCTAGCCGAACGTTCGGGTAACGTTCGGCCATGCGCTCTTAGTTCGGCCATATGGCCAAACAGTTTGGCCGAACACCATCAGGTGTTCGGCCGAACTCGAACATCACCCGAACAGGGTGATGTTCTGCAGAACCCGAACAGTGGCGAACACTGTTCGCCCAACACTAGTTCTGAGTTCAGGTCCGCTTTAAAAGGAATGAAATATGGCAGCCTCCATGTCATTACAGTTGTCCTTTAAGTGCAGATCATCATGGACTCGGCTCCATGGTGGGAAGAAAGCTTTATTTGCAAATGTTCGGTTTAACTATACAAACAAATATTTACTCAGCATTTGTTTCTCGTGTAAATCAGCAGAAGTCATTTTGTGAGAAATTGTGTCTTAAATATAAAATTTATTAAGAAGTCTGAGTTCATCCTACATTCTACAATAAATCACATTTAGGTAGCATCTTCCCAACTAGTTAAGAAATGGATATCATTTACCTGCAAACAAAACCAAGGTTCAGAGATCTAGTAACTGTTATGCCCATAAAGTGAACCCAAAGTAAATCTGAACAATGTCGGTTGCAGAGATTACCTTCCTAGAGCTAGAAATATACCAAGCATAATACAGTAGTATACAAATCAACAACTCTAAACTTCAAGGAAGAAGTCCTTACCTATCCATTAGGCCTGGAACCCACTACAAAATGCTATCGCTAATTGCAATTGCTAGCGTTTTGTATGAGCAGTTTGTAAGCGATTTCATGAGCGTTTTAGTCAGCAATTTTAAAAAAAGTGTAATCAATTTGCCAGCGGTTGTGTAGCAATTAGCGTTTTAAAGTCTGATTGGTCCTTTCAATTAATTTTAATTTTGTTACTGTGTACAGTAACTTTAAAACGCAAGCAAAATCGCTCCGTGCAGGTTTTGATGAGCGATTAAGCCAGCAATTATATACTTTACATTGAAGCGCAAATGCTAACAAAATGCTGCATGTCCTGCGTTTGCGATTTTGGTAATCGTAATCGCTCCTGCAGAATTTGCACCATCCATTTACATTGGCAGAGCGTTTAGGGAAATTGCTAGCGATTTATCACGCTCCCTAAACGCTCAAAAAATCGCTCTAGTGGGTTCCAGCCCTTAAAGGACATCCGAGGTGAAAATAAACTGATAAGAAAAACAATTTTATCTATCCTCCTAAAAATGACTTTTTTTTTAAAGATATCCCACAATTTTATTTTATATTTAAATCTAGTTTTTAAGTTGTTACTGTTTCATTGGCCACGATTCATCATTATCTTTGCGATAGCTTTTTCCAGTTGGTTAAATTACTGAATTCGAAGTTTATCGATTTCTAGTTGTATTCATCAAGGTTTTTCCGCATTCGGTGTGAATTCGATAACAATGCGGTAACCATTCGGTAATGTGTCGATATTTCCATTTTACAATTTAACACAAGGCCATAAGATTCCTGTGGAATTGTGGGTAAAAAGGCAGTCCTTTGAACACCACATAGCAACATTCCTGGACCAGGATTCTGGAAGTGGTTTGGGACAATCCCACAATTTTGCCAGCTATGGTTTGATAGGAGCCTTTTCTGAAAAAAAATGTAGTGCAGCTAGCAATTTAGTTAACCCTGGCACTGCCTGTGTTCTCTTACAAGATGATTCAAGAGAAATGCCAATGTCCTGGTATAGCAAATAAATCCATTCTCTTACAAATTGATGTAGTTCTAGACCTTATTCTTGCCCTTCTGCGCCTTTGAATCACTCTCAGCTGATACATATCCACTTCAAATGGCTCCATCCTCTCTGTCAGCAATGATCTGACAGGAATAACGACAGAGCAATGAAGGAGATAACCAATCCTAAATTTAATGCTAAACCACGCCCACTTTCATTTTCATGAATTGCACTTTCTTCTGTTTTACCGCATCATTACCGAATGATTACCGAATGCTCGCTAACAGCTGTAGATAACTTTGATGAATCCTAAAATCAACTTATTGAGTTCGGTATTTTACCGAGCTGTCAGTAATTGATTCGATAAGTCTTGATGAATCAAGACCCTTGTCTCTGCTCAATGACACCTTCATTAAATTGCGCTTGAGCTCAAATCTATGCATTTTTTTACCCTTTTTATCTCTTTCCTGCTCTCAGAAGCCATTTACTGACATAAAAGTATTCTATGTCTGTAATTACTTATCAGTGAGGAGTATGCTATAGTCTGACTCAGTCCGACCCAGATAGAAACTGTCACTTGCATACCTGATGTTTAACTCTTTCAGGAAGAGAAAGAAAAAAAGGAACACAACCTAGTTATTTGTGTGCTTGCTTGGCACTGTGCATACACATGTCTATCTCATCATGCCACATGTCACCTCGGTTGTCCTTTAATTTTCCAAACTTCTTTATTGATTGTTTAATGTGATGAATGATATCACTCATCAAATATGAGGTGGAGAGAAGTCTATAATCCTCACATACATGGAGGTGGAAGATGGCAACTATAAGGGGTTTTAGGGCTATAGTATTAAAATGAAATACACCACAGCATAATTCAAAACCAGTGTGAAAGCAAGTACCATACGTGAATAAAAACCTTCCCAAGGTGAAAATTGTTGTGAGCAAATAACCAATCTCCGTGAAAGTGTAAAAGTGCAATGAAATGTGAGGTTCTCTTATGTATAATTTAGTGAACCTGTAGCCATACAGTAGTTCAAATATGGTGTTAGGATGTAAATCTATATGAAAAAAATATACGTATTTGTGTGTTTGGTTAAACATATTTTATGAGGTACAGTGTTCACCAAAAGATAAACTGCTTCCTCTAGGTTTTTCACTGGCCAAAACAATCATTCCTGATTGGTTGACACATATTCAAAGGTGTATCTAGCTTTACGCTCAGTGTCATTTTGTTTCATTACATCTGCTTTAATCTGTGAGAATACTGAAAAAATAAACATGCAGTATTCTCTAATGACATTGTTTTATTTTGTATCATATGCACTGTTTTTGTTATCCTGAGTTTGTTTCATTGTTGCTTTAAAGTGTCTGTTAGGCACTTGCAGCGTCTGTTAGGCACGTACCTGTATGTCCACTGGTGTAGTAGTGGGGGGGGGGGGGGGTGTCACAGGGTCCAGGGGCATGCTCTTGAAGGGAACTGAGTAGGACCCTGAATTGCACAGTGAGCTGTGGAGTGTACTGGTGAGGTGAGTCATTTGTCTAGCTGATTCCTCCTCCTTCCTCCTCAGCACATCCAAGTGTCTCCATGGGTCCCATAATGGTCATGGAGCTACCTGGATGTGATGGCCCTGACTGTGTGGGTGCCAGTGGCAGTCACAGAGTCAGGGCTTGCTATACTAAGCACCTGCAGACAATCTTTGAAATTGTGACTGGGACTCACTACTGGTGCCTTAACAGAGGGGGAGAACATACAAACTCTGTACAAATAGTGCCCTGGCTGGGATTCGAACCATGGACCCAATACTGAAAGGCTAGAGTGCTATACACTACACCAGCATGTTGCCCTATTCAACAGATGTTATATGCACTCCAATTAGACTTCTTCATCCTTTAAATACAACTTGCTACATTCAGCTAAGACCATTTAAAGGAAACTAGAAGTGAGATTGATAGGGAGGCTGCCATATTAACTTTCTTTTAAACAACACCAGTTGCCTGCTGACCATTCCAACATCAGTAGTATCTGAATCACACACCTCAGACAAGCATGCAGCTAATCTAGTCACACTTCAGTCAGAAACATTTGATCTGCATGCTAGTTCAGGGTCTATGGCTAAAAGTATTATAGGCAGATGATGAACAACAGGACAGCCAGGCAACTGGTGTTGTTTAAAAGGAAATAAATATGGCAGCCTCCATAAGCATCTTTCTTTAGGTTATTTTTAAAGAACTAAAACACGCCCCCAGTGTAGCCAGGTATAAGTGCCCCTTGTATAGATAGTCAGGTATAGGTGCCCCCCTAATAGATCGCCAGGTATAGCTGCCTCCAGTATAGCTAGGTATAGTTGCCTCCAGTATAGACAGGTATAGGAGCACCTAGTAGTGGCTTGATAGTGTACTGGTTAAGGGCGACACAGGCGACCAGGGTTCAAATCTCGTCTCTTCCTGTTCAGTAAGCCTGGACCTCTTCAGTAGGAAACCTTGGCAAGACTCCCTAATACTGCTACTGCCTATAGAGTGCACCCTAGTGGTTGCAGCTCTGGCGCTTTGAGTCCTCCAGGAGAATAGGGCAATATAAATGTTTCTTTATCTATGTCTAATATAGCCAGGTATAGGTGCCCCTAGTATAGCGAGGTATAGGTGCCCCCAATATAGCCAGGTATAGGTGCCCCTAGTATAGCCCGGTATAGGTGCCCCCAGTATAGCTAGGTATAGGTGCCCCGCAGTATAGTAATAATGAGTAAGGAGCGTTAAATAATAATAATAAAAATAATATCCAGTTAACCCGTTAATTCAGGGAGATAAGCCGTGATAATCACAATCAGTTGACAATGCAATCCCAGATTGCTTCATATAACAATAGATAATTTATTGACCAAATTATAACAATAAGCCCCTACAAAAACCTCCCGTTTAAAAACAGACACACAGCAGTGTCCAACATGCATCTAGCTCACAGCCGGCTGTGTTAAGCATCCATTCACACCACACATGCTCCAATCATATTGGCCAATGTCATACAAATATCTATATGCCCATATTAGGCCTTTGTTTGTACAGGCCCTTCTAAAAAAAATTAGCATATTGTGATAAAGTTCATTATTTTCTGTAATGTACTGATAAACATTAGACTTTCATATATTTTAGATTCATTACACACAACTGAAGTAGTTCAAGCCTTTTATTGTTTTAATATTGATGATTTCGGCATACAGCTCATGAAAACCCAAATTTCCTATCTCAAAAAATGAGCATATTTCATCTGACCAATAAAAGAAAAGTGTTTTTAAAACAAAAAAAGCCAACGTTCAAATAATTATACTTGGTCGGGAATCCTTTTGCAGAAATGACTGCTTCAATGCGGCGTGGCATGGAGGCAATCAGCCTGTGGCACTGCTCAGATGTTATGGAGGCCCAGGATGCTTCGAAAGTGGCCTTATGCTCATCCAGAGTGTTGGGTCTTGCGTCTCTCAACTTTCTCTTCACAATATCTCACAGATTCTCTATGGGGTTCAGGTCAGGAGAGTTGGCAGGCCAATTGAGCACAGTAATACCATGGTCAGTAAACCATTTACCAGTGGTTTTGGCACTGTGAGCAGGTGCCAGGTTGTGCTGAAAAATGAAATCTTCATTTCCATAAAGCTTTTCAGCAGATGGAAGCATGAAGTGCTCCAAAATCTCCTGATAGCTAGCTGCATTGACCCTACCCTTGATAAAACACAGTGGACCAACACCAGCAGCTGACATGGCACCCCAGACCATCACTGACTGTGGGTACTTGACACTGGACTTCAGGCATTTTGGCATTTCCCTCTCCCCAGTCTTCCTCCAGACTCTGGCACCTTGATTTCCGTATGACATGCAAAAGTTGCTTTCATCCCAAAAAAGTACTTTGGACCACTGAGCAACAGTCCAGTGCTGTTTCTCTGCAGCCCAGGTCAGGCACTTCTGCCGCTGTTTCAGGTTCAAAAGTGGCTTTACCTGGGGAATGCGGCACCTGTAGCCCATTTCCTGCACACGCCTGTACACGGTGGCTCTGAATGTTTCTACTCCAGACTCAGTCCACTGCTTCCCCAGGTCCCCCAAGGTCTGGAATCGGTCCTTCTCCACAATCTTCCTCAGGGTCCGGTCACCTCTTCTCGTTGTGCAGCGTTTTCTGCCACACTTTTTCCTTCCCACAGACTTCCCACTGAGGTTCCTTGATACAGCACTCTGGGAACAGCCTATTTGTTGTTTGTTTGTTTCTTTTGCTTGAGGGTGTCAATGATGGCCTTCTGGACAGCAGTCAGGTCGGCAGTCTTACCCATGATTGCGGTTTTGAGTAATGAACTAGGCTGGGAGTTTTTAAAAGCCTCAGGAATCTTTTGCAGGTGTTTAGAGTTAATTAGTTGATTCAGATGATTAGGTTATTAGCTCGTTTAGAGAACCTTTTCAGGATATGCTAATTTTTTGAGATAGGAATTTTTGGTTTTCATGAGCTGTATGCCAAAATAATCAATATTAAAACAATAAAAGGCTTGAATTACTTCAGATGTGTGTAATGAATCTAAAATATATGAAAGTCTAACGTTTATAAGTACATTACAGAAATTAATGAACTTTATCACAATATGCAAATTTTTTGAGAAGGACCTGTATATATTGACAAAGTGCACAATGATTGTTGCATTTAACTGAACTGGTATGTAACAGGACTGCTCCACAGTTTGTTTTCCAGCCTCAGTGTAAGCACAGTCTATGTAAAGGTACACACAACTGTAGATGAAGCGTTTGCCCGAGAGGCTCTCACCACCACTCGACAATTTCAGCTTCTGCTCTCTGGTTGAACCGCAAGCTACCTCCAGGCAGTGCACTGCTTTCTTATAGTTCAACTTGCACTGTCATGTGATTTGAAGTCCAGTTTTGCGCCCCACGCTAAACTCATTATCCCTGGCAAGTTTTAAGCAGCTGGGCAATGTCACATACTGTCTTTTACAACAAGTATTGCCTTCCAATCAGAGCTTCATCAGGTGGCCCTTAAGTATAGCCAGGTATAGGTCCATTATAGCCAGGTACAGGGGCCCCCAGTATAGCCAGGTATAGGTACCCCCAGTATAGCTAGTTATAGGTGCCCCCACTATAGGTAGCCAGTTAGGTGGCCCAGGGGCACCGTGCATAAGGGGGGAGCAATTGCCACACACAGCGGTTGGGAGGGGGGCCCACTTCTCCTCTCCCTCACCTCAGGCTCCTCCTTCAGCGTTCCCCCCCTCCAGCAATTACAGCAGCGGCAAGCGGGCATGAAACACAGATTTACTGCTTCTGCGTTCCATGTGACGGAGGTTACCAGTCTTCGAGGTAACAGTGCATGACTTTACTTCCAGATAAACAGGAAGTAGTATGAGGCGCTTACAGAGAAGTCCAAATCTCTGTTGCATGCAAGCGGAAGGGGTAAGTCTGCGTTCCATGCCCGCTTGCCACTGCCGTAATTGCAAACATCACTTAGGTAACAGACTTAGATCACTGTGTAAACTTTTCAAAGGGAGGGGGGTGATTCAGTTACCTTTTGCTCACAGTGTTCTTATCTTATCAGAAATAGGAAGCTTTCTGTTATTTGCATGCTGAGATAAGCTTGTTACTGTAGCTAGGCAACTTTAGCCAAGCAAAGGCACCCAGGCCAGATAGAAGAAAAAAATGGCGTATATATGGGGTCCTATTTTAGAAAAAAAAATGGGCTTTATATATATTTTAGGGCACTAGACTATTTTTCGGCATTTTATTTTTGGGGGGGCGGGGGGGGGGGGGGGGGAGCTACAAGCCTCTTTAAAATTTGGCTGTCAGATCTTTAAACAACCTCGGGTAGCCAAGTTCCAGCTAAAGTGTGTATGTAGCTTTAAAAGTACACAATTACTTGGTAATTGACTCACTACTCCATAACAATGGTCTTAGTGGCACATTGTTCCAATACAAGGTAATATTGCTGGGATGCCATTATTATCATTTATTGGATTTATATAGCGCCAACATATTACGCAGCGATGTACAATAAATAGGATTACAGACAATGATAGCAGGGGTGACAGCACAATACAGGTAATAGACAATAGATGCAACAATACAGGTAATAAGCAATAAGATACACAACACAATGCAGATAGTAGTACAATGCCATCACCTCACAGTGGTTGAATCACAGTATGAACATTAACTTTACACATAACATAAACAGTAAGCTAATATATTCAGTGTTGAAACACAGTTTGCTAGCTGCCTGTCAGTAAGAATTGTTCTATTTCTAGCCGTGATTGGAGCTTATGGTGGAGTAATGACTTTGCAATGGGAAGAGAATACCTCCTTTTTTAAAAATGAACTATTGTCGCCAATAACATATATTTACAGGCCTTTCTCCGAGCCTCTCTTTGCCTGTATAAATTTTGCACCTGCCTTTGAATGTTGATTGCCGCTGAATGCTGGCAAAAGCTGGCAAATGCTTTTTCTGCACTCTTGCAGAAAAGCATTTGATTGAGATGCCACAGGATGCTGTTGTGAACAGAGCTTTAACAAAAATCCTCTTAGAATCTGGTAGGCCTCAATGTGGCACACTAAGGAAAGCTCATAAGGCTCCTAGGGACAAGCTAATTGGGCCGTTCCCTTCTTAAGATGTTGCCACCTACCGTATGTCCTTCCACTTGACTCCATTTATTATTTTGAAGTTTTCTCCAGTTGGTGATGTTCTTGGAAGTCCTGGGCGTCCACATTTTCTCAAACATCCTGTAAATGTGTTTGTATAATTCATACGTTCTTCACTATCAACATATGTTTTAGTTCATTAGGTGTATTGAGCAACATATGAGGAAATAAACTTGCAACTGTAAATCAACCATTTCCTGAATAACAACAATGACCACATATTACTATTAAAAATGTGTGAGGATGATAAACATACATTAACAAAGTATTGTATGATACCATATACTGTATATGAAAGTACAATTTTCACAGCAGTGGTAATTTAACACCAATAAACTCCTGCATTACTTATTGTAGGTCAAAATAATAAAAGATGAAACAAGAGAAAGTATTTTATTCTGCTGACTATCCACTCAAAAAGAGGCCCACAATCTAGTCCCATCAGGTGTACCAATCATGGTGTGAATGAGTAAACTCACTCTACCTACAATTCAGGTATTTACACCCATAAATGTCACACACATTAGATTCAACTGACACTAGAAAGCATGCTGGTGGAATTTGACTAAATATTATGACCAAATAATATTTATGAAAAGGCAGAGCCTTATTTGCTGTTTTCAGCAATCTCTGCAGGTCAGGTTTGAGGGTTGGATCCACTGCTTGTGAGCAGCCTCCATGCCATATGAAAGGTCTCCAGAATAGCTAATTCTAATAACTATGTCTAGATGTAAAGTCATTCCCAGCAGAGAAAACGTTAGCATCAGTAGTACTAGGGATCCCATCAATTTATGTAGGAATTTGGCGACTTGTACCAGTTTGCGTACAGAACTAACAGGTCAACCGACGATGCCATCAATATGTGCCTAGAGTTTATCACTGATCACCTGGACAGGCCAGACTCGTATGCCAGAGTCCTTCTCCTGGACTTCAGTTCTGCCTTCAATACAATCTGCCCCCGCATTCTGCATGACAATCTCATGGAGCTCAACGTCCACCCAACTCTCCGTCAATGGATCTCAGACTTTCTCTCGAACAGGTCCCAGGTCGTCAAGCTGGGCGATATCTTCTCCAGTCCCAGAGTGACCAACATCGGAGCCCCCCAGGGCTGTGTCCTGTCACCATTCCTGTTCTCTCTTTACACCAATAACTGCACATCCACTGCAAACTCCGTCAAAGTAATCAAATTTGCAGACGACACTACAATTGTTGGCCTTGTCAGTAAGGGCGACGAGCAGGCCTACCGACAGGAGGTAGACAGAGTCTGCAATTGGTGCAGAGAGAATAGGCTAGTCCTAAACACAGCCAAAACCGTTGAGATGGTCATTGACTTCAGAAAGCATGCCAAAAACCCACCCCCAATCTATATCGACGGAGCTGAAGTCACTAGGGTATCTAGCGTCCGCCTCCTGGGCACGACGATCTCTGATGACCTGACCTGGAGGGCAAACACCATCTCAACTCAGAAGAAGGCGCAGCAAAGACTCTTCTTTCTACGCCAACTAAAGAAGTTTGGTATGGCTCAGGAACTTCTGAGATCCTTCTACTCTGCCACCATTGAGTCGGTCCTTTGCTCATCCATCCTGGTCTGGTACGCTAACTCCTCCGCTAGCGACAGATACAAAATTCAGAGGGTCATCAACTCAGCGGAGAAAATAATTGGAAAACCTCTTCCCCCCTTAGACCTCATCCATAACACTAGACTACTTTCCAGAGCAACGAAAATCGCTGGTGACCTCTCCCACCCGGGCCACAGCCTTTTCAGTCGACACAAATCAGGCCGGAGGTTTCGGTCCATCCGGTCCAAGACCTCAAGGCGCAGGAACACTTTCTTTCCCACGGCAGTCAGACTCTTGAACTCTGCCCTCTCTACAAATGCTTCCCCCTGTAGCCGTCTACGAACTGTTATCTGACCATGTTTGTTGCTGCCCCTGATCACTGTTCTCTGCTAGAGCGTATAGTAGTACTACTGATGTTGAATTTCTGTATCGTGATGCTGACTCTGTAAACCTGTGTTGTCTTACTTCAAATGTTACGTTTTTGCTACTCTATTATGCCATAATCTCTGTGCCAAATCCAATTCCGGGCACGGCCCAGCCGTGCTTGGCGAAATAAAGCAATTCTGATTCTGATTCTGATTCTAATATCAATGTGTCATCAAGCAGGCCCAGTACTCTGTAAAATTATTTTAACAGATTACAACTTTATGAAGTGGTCTTCTTCAAGTGTACCTGAAGTGATCTAAAAAAAAAAAAGACTTAGATACTCACCTAAGAAGAGCAAATCCTATGGAATACATCCTCCTTGCTGCCTATATGTACTATCTATAAAGACAATCATTATAAGTTTCTTTTTATGTAGTACAGAACCCCAGATATTATTAGTAAGTGGAACCCTACTGCATCCGCACATGAGGCACTTTATTACATATATTCTGGGATTGCATACGTATTATACCTTTTTGGAAGTAAGTTGCCCTTAGTGAGATCTGGGAAAAAAATGTAGAATACGGCTATCATTCTTAATGCTACTAAGCGGTCTATTGTGGCAATTATGCAATGGCAATCCCAGTCTTGCCAGCTTATGGCAATGCCAGTCTCCACCGACCACCAGCAAGAGCTATGCTGACAGAAAAAGTTTTAGATGTGAAACGGATGGAAGAGATGACGGCTCGATTAAGCAATACTGTTAATAGATTTGACAGGTATAGGTAGAATGGCCAGGATTAAGTATGGGTAGCCAGGAATAGGTGCTCCAGTATAGTTAGCCAGGAATAGGTGCCTCAGTACAGGTAGCCAGAAATAGGTGCTCCAGTACAGGTAGCTAGGAATAGGTGCACCAGTATAGGTAGCTAGCCAGGTATGGGTGCAACCAGTTTAGGTAGCCAGGAATAGGTGCCTCAGTATAGGTAGCCAGGCATAGTTGCCTCAGTATAGGTAGCTAGGAATATTGTAGGTGCTCCTGTATAGGTAGCAAGGAGGAGGGGGGGGGGAACGCAGCGGCGTGCGAACGAGCAGCAGCTGAGTAGGTCATCAGTTACTTACATTGCCGTAATCCACATGCTGCATGTACGTAAATCTTCCTGTTCTTGCATTCCATCTCTTAGTAACAGCAGCCCCTAGGGGCACTGTTGCTATGGGATGAAACGCAGGAACAGGAAGTAAGTAGTACATGCGGCTCTGGATCGTGGCAATGTAAGTCACTTATGACCCCTCAGCCGCTCGTGCGCCCGCTCTTGCGCCCCCTCCCCCCCACGCGACCGATGCAACCATGGCCCCTACGCCCCTGGTGACCAGATTTTAAACAATTTAGGGATAATCCAGATTTAGTACATAAATATGCAGGAGAGCACACACCATGTCACAACGTTATAGGACAAAATCCCCTTCCTCAGGTACAGAAGCAGGTTGAACTCTGGTCGCTCGTCATTTATTACATGAAGCTTCGTCTTAGTGCTGTTTTCTTAGACACACCTTGCATTGTTGAGCTGTCACCTGAAAGTTACTATTTTCTAAATTCCAGGTTAAATACTTTCTGGCAATGGACCTGTTCCAAGTCCCAGTAATTGCTGTACCTAGAAAATGACTATGTCAACCAGGGATCAGCCCATGGTGGCTTCCATAAGGGATTTCACATACAGCCATGTTGCTTTGAATAAAATTGCCTTTAAACTGATATCTCTTGTTTCCCCCCATTCCCTTTAGATTGTAAGCTCGCAAGGGCAGGGCTCTCTCCCCTTTTGTGTCTTGGAAATCATTATACATTTTACTCATCATGTTACTTTTATCACTGTCATTACCAATTCTATATTTTATATTCTGCATTTTGTATCATTTTTTGTATTTTGTCACTAATTATTTATCTTGTATATTGGTGTACACCATTGTCTGTATTATTACGTACCCCATGTTTGTTTCTTACTTTGTACAGCGCCACGGAATATGTTGGCGCTTTATAAGTCAATAATAATAATAATATTAGGGGAGGTTATAATAAATGTCATGCTCTAAATTACATTTACCTCTGCTGATTATGAAATGACTAATAACAGCACTGCCTTGTAACTCTGATCCAAAGAGTTGCAGCCTTCACAGACTTAGGATCAGGTGGCCTGCAGAACCCCATAGATAGTTAAAAAGCAAGCTTGCACATAGAGCAAGGAGCAGTGATAGCCCTGTGGGGTATCATGCAGTGCATTACCAGGCAACTTGCACGTATATCCCAGAAGTGAGGCATACTTTTAATGGAAAGTATGCCTCACTAATTCGGTCTCGTCGTGGCTATAATGCACAGTGCAACTTCTCGGGCGCCGTGTGATAGTAAAAATTGCATGCACCAAGTGTAAAAGCAGCATCACAGCTCCCATCTGTGTTTCTCTGCCCTGTAAGAGTGTTATGTCTTGTAAGAAGACATTGAGAAAGTGTCATTTACATAACTGAATTAACCCTTACCCTGAGAAAAAGAAAAAAGGAACACAACCTGGTTCTTCATAGGATTAGGACTGTACATACTCATGTTTATCTCATCGTGTCACATGTAATTTCAGGTACCCTTAAAAGAGGAACTGTCGCAGAAATCTTAAAATTTAAAACACATACAATTAAAGTGGAATATAACCCTGCATTTAATCCTTGCTCTAAAACGTTATTTACAGCATATTATATGCAACCAGCATTTTTTTTTTTTTACTAGACCAGCATTCGAAGTGTTGCAAACAGAGCTTGAAGGTTCAGTGCAGTGAAATGCAGACGCATCTGAACTTTAGATAATGTTATCTTGTGTTTATTTAAATGTATCAAGTGAGGAATGTGACACATTCTCTGA
The DNA here is from genome assembly GCF_040937935.1 of Hyperolius riggenbachi. Taxonomy (NCBI): domain Eukaryota; kingdom Metazoa; phylum Chordata; class Amphibia; order Anura; family Hyperoliidae; genus Hyperolius; species Hyperolius riggenbachi. The sequence goes on from NC_090646.1 coordinate 466,857,283, forward strand.
CTGCAGAGAAGCTGCTGGAGACAGAGAGACACTGAAAGCATGTCTGCCTGCAAAACATCAATGAATAAAACCAGTTATTAAGAAAATGCAAACTCAGCTCACAAAGCAAAAAACTACTTTTGGAAACCTATAACTTCTAAATGAATAGTAATACTTATGCACAAATGCAAATATGATAACTGTATGGCATATAAAAAGTAGGTAAACATCTTTTTATTGAATATTATGTCAGGGTTTTAAACCGCTTTAAGAAGTTCTTTTCTTCCAGATTAAAATGAGCCATAAATTACTTTTCTCCCATGTTGCTGTCACTTACAGTAAGTATTACAAATGTGACATTACCAACAGGTTTTGGGCTAGTCCATCCCTCCATAGGGGATTCTCAGCATGGCCTTTATTCTTTATAAAGACATTCCCTAAAAAAGATTTATACAAAGATGCTGGCCATCTTCCCTGCTTTTGGCAGTTGAACGGAGCTACTGTCATTCACTAAGTGCTTTTAAAAATAAAGAAAACCCCGAGAACCCCCCATAAGAAGATGAGCCAGTCCAAAATCTGTCGGTAATGTCAGATTTCTACTACTCCCTGAAAGTGACAGCAACATAGGAGAAAAGTAATTTATGACTCATTTTACTTTGGAAGAAATGTACTTCTTATTTGTATGTGTTTACATGTATTTTAAATTTTAAGATTTTCGTGAAAGAGGTCCTTTAAATATGCATCAAAGTCTCACTAGGTATTAAAGCCCGGAAGAGGGAAATAGAGGGTGGCGCTAAATCACCAGGATAGCAAATAGAGATAAGAAATAGCAGCAAATAAGCTTTTTATGTGAAATAAGGAGGATTAGAACTTCCAACTTACTTGTTTTACTGTAACTTATTTATTGTTCTTCATGCCAGCAATGATTGTATTACATTCATGCAGGGAGGTTCCAGGCGGTTCCTAAGACACAAAATATGATAAAAAAATGCTCTCCAATAAGATGAGATGATAGATAGTATTAACAACTCACATGAGCTTCTAAGCCGATTCTGGACTATCCAGAACTACACTTATATTTTCTGCTGGAGATTAGCTTTAATGTTTAAATGCAAATTAAACGTAGCAGCACCCAGATGTATTTTCTTACAGATTCACCTTTAGACAAGACACATATAATTCATAGGAATATACCTCTCTGCCCATTTCCTGCAATATTACCATGGTTTACCAACAGTAGAAAGGGAATATTGCTAGTCAGTACTTCTCCAGGCAGTTCTGTTCTCTGCAGCATTCACACTACTATTCAGGGAAGGAGAGGGATCCTCACATCAGCTATGACTGGAGGTAGATGCTATATTCTTTCTCTCTCACCTGATGGCAGTAAATCAGTAGGAACAAGCAGGCTATATAATACTTTCTGTGGTGAGAAGAGGCTTATGTGTAGTGAAAGCCTGTGTTTTCACATGTTTCAGTGATATGTGAAATATATATCATAAGAAAGGACGCTATCTGCCTCTTTAAACATCCTAGTGTTACTATCGTTCTTTTTTTTTTTTTTATAAATCTGGCCAGTGCAAATGTGGGTATTGCTTTTATTGAGCTGACCAGTACCTTTGGCAAATCCAGCATTTTAGACACTTTATTTTAGTGTTTTATAGATTTTAAGTGGTGGTGGTTTCAAAAATCCTTTAATTGTTAAATGTTTCCAGTGCAGAAGCAACCTGTGTGCTCTGCAGATAACAAAACTCAGATTGCTCCTAAACCCTACAGGATAGATGCTACAGGATCTTCTCAAAAAATTAGCATATTGTGATAAAGGTCATTATTTTCTGTAATGTACTGATAAACATTAGACTTTCATATATTTTAAGCCTCATCTACACGAGTAGATGAGGCGGCGATGTGGCTTATAAATCGAGCCGCTAATGCAGCTCGATTGATAAGATCCGACAGGTCGGATCTTGCTACCGCCGATTCCCTGCTCGTTACCCGCGAGGGGACAATGGCAGGGAATCGAGCATAAGATAAGCGCCGCCGGCGGGGACGAGCAAGGAATCGAATCCGGCGCACGCGCAGCGAGCGGGGATGCGGCGGGTACGCGCGGGGATGCGGAAGAGGCGATACGGCGGCTAATCGAGCCGCCGGATCGCCTCCACATCTCCCCGTGTAGATGGGGCTTAAGATTCAAATACACACAACTGAAGTAGTTCAAGTCTTTTATTGTTTTAATATTGATGATTTTGGCATACAGCTCATGAAAACCCAAATTTCCTATCTCAAAAAATAAGCATATTTCATCCGACCAATAAAAGAAAAGTGTTTAAAAAAAGTCAACCTTCAAATAATTATGTTCAGTTATGCACTCAATACTTGGTCGGGAATCCTTTTGCAGAAATGACTGCTTCAATGCAGCGTGGCATGGAAGCAATCAGCCTGTGGCACTGCTCAGGTGTTATGGAGGCCCAGGATGCTTCGATAGCGGCCTTAAGCTCATCCAGAGTGTTGGGTCTTGCGTCTCTCAACTTTCTCTTCACAATATCCCACAAATTCTCTATGGGGTTCAGGTCAGGAGAGTTGGCAGGCCAATTGAGCACAGTAATACCATGGTCAATAAACCATTTACCAGTGGTTTTGGCACTGTGAGCAGGTGCCAGGTCGTGCTGAAAAATGAAATCTTCATCTCCATAAAGCTTTTCAGCAGATGGAAGCATGAACTGCTCCAAAATCTCCTTATAGCTTGCTGCATTGACCCTGCCCTTGATAAAACACAGTGGACTAACACCAGCAGCTGACATGGCACCCCAGACCATCACTGACTGTGGGTACTTGACACTGGACTTCAGGCATTTTGGCATTTCCCTCTCCCCAGTCTTCCTCTAGACTCTGGCACCTTGATTTCCAAATGACATGCAAAAGTTGCTTTCATCCGAAAAAAGTACTTTGGACCACTGAGCAACAGTCCAGTGCTGCTTCTCTGTAGTCCAGGTCAGGCGCTTCTGCCGCTGTTTCTGGTTCAAAAGTGGGTTCATGCTTCCATCTGCTGTAAAGCTTTATGGGGATGAAGATTTTATTTTTCTGCACAACCTGGCACCTGCTCACAGTGCCAAAACCACTGGTAAATGGTTTACTGACCATGGTATTACTGTGCTCAATCGGCCTGCCAACTCTCTTGACCTGAACCCCTTAGTGAATCTGTGGGATATTGTGAAGAGAAAGTTGAGAGACGCAAGACCCAACACTCTGGATGAGCTTAAGGCCGCTATCGAAGCATCCTGGGCCTCCATAACACCTGAGCAGTGCCACAGGCTGATTGCCTCCATGCCACGCCGCATTGAAGCAGTCATTTCTGCAAAAGGATTCCCGACCAAGTATTGAGTGCATAACTGAACATAATTATTTGAAGGTTGACTTTTTTTGTTTTAAAAACACTTTTCTTTTATTGGTCGGATGAAATATGCTAATTTTTTGAGATAGGAAATTTGGGTTTTCATGAACTGTATGCCAAAATCATCAATATTAAAACAATAAAAGGCTTGAACTACTTCAGTTGTGTGTAATTGAATCTAAAATATATGAAAGTCTAATGTTTATCAGTACATTACAGAAAATAATGAACTTTATCACAATAAGCTAATTTTTTTTAGAAGATCCTGTATATCTTGCAGACCAGTAGCTCATGCCAGTAGAAGCTAAAGAATTTCCCACATAGCTAGATACAGTGGGATGCGAAAGTTTGGGCAACCTTGTTAATCATCATGATTTTCCTGTATAAATTGTTGGTTGTTATAATAAAAAATGTCAGTTAAATATATAGGAGACACACACTGTGAATGATATTTGACAAGTTAAATGGCGTTTATTGGATTCACAGAAAGTGTGCAATAATTGTTTAAACTAAATAGTCAGGTGCATAAATTTGGGCACCACAAAGAAATAAATGAAATCAATATTTAGTAGATCCTCCTTTTGCAGAAATTACAGCCTCTAAATGCTTCCTGTAGGTTCCAATGAGAGTCTGGATTCTGGTTGAAGGTATTTTGGACCATTCCTGTTTATAAAACATCTCTAGTTCATTCAAGTTTAATGGCTTCCGAGCATGGACAGCTCTCTTTAACTCACACCACAGATTTTCATTATATTCAGGTCTGGGGACTGAGATGGCCATTCCAGAACGTTGTACTTGTTACTCTGCATGAATGCCTTAGTGGATTTTGAGCAATGTTTAGGGTCACTGTCTTGTTTAAAGATCCAGCCCCGGCGCAGCAGCTTCAGCTTTGTTACTGATTCCTGGACATTGGTCTCCAGAATCTGCTGATACTGAGTGTAATCTATGCATCCCTCAACTTTGACAAGATTCCCAGTCCCTGCTCCAGCTCCACAGCATGATGGAACCAACACCATATTTTACTGTACGTAGCAGGTGTTTTTCTTGGAATGCTGTGTTGTTTTTCCTCCATGCATAACGCCTTTTATTATGTCCAAATAACTCAATTTTTGTTTCATCAGTCCATAGCACCTTATTCCAAAATGAAGCTGGCTTGTCCAAATGTGCTTTAGCATACCTCAAGCGGCTCTGTTTGTGCTGTGGGTGGAGAAAAGGCTTCCTCTGCATCACTCTTGCATACAGCATCTCCTTGTGTAAAGTGCGCAGCATGGTTGAACGATGCACAGTGACTCCATCTGCAGCAAGATGATGTTGTAGGTCTTTGGTGCTGGTCTGTGGGTTGACTCTGACTGTTCTCACCATTCGTTGCTTTTGTTTATCCGAGATTTTTCTTGGTCTGCCACTTCGAGCCTTAACTTGAACTGAGCCTGTGGCCTTCCATTTCCTCAATATGTTCCTAACTGGAAACAAACAGCTGAAATCTCTGAGACAGCTTTCTGTATCCTTCCCCTAAACCATGATGGTGAACAATCTTTGCCTTCAGGTCATTTCAGAGTTGTTTTGAGACCTCCATGTTGCTACTCTTCAGAGAAAATAAAAAGAGGAGGGAAACTTACAATTGACCCCCTTAAATACTCATTCTCATAATTGGATTCACCTGTGTATGTAGGTCAGGGGTCACTGAGCTTACCAAGCCAATTTGAGTTCCAATAATTAGTTCTAAAGGTTTTGGAATCAATAAAATGACAACAGTGCCCAAATCTATACACCTGCCTAATTTTGTTTAAACAATTATTGCACACATTCTGTAAATCCAATAAACTTCATTTCACTTCTCAAATATCACTGTGTGTCTCCTATATGATATATTTAACTGACATTTTTTATTGTAATAACCAACGATTTATACAGGAAAATCATGACGATTAACAAGGTTGCCCAAACTTTAACATCACACTGTATGTTAAGGAAAATACTGGGTACAAGTAAAAAAAAAAAAGAAGAATTCTCCAAAAAGACCTTGATGTTTTTGAGAAAATAGATTTTAAAAATGCAAAGAAAAAATGATTTTTAAACTCAGAAAAATGACAGTTTAAAAATCATTTTTCTTTGCATTTATAAATTCAATTTTCTCAAAAACTACAAGGTCTTTTTGAAAAGTTATTTTTTTAACTTGTACCCACTATTCTCCTTAACATATGTAGCAATTTTGGTAGCAATAGCATATAAGGGGGCTTTGCAATTAACCACTAAATTTGGCACAAAATAGTGCAAAAGTTAGTGAAATGTACGCAAAATTATGAAATATTACTTTACATATGAAATGAATAATGTTTTCCCCTGAAATTTCACATTACGATTACGATGCGTAATTGCGATGTGAAATTTCACATATGCAAAATTTCGGCCCACTACTGCAGCCCGCTGAGCCCTGCAAAACCCCCTATTGCCTCCCCTTTGGTGCACAGCCTTGTTTAGAGCCTCCAGACTAGTCCCGGATTCCACCAGCAGAATCAGCAGAAGCAAGATGTAAAAGTATGCTGAGCTGCTGCTTATAATTAAAGCTCTTAATGTGCTGGATGTGAACGGGCCAAGCACTACTAGGGGGCCTCATGTTCCATAACTAGTACACTGCTGAAAGGTCTAAAGTTAGTCAGCCAAAATCATTCAGCTTGCATGGGATTACAAGAACCAGCAGGGATCTACGTGGTTTATTTTGGTGTACCTTCAACATATATAATAGGAGCAGATAGGAACTTTATAATACACCATCAGCTCTTGTGATTTCCTGTATCACTCTTTTTATTGATGAACCAATAAAGGATATGGATTTTTAATATGATGAAGGACTGTGTGGATAACCTTTCTTTGTATAATAAAATATGTTGATCTCTGCTGGTTCTTTTAGTCCCACCCATGCTGAATAATGTTGAATGGCCAACTTTAGAATTTTCAGCACTGTACTAGTTTTAACTAGTACACTGCTGAAAGGTCTAAAGTCACCTCAATATCAACCTGTGAATCAGCCCCATGTCACCCCGAGTTGGCCCAGTGTCACCCCGTGAGTCGGCCCAGTGTCACCCATTATTAATGCAAGGCAGTGGCAATGTGGGGGCTAATCATTATTAATGCAAGGCTATGTTAATAACTTTGGGGGCTAATCATTATCAAAATTCCAAAGAAATACAAGGTCATTCTTCACATTAAGGGCTTGATTCACAAAATCGTGCTAACTGCACGCTGTGAAAAGTGCTTTACGTGATAACGGTTATCGTGCGCAAAAATTCACGTTCGCGCATTAACGCAATTTTTTTCCGCGTTAACAGTCGCATTGGCACGATACATTCGTGTTATCGCACAAACACGAACGTTAACATGCAAAAATGTGTGTTAATGCACGAACGCGAATTTCTGCGTGCGATAACCGGTTTTTCGTGCGAAACCCATTTTTTTCACGCTCAAACGCGCAAAAAGCTGTGCTAACAGTTAGCACCGTTTTGTGAATCAAGTCCTAAATGTCTTTTCATATTTCTAATGAGAAATATTGTTTTTGGTCATGATATAAGATTATTACTATGATATCTGCTTTTATTGAATGGTTCTTGATAAGAAATTTGGCTCTCGAAAGAAATCTTCATCATTGAACTGCTGATCTTTGGCTCTTTTGAAGAAGGAGTTTGCAGACCACTGGGCTAACAAGTACACACACAATCTAAAAACAATGGTGTAAAGTAGCACTACAGTACATACCACTTCACATATTTCCAGAGTAAGATGGTGAAGTTGCTTATGTCAGTTTCTAAATAAACCAAGATGAACCAAGATCCTTTTTTTACATTTGCAGTTATACAATGGCACAGAGTAAATGGAAGACTGTCGTGAGAATAGTGATAATGACCCTAAGGGTAAATGTTGGGAGTCTGCACTGGAAGTTCAAGAAGCGTGCTCTGTGTTTTGCTAAAAACCTGCCAAAGGAAACGATGCTGAGATTATAAACTGAGAACAAAAGATGAAAGCACAGGAAGAAAAGAACTGCAGAGCAAAAAAAATTTGTAAAAAAAAATACAAATGAAAAGTTGATACTGTTGTATATTTTCAGTGAGTGTACATTTTCAGACATTACATGGATTAACTGATAGTAATATTAGCAAAGCTTTTACATGCTTGCTGCCTCTTTATACAAATAAATAAAATATGGCCCAGTTTCCCCCATAGCCTAAATAGCTATACTTACCTAAAAACCCTACTCTTTTTGCTGTGACCCAGTATCATGGGACCATATTTCACATGAATACCAAAAAGAAAAGACATCATTAATAAAGTTGGCTGTACCACCAATCTAATATCACAATCAATAAGGGTTTATAGTACAATGGAAACTACAACACGATCAATGCACATAAAACCATTTAAAACCAATGTATTGAACAATGTAGTAAAAGTCCCCAAAATGGCCTATCTGGGGGAAGACCAATGTGAAGTGCCTCTCCTCACTAAGTGACCCTGCAACCTGTGTGATGTGAAATCCATCTCTGCTCAAAAAGAGCCCAACGTGGAAGGCAGCGACCCGGGTCTGGGAGCACTGGATCAAAGTGCTAGTGCTTATGAAAAAACCCACATACATGAAATAAACATGCTCATATGAATAATGAGAAGGGAATCAAACACATATACAAATATAAATCACCCATACGGGCCGGTTCACAGGAACGCTTGGCGGCATTTACCGCCCAGCGTCTGGACTCGTCGGTTAAATGTTCCCATTCAAGTGAATGGGAGCATTTAACATCGCGCAGTTTCCATCGATTACCGTCGATTATGCAGACTCAGTGTTCAGATCCAGATTTACTACGTTGTTTCAGCCGCATGCGGCTTCTAGGGTCGATTCATGTCCCCTTGCGGGGTCAAATAAAAAACGCAGATCGCGATGGTAGGCCGATGGTTGCCACAGTGCCGCCCCCAAATGAGATGTCACAGGACGAGGTGGCTTCCGGCCGCCGCAAGCCTCCTGCCCTCCGTGTGAACCGGCTCTAAATGTCAAGCCCGTGATAATGAGCAAACCTGTGAATAAAAGGCAAGTCAAAGGCAGCAGTGTATAAAATACACAGTGGCAGGTCCAGTTAATTTAAAAGTGGCCACAGCGCAAACTGTCCACTATGCAATGCCGCAATTAGCATTTGCAAAAGCCCCATTGCCCGTGATGCTATCGGGTGATGAAATTTACTTTCCTTGCTGTTAATCAGGTGCCTTGCTTTACCTTGCTTGCCACATATCATGGCCAATATAAAAGCCACAATTTGCAACAAAGAAGGTACATTTCGGCGTCCAATAACGGGCATCACCATGCACCCAAATTTTCATCCTTTGCCGCAAAATGCAGCTTTTATAATAGGTGCCTATGGTGGCGCCATTTTTCCCACAAGGGCTCCTGCGCCCTTTTTTTCCTGTTTCAATAACATTTACCATTCTTTTGTGAATGTAGGCTCATGTCCTCTCATTAGATAAATCATTATAAATATGAATTCAGTGAAGTATGGATTTACTCATGCCTGCAAATAATGATATATTAAAATAAATGATTGGATATCTCAGTTTGTTGGTGATCCCAGTACATGTGCCTAATTAGTTATAATTAGTTACACGCTGTATTCCATTAAATAACAACAACAGCTCTATGCTAAGAGGATGAAGGAAACGTGAGACTGAAAGAGAAATCAAAAGGAAAAAAGTAAAGTAAACAAAGCCCATGCAGAAACCTTAGCATAGGAAAAGGGAAATAGTAAGAGGAGAAGCAGAAAGGAGGAGAGGGAGAGAAGGAGACTATGATAGGTTGGACAGGATGAATGAAACCCGCCTCTAGAGCACTATGCTTAATTGCCAGGCCATTGAAATTCCCCCTGTTTCAGGTTTCCTTCAAGCCTTGCCAAAATCAGCAAAAATGAGAAACATTTGGAAATCTTTGTCTTGTTCTGGCGCTTGGATATCTCAGCGTTTCATGTTAGTGAGCAATACTGGAAACATTTCCTTTCACTTCACTCTGAACATACTGCGGTGCAAATCAGTCATAATAATGCATCGTCTCGGCGGCTGGCTGTACAAGGGGGAAGCACACAGATTACACAGGAGCAGACACTGCAAATAGAGTACAAAATGGCAACAACAGCAGGAGAAAGAAGCAGGGGAGGTGCCTCGTATTTACACGCTGCAGTCTCCGCATTGTTCTACTGGACAGGAGATGAACAGCTGGGAAAAGCTTCTGGAGGGAGCAGAGATCCTCCAGCATTCTGGTATATTTATGACAAGTAGGAATAAACTGTTTGAAAAGGATTGACAGGCTAAGCTGCCAAAATAATACTTGGCTTCTACATGTTTTTAAAGGCGAATAAACATAGAAAAATGAAACTGCCGCGTGAGCTGTAGAATAAAACTACACTGAAAGGATAAATGGAGAATTTAGGAGCCAACTAGTAGCAGGATGAAATATGAATAAATTAATCAGTCACAATTAAAGCCACCTATGAAATACTGTATACATCAGCCTTCTGCTGCCAAAACAGCATGGTATCCACAAGACTTCAGGAGGTACCCTGAGGAGGTACTGAGGCACAGTCTACCCATTCCTACCACTGTGTACTGGTGACACTACTAGTGTATTGGTTAAGGGCTCTGCCTCTGACACAGAAGACTTAATATCTTAGCTCTTCCTGTTCAGTAAGCCAGCACCTATTCAGTAAGAAAAGCTTGGGCAAGACTCCCTAACACTGCTACTGCATACTTAGCATAGAGATAGCCCGAACCTCTGATTTTTGGATCGCGAACCGGGTTCACAAACTTCCCGCGAAAGTTCGGTTCGCGAACCGCAATAGACTTCAATGGGGAGTCGAACTTGGAAAACTAGACAAATTTATGCTGGCCACAAAAGTGATGGAAAAGATGTTTCAATGGGGTCTAACACCTGGAGGGGTGCATGGCGGAGTGGGATACACGCCAATGGTCCCAGAGAAAAATCTGGATTGGACGCAAAGCAGCGTTTTAAGGGCAGAAATCACATTGAATGCTAAATTCAAAACTCGCTACAAGCAACATATCACTTGCCCCACCAGGAACCAAAACACACTGGACCACTGCTACACAGTCCAATAGAACGCATACAAGGCCGTTCAGGGAGCTGCTCTGGGTAACTCCGACCACTGCCTAATCCACCTGATTCCCACCTACAGGAGGATCCTTGAGACCTCCAAGCCTGTCATCAAAACTGTTAAAAAGTGGACGGATGATGCGAAGCTGACACTGCAGGCATGCCTGGACTGCACGGACTGGTCGGCCCTTGAGGCACCCTCCTTGGAAGAATGGACGGAGAACGTAACCTCCTATATCAGCTTCTGTGAGGAGTCGTGCGTCCCTACTAAGACCTGTAAGGTCTCCCCCAACAATAAGCCCTGGTTCACCAGCAAGCTGCATCGGCTCCGAAAGCTCAAAGAGGAGGCACACAAGTCCAGCACTCCTGCTGAGTTCAGGGAAGCCAGAAACACCCTGAACCGAGAACTAAGGGCAGCAAAGAGAGCCTACTCCGACAAGCTGAGCCTCCGTTTCCAGTCCAACAACTCCCGGGAAGCCTGGAAAGGCCTCAGGGCAGTCACCAACTTCAAACCCGCCCACCACCAGGCGACCCTAGCATCCAACTGGCTGAGGAACTAAACAAGTTTTATTGCAGATTCGAACACCCTCCCACACCGACGGACATTCCCCCCCTTCCCCCCCTCCCACCACCCCTAAAGGGGAATGAAGCGCCGATGGTAATCCAGGAGGGGGATGTACTGCGCCAACTCCGTAAACTCAACAACAGGAAAGCTGCAGGCCCAGATGGCGTGTCGTCGAGCTGCCTTAAAACCTGTGCAACACAGCTCCCATCCTCACCTCAATTTACAACAGGTCCCTAATGGAATGCAGGGTCCCCCCCTGTCTCAAAGAGTCTACAATTATTCCAGTCCCCAAGAAACTGGGAATTGCGGATCACAATAACTTCAGACCCGTAGCCCTCACACCCATCATCATGAAGGTCTTTGAGCGACTGGTCCTTGCATTCCTCAAGAGCTCCACCAATGCCCTCCTCGACCCCCATCAATTCGCATATAGGGCAAACAGGTCAGTCGAGGATGCCATCAATATCAGCCTGGCATACATCACGGAGCATCTCGACAACCCTGACTCCTACGCCAGGCTCTTGTTCTTGGACTTTAGCTCGGCCTTCAACACAATTCGGCCAGACATTCTGCTCGGCAACCTCATGCAACTCGGGATCGCCCCAGCCCTTTGCAGGTGGGTGGGGGACTTCCTCTCAAACAGGACACAACGGGTCAAGCTCGGGGACTGCTCCTCCAGCATGAGAACCACCAACACAGGGGCACCACAGGGGTGTGTCCTGTCCCCACTCTTGTTCTCCCTCTACACCAACAACTGCATCTCAAACGCTGACTCCGTTAAGGTCATTAAATTTGCGGACGATACAACCATCATTGGCCTCATTAGCAAGAAGGAGGAGCAGGCCTACCGCAGCGAGATAGAGAGGATCTGCAACTGGTGCAAAGACAACAACCTCGTCCTCAATGCGGCCAAGACTGTCGAACTGATTGTGGATTACAGGAAACTCCCTCATGCCCTCCCTCCAGTCTGCATTGGGGAGACCGAAGTCACCAGGGTACCGTACGTCCGGTTTCTAGGCACCACCATAACCAGGGACCTCAGATGGGGGCAAAATACCTCCAGAACTCAGAAGAGTGCCCAGCAAAGACTATTTTTCCTGCGCCAGCTGAAGAAATTTGGCATTCCTCAGGAGCTGCTCACCAGTTTTTACTCTGCCACAATTGAGTCCATCCTGTGCTCCTCCATTATTGCCTGGTATGCAGGGGCAACAGCTAGCGACAGGCATAAACTACAGAGAGTAATAAGCGCGGCAGAAAAGATCATCGGCACGCCCCTGCCCCCCCTCGATCTCATCCACACCGCCAGATTGAGAAAAAGAGCCTGCAAGATTGCACAAGATCCCTCCCACCCAGGTAGTCGCTTCTTTGAGCGACTCCCACTAGGCCGCCGTCTCAGAACAATCCACACCAAAACCACAAGGCGCAGGAACACCTTCTTTCCCCAAGCTGTTCTCCTGCTGAACACTTGTCCATCTGGGCCCCAATAGTTTTTTTTGTCCACAGACTACCCAGCTCCCGAGTCACCATAAACCAGGTCCAATGTACTCTCTCTCAGCACGTAGGCTGCAACATATATATGTTCTCACTTAATTGCATGTATGTCTCTCTTGAATTACTGAAATGCTGTGTCTCTTGCAACTATTGAATGTTCCATATGTCTTAAATGTCTTGAATGCCTTAAATGTTTTCCTGCCTTGCCATGTGTACCACAACCAATTCCGGGTATGCCTACAGCGTACTCGGCAAATAAACGGATTCTGATTCTGATTCTGATTCTGAAATTGCAGGCCTAAAGTGCTTTAAAACATCTTGCATGTGTATACATCAATAAGGGAGTGTAATTAGATTAAATCAAATTTGGCCTGTCCACAATGAAGCAGCGACCTTATTATCTTTGGTGTGCCCCCCCCCCCAAAGACACTCATATAGCCATCGGTCATTGCTTCATTGTGAAATGCAAGCCCCTTCACCGCTGCAAAGTAATGATCATGAAGGGGAATGGGCACATGTTTTGTTGTTGCAGCTGCACTGCAGCCAGAAAAATTAGGCAGGCATGTACATGCACCAGAAAAATTATTATAGCGGCCGCTTCTAGCAGCGGCCTTAAAAATTCAGGAACCCGCCTGGAGTCCTGGACCCTGTTGGTGGGGGCGGAGAAGGCAGTCAAGCGGCCTGCGGGCAGAGATGCTGTGTGGGGAGCGACTTAATCTTGGGGCAGGCAGCCAGCCACACGGCTGTGTGGGGACTGACTTAGTCTTCGGGCGGGTAGTAGACCTCCGGGATCCATGCCTCATTAATTTTGATAAAGGTGAGGTACTGAACACTTTTGTGACTTAGGCGACTTCTCTTCTCAGTGACAATGCCTCCAGCTGCGCTGAAGGTCCTTTCTGACAGGACGCTTGAGGCAGGGCAAGACTGAAGTTGTATGGCAAATTGTGACAGCTCTGGCCACAGGTCAAGCCTGCGCACCCAGTAGTCCAAGGGTTCATTGCTCCTCACAGTGTCTACATCCACACTTAAAGCCAGGTAGTCGGCTACCTACCGGTCCAGGCGTTGGTGGAGGGTGGATCCGGAAGTGCAAAGGCAAGCCATTGGACTAAAGAATGTCCGCATGTCCGACATCACCATGAGATCGCTGGAGCGTCCTGTCCTTGCCTGCGTGGACATGGGAGGATTACTGGCAGTGGTACCTTTATTGCGTTGTACTGTGACATCACCCTTAAACGCATTGTAAAGCATAGTTGCCAGCTTGTTCTGCATGTGCTGCATCCTTTCTGCCTTCTGGTGAGTTGGTAACATGTCCGCCACTTAGTGCCTATACTGCGGGTCTAGTAGCGTGGCCACCCAGTACAGCTCATTCCCCTTGAGTTTTTTTATACGGGGGTCCCTCAACAGGCTGGACAGCATGAAAGATGCCATCTGCACAAAGTTGGATCCAGACGTACTCTCCATTTCCTCTTGCTCTTCCTCAGTGACATCAGAAAAGTCCTCCTCCTCCCCCCAGCCACGAACAATACAATGGGAACGTCGAGCAGCACAAGCCCCCTGCGACGCCTGCTGTGGTTGTTCTTCTGCCGCCACCTCCTCCAAAGAAACAACTCTTCCTCCTCCTCCCCCCTCTGTGCTGGCGCAGGTGTGGAGGAAACATCTGATACTGATGTAAATTGCTCCCACAACTGTTCCTGCTGTAACTGTTCCTGTTCACGCTCCTCCACAGCTTGATCCACCAATCTAAGCATGGCACTACCAGGAAGTAAGCGTACGGGATCAAGTCACTGATGGTGCCTTCACTGCAGCTCCCCAGGTTGGTCACCTCCTCAAACGGCCGATTGAGTCTGCATGCATTTCGCATCAGTGTCCAGTTGTTGGGCCAGAACATCCCCATCTCCACAGATTGTGTCCTTTTACTGTAATTGTACAGGTACTGGGTGATGGCTGCTCCTGTTCTAGCAGACGAGAGAACATGACCAGGGTCGAATTCCAGCGAGTCGGGCTATCACATATCAAGCGTCTCACCGGCAAGTTATTTCTCTGCTGAATGTCCGCAAAGTGTGCCATGGCCTTGTAAGACTGCCTAAAATGCCCACACAACTTCCTGGCATGCTTCAAGACGTAATCTAAGCCTGAGTACTTTGACACAAATCTTTGAATGACTAGATTGAGCACATGTGCCATGCAGGGTACATGTGTCAGCTTTCCCAAATTCAAAGCGCAAAGGAGATTGCTGCCGTTGTCACACACCACGTTGCCGATCTCCAGCTGGTGCGGGTCAGCCACTGATCCACCTGTTTATTAAGAGCAGCCAGGAGAGCTGGTCCAGTTTGACTCTCCGCTTTGAAGCAAGACATGTCTAAGATGGCGTGACACCGTTGTACCTGGCATGCAGCATAGGCCCTGGGAAGCTGGGACTGTGTAGCTGGAGAGGAGATCGCAGCACCAGTAGAGTTGAACTGCCAGGAGGAGGAGGACGATGACAGCAAAGAGGATGTAGCAGGAGGAGAGGAGGTGGTAGGAGGCCTGCCTGCAAGCCGTGGAGGTGTCACAAGTTGGTCCACTGCACAGCCATGTACTCCCTGCTTGCCATCGGTCACCAGGTTGAACCAATGGGCTGTGTAAGTTATGTAGCGGCCCTGACTGGGCTTGGCAGACCAGGCATCCGTGGTCAGGAGGACCCTTGACCCAATGCTGTGTGCCAGAGATGACACCACTTGCCTCTCCACTTTACGGTACAGTTTGGGTATCGACTGACACACCAGCTGTCAGACGCCGGGCAAGGGGGTGACTGGTAGAAATTGGCTTCTTCCGCTCAAAGATTTCCTTCACGGACACCTGGCTGCTGTGGGCAGAGGAGCAGGAACCACTCAAGGGCAGAGGCGGAGTGGAGGAGGGTGGCTTTGAAGGGGCAAGGGAGAAAGTGGCTGAAGATGCTGCACCTGAAGGAGGAAGAGAAGGAGGGTGGCTTGTCTTTTGTGTGCTGCCTTTGCTCAGGTGCTTCTCCCATTGCAGTTTGTGTCTTTTCTCCATGTGCCTTCATAAGGCACTTGTTCCTACGTGAGTGTTGGCCTTTCCATGGCTCAATTTTTGGAGGCAGAGAGAACAGATGGCATTGCTCCGATCTGAGGCAGACACATAAAAAAATTTCCAAACCGCTGAGCCCCCCTGGGGTGATGGCACTATGGTGGCATCAGCAGCTGACGTTGAAGGGCATGTTGGCTGGCTGTACATAGGTGGCGATACATGGTGCTGGACACTGCCACCAGCTGTTTCTGATGACGCAAACACTGCGTGGGGAACAGCTCTGCAGGTTTCTGATGATGAGCTCCCCCTGCTTCTTTCAGGAACTCGTCTCCTCCTACTCCTCTCTGACTCCCCCTCTGAACTGTCCCCTTGGTCATCTTGTCTCTTAGGAACCCATGTGGGATCCGTATCATCATAATCATCCTGCCCAGCTTCGCTTGCCTCAGACACCTCCAAAAATGAACCAACAGCAGGTACTTCATCATCCTCCTCCTCACACGTTACGTCCATAGTGTCGCCGCCTAACTCAGACATATGAGGTGGTGTAACTTGCTTAGCGCCTTCATCTGGTTGTAACAATAATGGCTGTGAATCAGTTAATTCCCCACCAATTAACTCCTGTGAAGTGTCAAATGCAGCGGATGTGGTGCTTGTCGTAGCGCTGGTGGCTGCAGAAGATGAGGAGTTCTGTGTTAAATAGTCAACCACGTCCTGACAATCTTGGGAGTTGATAGGACATGCCTTCTTCTGAGCACTGTACTTTGGGCCAGGGCCGCACGAAATCACATCAACATGACCTTGCACAGACCTGCCGGGTGGCCTTCCTTTGGGTCTGCCTCTACCTCTGCCTCTACCGGTTTTGTCCGTTTTGTCCATATCGGGGGGGATGAAGTGAAGGGTATGCACTTGACTAATACAATGTGCAGTCACACAGGTGCAGTTAACAGGTGCGCATTGAGTGGTATATCACACTGCGTGCACTCACGTAGGTAGGTGGGTGCACTGAACACAACAGGTCGGTACATGCAGTGATGGGTATTACAATGTGCACCTGTCACACACAGACAGGTAGCGGACAGGCACAGTGACACTGCGTGCGCTCAACTCACGTAGGTAGGTGAGTGCACTGTGAACAACAGGTAGGTAGGTATATGCAGTGATGGGTATTACAATGTGCACCTGTCACACACAGACAGGTAGTGGACAGGCACAGTGACACTGCGTGCGCTCAGCTCATGTAGGTAGGTGGGTGCACTGTGAACAACAGGTAGGTAGGTATATGCAGTAATGGGTATTACAATGTGCACCTGTCACACACACACACAGGTAGTCACTGAATGTGCTGGGCCTGGCAGTGGCACACACAGTATGAATTATCAAGGCTGTCTAATCCAGTGTTCCCCAACCCAGTCCTCAAGGCCCACCAACAGTGCATGTTTTGTGGAAATCCACACAGGTAGTTAATCAGCTCTGCTAAGACACTAATTACACCACCTGTGCATGTTTGTGGTTTTCTGCAAAACATGCACTGTTGGTGGGCCTTGAGGACAGGGTTGGGGAACTATGGTCTAATCTATGCAACACAAGTGTCAGTGGGACACACACAAAAAAAATAGATCACAAGAACAAGATTAGCTCTCAAAAGAGCTGTTGTGGGGTGCTATTTTAGCAATAAGAATCAGCAAGGAGCAAGCTGAGAAGCCTACAAGAGCCTAACTAATCTTTCCCTATGAGAGTCTGCAGCAGCAGCAGCAGCAGCAGCAGCAGCAGCTGTTCCTTCTCTATTTACTGCAGGCACACGAGTGAGTAAAATGGCCGGCGATGCCTGCCTTTTATAAGGGAGGAGTGGCTCCAGGAGGGAGTGTAGCCTGATTGGCTACAATGTGCCTGCTGACTGTGATGTAGAGGGTCAAATTTGACCCTATTGGTGCATTATGGGGGCAAACCGAACTTCCGGTAAAGTTCACGGTTCTCCGCGTTCACGAACCCCTGGAAGTTCGCCGGGAACCGTTCGGGCCATCTCTACTTAGCATGCCCTAGTGGCTGCAGCTCTGTCACTTTGTGTCCGCCAGGAGAGAAGTACGATATAAATGTTCTGTATCTTGTCACACTGGTGCAGAGATAGGGATATAAGTGATGGAACAGTCCTCGCATACCCGACTGTTCCCTTATGTGATTATATATATATATATATATATATATATATATATATATATATATATATATATATATATGTATATATATATATATATATATATATATATATATATATATATATATATATATATATATATATATGTATATGTATATATACTGTATATATACAGGATATATATAGTATTGTTTTAACCTAGAGCTACTCTTTAAGTCTCTTACATGCAGATGTTAGATAACAAACTCATAAACCAAATCCAGTAATTTGTAGAATTCGTCTGTCCTGTATAACCGGTCCATTTTACAGGAACAGTGATTAGCCTTGCTTTGCTTTGGTCACGCATTACTCTTTTTCCTCAATGGCTTCTATTGAATAAGCATTATCTCAAGCTGTAAAGCAGAAAACAACTGATTTTATCAAACATTTTGTAATATTTCGATACACGAAGGCTGTTACTACATGGAAAATTGGAAATAACAGCTAGCGAGGTGAATCACTGACATGTGAGATACCGCATGAATATCAATTCACAAAGATTAGAGCATTCAGTAAAATAAGTGAGATATTAATAATAGTGGGTATTTTACCTCAATCTTGGAGCTGTCGGTAACTAAAAAACAGCCATTCAGAAAGGTATGCAAGGTTCTCAGAGCAGAGAAAAATATGAAAACTAATTAAACAATTCAGGAAAAAAAGAAAGATAAGAACAAAAATATCTTTCCCTAATTTCACAATATTATTATGTTGTAATTAAAACGGTTAGGTTAATAGACTACTAATGGTTTTGAGCAGATACACATTTTATGTTAATTTTGTGCAGCTTGGGCTTGCACTATAATTAAAAAATGCTACATGTATCACATCTTTTGTCCACAATACCGAATGAAATACTGCATGGTTCATATTCTGACGAAACGCGTCAGGTGGACCCTGAAGGTACGCTGACGCACAGGCTATTGTGGAGGATAACCAAACAGATGTTCTGGCTGAATTCCATGGGACAGAAGCATGGTGTTTGAAATTGCGAACCCCTAAAGAGTAACTTTGCTTGTTAATTGGAGAGCACTCTGTTTCTCTACTCCTTATGTAGACCTGTATATACCATATTGAAGGGTTCACCAACATGCGAGATACAATTAACAATTCTGACCAACTTTACTTGCCAATATTAATTACAAAGTCGGGGCAGGATGATGCCTCCTGTTATGTGTAATGTCCTAAGCTTCTGTGTGGGGAGAAGGAAGTGGACCTTCCTCTACATCAGAGGAGCCTTTCTTCTTCTCCTGCATATCTCATAGTAACAAACTGGCGACAGACAGATGCCACAGTTGTCTGGCACAAACAGATTCTCAACAGTCGGTAGATGCATCTAAATTTAGTTCTCTTTGTTACTATTTTTATGGCAGTGCCTTTAAATTTGATATTTCCTTGTCTATGTGTTTAAACACAATATGTAAACACTACGGTTAGTCGGGATTATTTGTTTATTGTTCAGCTTTTGAAGCTTAACAAAGAGACAACATAAGTGCTTTTTCAATGTACAACCACATCTCTCTTATCCTCGCCAAAAGTCATATTTAATCAGTCCACAAAATAATTGCCCTAGAATAGCGTGCTAAGCACAATATGCTAATCTGCCTTTCTCTGCTTGTGAGCATTGCACAGTGCTGGAATAGAAAGAGATGGATTTTAGGGGCTATTGAACAGGGGTTAAGGGGGAAGCTTGCTCACTCATTCATGATGCTATAAAGACAAACTGAAGTCAGCATATGTCTTTATTGAAGCAGGGATCACACTTGCCTTCTTTTCTTGTATTTTGTGCAATGTGGGAATGCACTTGCGCGGACATCTAGTGGGCAGTTCACAATGTCTGTGGTTTTATGTCTACATTTTAAAAACTGACAGCTTGTTGTCAACAGCTCGATGACATGGATGCATTGAGTGTGAGATACATAAGGCATGCAAGAAAGAGTAAACTACAGTACTCATTTAATAACATGGACTGTCTGCACAAGTGCGCTTCCCCAAATGCGAAAAAGGCAAGTGTGCTTCCTGCCTTACTCATTCTGTAATCTCTGGGACTGCACAGTGGCATAGTGGAGAGAACTCTCACATTGCAGTGTTGGGTCCAAGAATTGGATCTTGGCCAGGACACTATCTGAATAGAGTTTGTATGTTCTCCTTGTATTTGTGTAAGTCTCTTCCAGTCACTCTGGTTTCCTCGTACATCTCAAAAACATATAGATAAGTTAATTGGTTACCCTGAAACATAGGCCTTATGCTGGGTACACACGATGCGTTTTTTTGGTCGATTTTCCATCTGATCAATTTCCAATTCCATTCTGTTATCTTTTCTTATCTATTTCCATTCACTTCTATGAGAAATCGATCAGAAAAACGATCTAGAATAAGATCGGACATGTTGGAAATTATCTATCAAACCATCTATCTAACACAAAATTGTATGGTGTGTACCTAGCATTAGACTAGCGTAGGGACATTGCACTGTGATTAGAGTAGGGACTATATTGTGAGCTCCTCTGAGAGGCAATGACATGATTATGGACTCTGCAAAGTGCTGTGGAAGATGTCAGCGATATATAAATAATAATTCTTTCAATTTCTAAATGTGTTAGCTTACTTTTGATTGGGTATAATCTTCATTGCTAGTTAATATTTCTAATGGATCCCTATTTTTAACAACTCTTTTTCCTCGCTACCTCACTATCTGAAGGAAAGTCTATTCATTGGTGAAGACAAGCACAAAGTATTATGGGGAATGTGTCTGTCTTGCCAATGTTTCTCCATCTATGTGGATGTATGGGAAGTGATGTCACCTGCAGCAATCTTATAAACATGCCACTGTAGAAGTAAAAACTAGCCGCCATCAAAGTAGAACTGTTCTTTCTCTATGGGCACAGTGTTGCTTGCGAATTTTAACCAGTCATTTTTGCATCGAAAATGTTATACAATATCGAAAAAATTAATTGTATTTTTGCAATTTGGTGAAGGAAAACATTCTTTTATTTTTTCCGATGAAAAAATTCACATAAACCCTGAAAAATCATTTTATTTTACTGCAAAAAGCACAAAAAATATTTATATTGAATTCACAAACTTATTACAAAATTATTTTCGATGCCATTTTTGCTCGAAAATCAAACTTTACATGATTAAAATGAATGCAAAAAGAATATCAGAATGTATCACTCATCACTGCTACTTCACAAACCTCCAGTAGAATTATGTAATACAAATACCATGACGTGATATACAGTGTAAGCAATGTATTTGTGTTATACATAGCCCAAGATGCGCTATTTGTGCAATACCCGTTATGTTGCTTGCTTATATGCTGCTTAGATGTACATGCACTCTGTGTGCACTTAAGTTTTACTGGAGGTTTGTGAATTAGGTCTAATATTAACAATCTTGCTGATCAAATTTGTTTATAATGGAGTGTACATTTAAATAAAAATGCAATAGCCGGAGGATAGGAGTGGGAAAAATGCAGTCTTTTGTGGAGAAACAATGTGTTGTCTGCCCACAACTGATGCATAAATGTAAAGAATTGAATGTGGATTTCTTTTAATGTTATTTGTTTGTTTTAGTGCACTGTACTCAAGGTTTTGTCCACTGCTCCCCCCCCCCCCCCCCCCCCACTGCTTGTCACACACTTTCTGGCTGTGATTGGAAAAGCAAACCAAACAGGGATGGCTGGTTGCTTTAGCAGCCAATAAACAAAATGAGCAAAAGGAATTTTCAGAGCAAGTGCAAGATTACACAGAAGACCGACCATGGCAACTAGCCATTCACTGTTGAGTTCTGCTTTTCCCCATCTGAGGAGAACACTGTGTGACAAGCACAAGAAGCAGCCGCCAATATGGAACAAAAACTTGAGTGTTTTGAAATCAACATACAGTAAATAATGCTGGAAAAAATGCAATTTACTTCAAAAACCAGTTCACTAGTAAGTGAGCAGCACCTACTGTGCACAAACATTGCATTAACTCCCAAAACTGTGGCAGTGAGAGGACAGCCCTGGCCTGACCTTCCCACTGATTTGCTTTACAGGACCACACTTAGGAAGTGGTGTCCTTATCCTCAATGTTTTGAAAATGCACTGTTCAGATCACTGTAAAGCTGGCCATACACTGGCCCGATTTGCGGCCGTTTCGACAGCAGATTCGATCACTGGGATCGAATCTGCTGCCAATCGTTTCGCGCTAAACGCACCCGCCAATCCGATTTCCTCCCAAAATCGGATCGGTCCGTCGATCGCGCCGTGCGGAAAAATACCGTCGATCGCCCGCGGGTAGGGAGCGCGTCGCTAGTGGCGGCCGATCCGATCAGGTATACAATACCTGACGCTGGCTCCCGGGCATCTTCTCCGCGCTGCACGGCTCTGTTCCTGCTTCCATTCCAGCGTACATTAACTTCCTGTGTCACTGCAGTGACCAGGAAGTTCAAATAGAGGGCGCTCTATTTGAACTTCCTGGTCACGGAGTGACACAGTGTACGCTGGGATGCGGTGCGGGGTGCAGCGCGGAGAAGAGGACCCGGAGCCAGCTTTCGGTATTGTATACGGGGGGGGGGGGGGACAGGCGGCAGGAGCAGCTCAACAGATTGTGATCGGTTTCAGGCTGAAACCGATTCACAATCTCTTTGCAGTAAAGGCAGCCATATGATCCCTCTCTGATTCGATCAGATAGGGATCTGTCAGCTGGACGATCTAATGGCAAATCGACCAGTGTATTGCTACCATACGCTAGGTTGATGGGGATCAGGACCTGATCCCTCAAGTGACATTGCTGGATTGCGGTTGTACAGATGCATAGTCAGATTACAGGCTGACAACGCATTCTGCTGTAATGCAGGGGGCGGAGGGCCAATGGAGTGGTGCAGATATGACATCACATGGTGGGCTGGGCAACGGGGCGAACAAAACTATCAGCCGTCGCTCGCCGAATAGTTCCGCCCAGCTATTGGGAGTGATAACACGTGATTTCTGCTGCTTGGCCAGCAGGTGGATTTCCCTAGCTTATCCACCTCCCTGTACGACACTGTTCACAGATATGAAATTTCAGGTGGCTTCTTTCCTGTCTGGCTGATTGCACGTGATTGAGTGGTGCAACTTTTTGGAGGTGGGTTGCCTTTGGTTTCCAGCTTAGCGCAGTCTGCCCCTTGTACTAAAATGTGTATAATGGTGCGATGGGGGAGCCATTTTGCAAATCGCACCACACCAAGTGTAAAAGGACCCTTAAAGAAGAATTGTTACCCCCAGCTTATCATTTCTAGGTCTGTATTACAGAAATGTAATTGACTTGTAAAAACAAAAAACTAAGACGATCATGAGCTCGTAGTAGTGTAGTTTGTTAAATTCCAAGTAAATACAATGTCCTCAATTCATAAAGCATTACCGCATGCGGAAATGCTGAAAACAGCAGACTTTCCCGAGCACTTAGCAAAGTGTCAATTCATAAAGGCTGTTGCCGCATGAAAAACTGAAATTACTGAGCAGTGAGGAAAATTACCGACTTGGCAGTAGTTACCTCCAACACATGTCAGTATATTGTCAGCAAATGTCAATTCATAAAGCCTTCAAGAAGCGGTAATGACGATAATTACGGACACCTCTGGTGAGGTCTTAACAAGTTACTGACACCTCTGGTGAGGTCTTAACAATGCAAAGTGCAGGGCGTCGAAAGTCTGTGCAGGGAGCCGAAGTCTCTGTGAGTCGTCTGTGCAGGGAGCCGAAGTCTGTGTGAGTCATCTGTGCAGGGAACCAAAGTCTGTGTGAGTCATCTGTGCAGGGAACCAAAGTCTGTGTGAGTCATCTGTGCAAGGAGCCGAAGTCTGTGTGAGTCTTCTGTGCAGGGAGCTTCTGTGCAGGGAGCTCCACTCTGATTAAAAGTCACTCTGTAGTCAGGAAAACTGGGGTAACACCCCTCCACCAAGCATGGACTAGACCATGTGATAGGAAATTGAACAAAGGTGCCAGAAGGGGACTGGACTCGAAAACTGAAACAGTAACTGAAAAACCCTGAGAGCTATACTAATAGTCAGGCATGATGCAAGCATTGCTGTATTACTGCCACATTCCGACCAACATTCACTCCCCAGGAACCCTTTTGGTGTGTGATGGGAGAGCATAGAATAAATGCATACTCATATGCAGTGATATCATGTGTCTACATCAGGCTTTCTCAACCAGGGTTCCCCGGAACCCCAGGGTTCCTTGAGCACTCTCCAGGGGTTCCTTGGCATTTTCCCCCATCGTGTGGGAAGTAAAATATAGAGCTCACTATAATAGGTGGTATTGTAACAAAGAGCACTAAATTGGGGGCTCAGGAGACAGTATAATGAGTGGCAGTGTAATAGGGAGTAGTGAAATAAACAGCTACACATACTTTTAAAGACCATGCCACCTGCAAAATAAATGCAGGGGTTCCTCGAGATCAAACATTTTTTTGCAGGGGTTCCTTGCGATCCAAAAGTTATTTGCAGGGTTCCTCCAGGGTAAAAAGGTTGAGAAAGGCTGGTCGTCATGGATCTTGCCTGATTTCTGAAACCAATCTCTTGCCCAGGAACAAAGAAGTGTCTTCACTAAACTGGGTTAAGCAGAATAGCTTGCATAAAGTCTTACCACACAATGAGTAACTCTCATCGTGCTTCTGATGAGCACTAATCATCTTGCATAAGACTTTATGCATGTTATTCTGCTTAACGCAATTAAGAGAATGCACCCCATAGTGCTCAACCATGCCGAATGTATTTATTTATTTTTTGGCTTGTTCTTTAAAGGACAACTGAAGTGACAGGGATGTGGATGCTACCACAATTATTCCTTTTAAACTTCCCGCGTTTAATTCCATGTGATTTTTGTACCAAAAGCAATAACATTTTTTAAGTGTTTCTTTATATTGTAAGCATTTTAGCAAGTTGCAGTCTTGCAAGCTGTTCGCAAGCATGCATACAATATTTAAAAAAAAAAAGTTTAAAAAAATGAAAATATATATATTTTTTTACTTTTGCTGTATTTTTTTTACACTTTTTTAAAATTTTGGATCCAATACAGATGTTTGTATTGAATCCAATAAAAAACATTGCATTGGCTGCCTGATGTGATGATGCTCCGTCAACAGAAGGACACGCTGGGGGACGTGATTGCAGAGTGACAGGAAATGACGAAGAAGGAAATAGAGGCGATCGCTACCGGGGTTTGCCAAGATGAAGACAGGAATATGCTCGCAGGGAACCCGCGAGGGATCCTGCTAGAGATGGCCCGAACGGTTCGCATGCGAACTTATTCGCGCGAACTCCAGTGGTTCGCATTAGCGGTGAACCGCAAACTATATGCGAGTTCGACCCGCCCCCTATACTACATCAGTAGGGTCAACTTTGACCCTCTACATCACAGTCAGCAGACACAGGGTAGCCAATCAGGCTACACTCCCTCCTGGATCCCCCCCCCCCTTATAAAACGCAGGCAGCGTCAGCCTTTTCACTCACTCGTGTGGCTGCAGTAATTAGAGAAGGGAGAGAACCTGCTGATATAGGGAAAGCTTAGTTAGGCTCTTGTATTAGGCTTGTTAGCTTGCTCCTTGCTGATACTTATTGCTAAAAAGTACTCCTCATCCTCAACAGCTCTTTTGAGAGCTAATATTGATCTTGTGATCTATTTTCTTTTTTGTGTGTGTCCCCCACAGACACTTGTGTTGCATATACAGCCCTGTCAGTTGGTCACAGCTGCTGGACCTTGGCCCCTTAGTAATTCCTACTATGCCACTGCCAGGCCCAGCACATTCAGCAACTACCTGTGTGTGTGAAAGCTGCACATTTGTAATACCAATCGCTGCATACCTACCTGTTCAGTGCACCTACCTACATGAGCGCATACAGTGTTATATACCACCAGTCACTGCACCTGTTCACGGTACCTGTGTGTGTGACAGCTGCACATTTTTAATACCAATCACTGCATACCTACCTGTTCAGTGCACCTACCTACGTGAGCACACGCAGTGTTATATACCACCAGTCACTGCACCTATTCACAGTATCTGTTTGGGTGTGTGACAGCTGCACATTGTATTGATACTAGTCAGTGCATACCTACCTGTTCAGTGCACCTACCTACGTGAGCGCACGCAGTGTTATATACCACCAGTCACTGCACCTGTTCACAGTACCTGTGTGTGACAGCTGCACATTTTATTGATACCAGTCACTGCATACCTACCTGTTCAGTGCACCTACTTACGTACTTACGCACGCAGTGTTATATTATATACCAGTCACTGCACCTGTTCACGGTACTTGTGTGTGTGAGACAGCTGCACATTTGTAATACCAATCACTGCATACCTACCTGTTCAGTGCAACTACCTATGTGAGCGCATGCAGTGTTATATACCACCAGTCACTGCACCTGTTCACGGCACCTGTGTGTGTGACAGCTGCACATTTGTAATACCAATCACTGCATACCTACCTGTTCAGTGCACCTACCCATGTAAGCGCACGCAGTGTTATATACCACCAGTCACTGCGCCTGTTCACGGTACCTGTGTGTGTGACAGCTGCACATTTGTAATACCAATCACTGAATACCTTTCACTGCATCTGTGACTGCTCATTGTATTATACCTGGCAGTCAGTGCATACCTTTCACTTGAATGGATGGCAGACTTGCCCTCCATAACAGATTCTCGTTAAAGGATTTAAAGTTGATTCATCTCATATACAACAGGGCCTCGAAAGTCCTCCTGTATTGTTATTTTTCATCACTACCTCCCTGAGTCAGGACTTGCATGCCATGCCTGCTGCCTTCCTTGGATGTGTGGTGGTAGCCATTCCAGCTCCTTTGCCCACAGCGTGCCTGCTGCCTTCCTTGGATGTGTTGTCAGGCTCCCACTCTGGACCGGAATCGAACCCTGATTCCCCGGCCATTATCCGTGGTCACCATGGTACTGAGAAAGTAATATGTAAACTTGTTTATCAGTCACACAGTTGAATGAATGGCAGACTTGCCCTTGATAACAGATTCTCGTTAAAAGGCAAATGGTGTAATCTCTGGCACACCAGTAGGGTCAAGGGTCCATCTGACCACAGATGCCTGGTCTGCAAAGCACGGTCAGGGAAGGTACATTACTTATACAGCACAATGGGCCCTTCCTTGGATGTGTGGTGGTAGCCGTTTCTCAGGCTCCCACTCCGGACCGTGGTCACCATGGTACTGAGAAAGTTTCACACAGTTGAATGAATGGCAGATTTTCCCTCCATAACAGATTCTCATTAAAGGTACTGAACAGCCAGCAGAAAAAGTAATTTAAAAAAATAGATGTAAGCTTTAACAATGGTAGAGAAAGAACCATCGAAAGTTGATAAGGCAGTCAGACATTACCTGATATTACTGAGGAAGAGCAATCTCGCCATGGTGCGCACCAGTCCAGCACGGCCGTCACTACACAAACAGCTTTTTGCGGTGTGTTACACAGTGAGTTTGGTCTGTCAGTGTGAACCAGTACACTAATTACACTCCCTGATTGATGTATACACATGCAAGATGTTTTAAAGCACTTTAGGCCTCCAATTTAGCATACAATGTGATTTCTGCCCTTAAAACGCTGCTGTGCGTCAAATCCAGATTTTTCCCTGGGACTTTTGGTGTCTATCCCACTCCGCCATGCAAAAAGTCAGATGTTAGACCCCTTGAAACATCTTTTCCATCACTTTTGTGGCCAGCATAAATGTTTCTAGTTTTCAAAGTTCGCTTCCCCATTGAAGTCTATTGCGGTTCGAAAAGTTTGCACGAACCGAACTTTTCGAGGAAGTTCGCGTTCGAGGTTCACGAACCGAAAATCGGAGGTTCAAGCCATCTCTAGATCCTTAACAGCTTCAAACTAGACTCCTCCAGAGAGGGTACTCTAAAAAAAGTCTCAAAAAAGCATACAACAGAACTTTGGTCCAGGATAGGAAAACACTGTTGTATGGAAATAAAGGAAAAAAGAAACAAACTAGGGGAGTAGAGAATGGGGACTTTTCCCTATCTATGGTCACTACCTACTGTGGGGAACACCAAATTATAAGACAGGCCCTTAAGAAATTCTGGCCAGTATTAAAACAGGATAAAACTCTGTGTAAAGCAGTACCCAAATATCCCCGACTTGTGTTCAGGAGATCCAAAACTATAGGTACTCAAATTACCAACAGTCATTATCTAGGCAGTCAACGGGGAGATACCTGTAAAGTTAGAGGTACATATGGTTGTGGGGGGTGCCCATATTGTCAATATATCTATAGAGGCCACAGCATAGATCTGAAAGCCAGAGACACAACGATTAAATTGAGACACTATGCGAATTGTGGCACCACAGCTGTGATATATATAGCTGTATGTAAATGCAATGCTTTCTATATTGGGAAGACTAAAAGATAATTTAGGGAAAGGATGTACGAGCACCTTTATGATACTGGTAAAAAAGGTGAAAAATCGGCAATTGCTAAACATCTGATAGAAGCTCATGGTGGAAATAAAAAATATATCAAATTTGCAGTTCTAGATAGAGTACACCCTAACATTAGAGGAGGAAATATAGACAAAAAGCTGTATCAAATAGAAGCGAGATGGATATGGAAGTTTGTGGCTATAGAACATCCTGGCCTTAATGACTTTGTGTCATACAAAATGTTCTTATAAAATATAGGGATTATTGTTGCAATATAGTATTATACAATGTGATCTGCTCATCATGTACGGTATATGTGAGTCACGGGGACAGGCTCTAGGTGTGTATATATATTTTATAGTGGGATCCATTTTATTGGGGTTTTCATATTTGGACCTTATTTTAGGCTACATAGTTCCTATTGATTATCTAAGGTTTTTTTTTTAAATTATAGATATATATTTAGACCCCATGCACTTGTTATGTGTTGTATTAAACACTTTTCACATTTTCTATAGCACCTAGTTTTTACTTATGGGTGTCTTCTCCCTATGAACCAGCAGATGGCGTTATGTGGGCCTTTGAGTTAGGCCTTTTATGTATACATACTCCATTGCGGAGAGAGGATGAGTCATCTTCTATGCGCATGACAGTTTTACACGCCATGTGCGTAATTGCGTAGGTGCATGCGTATTGGCCATGACACGCTGGATCATACTTCCTGTTTGGGAGGTATCTGTTTCCGTCTGCGTTCCATCTAGCTTAGCGTGCGGGCCATAGCGGCATGCCTTGGTTGACCTCCGCCTGCACTACCTTACGTTCTTTCTGATTGGACACTTTCTTCTTTTATACGATCACGAGGGTGCACTGGCGGTATCTTGTATTCCCCACGGATGCGTCCGTGCGTTCGGGCTTTATTCAGGGGAGCTGACTTACTGATCCTCACAGGTATTTATAATATTGGATGATAGGATCACTGCATGGGAGAACTGGGCACTTTCTGTTTGTTTATTACTGCACGTATTCATATGCATATGCATTTATATATACATATTTGGTGATGGGGACTGATTGTTATTCACTGGTTTAGTGCTCTTGGACCATGTGTGAGATATGATGGTATGTGGACTGTCCCCATTAATGGTATTTTGGGGTTCAGTCCTACGTGGGGCTGACACACACTTGTCCAGAGGACATCTTTTCACTGTGTAAATCCACATGGTCTTTAGGTTTCCAATATGTGGTATTGGGTTGTTCACTATATGTATGGGGGTCACTTATATCTGGCTCTTCTATCTATATGATACTGTGCTGTGTATGGGATATATCCCCCCCCCCTTTTTTTATCACTTTAGTGCTTTATATGGCACAAGGGCTTTGTTATTTTATACATATATACCCACTTGAGACCTTATATAAATCTACGATTTCTACAGATTGCGATTTTACTTTACCTATGAATCAACTATTGGTAAGATACATTTCGTTTTTTTATGCCTGTATCCTGATTCACACATATGACCATGGCTGGTATGTATATGATTATACAATTGATATTATATGTGTATTTTTTAACAGATACATGTAAATATTGGGTGCCTCTGAGGAAGCGGTCTTTGGCCGTGAAACACGTGTCAGGCAGTCCCTTGTTTTTGATGTGGAGCTCTGTATATGGTTCTGGTGATATCTGTCCGCAATCTGGAAGAAAATTTTGAACACTGAGGAATAAACGTTGATTGTTCATTTAAAACCCCGTTTATATTGTATGTGTATTGAACATCTCTAGATCCTGCATGCCAGTTGTAATTACTGGACGAGCCTGACTCATCCTTGCCGATTCTAGCTATTTTGTTAAGGATGAGTCAGGCTTGTCCTTAATGCTACGGAGACAAGCATGCATTTTCAAATGCTGCACACTCCTTACAAGCAATATCAGCTAGGTTGTGCTTTACACAACTATTTGCCAGTGTGTATCTACAGCTCACTAATATTATAAGATGCAAAAAGTTGAATGTTTGGATGTTTTGTTACTCAATCACGCAACAATGGCAGAACTGATTTGAAGGAAATTTGGCACACACATAGTACATTACCTGTAATAACATATTGGATACTTTTTATCCTCATAACCAAAAAGTGGGTAAAGACTTGGGTTCAAATTCAGAAAAGGGGGCAGAGCCACAAACAGCCAATCAGATTTGTTTCATTTCAATGCAAATTATTGATGCCAAAGACGGCAAAGCTCACAAACTAGGTAATTGAGTAATTGTGTGTTAGGGTTAGAAAAAGTGAGCAGAGCCAACACCAGCCAAATACATAGCTAGTTTATAATAAAGCTGTAGACAAACAAAAAAGTTGTTGCAAAATCCTCATGCAGCCTGTTCTGGGTCTGGCTCCGATAATCTTGCGGTTATCACTGCTTCAGGACCATGGAAAGATGTATGCGTTTTCTAAACTTGATTTCATGTTAATCCAGTTAATCCTGGTAATTTTAATTTACATTTTTTTATTACAGTCAAAGTATTATTGGTGGTGGTGAGATACTTTCTCTTTCTCTTCCTGAAAGAGTTAAACATCAGGTATGTAAGTGGCAGTTCCTGTCTAAGTCAGGACTAGATCAGACTACAGTGTGACCCTCACTGATAAGAAATTAAAACTATTAAAACACTTTTCTTGCAGAAAATGGCATCTGAGAGCAGGAAAGCGATTAAAAGGGTCAATAGTTCATAGATATTAGCTCTGGCATACTTAAATGAATGTGTCATTGAGCAAAAACAAAAACAGTAAAAACTTAAAAAGTAGATTTAAATATAAACTAAAACTGTATCTTAAAAAGTCATTTTTAGGAGAAGGAGGATAGATACAATTGTTTATTTCATTAGTTTATTTTCACCTCAGGTGTCCTTTAACACAGTAGGATTAGCCATACTATGCCAGGGAAAATAACACATATATAAGTAGATACATACTTGATCTACTTACTCAACACATGTATTGTACTGTCCACGTTTTGATTTCAGTGAATTTTATATAGTAAATGAAGATAATTCTGTTCCTGGTGGGAACCGTGTCTTTTGCACACAGTTTAGGCTAAATCCTGATGTCATTTCTGCCCTTTACTTTTTTTTTCGTTTCTCCTCCAATCGCTGAGTCACCTCAGCCTTGCTTGTAAACACAAGTGAGCAGGGGATCATGTTTCAGATAGGCAGCTAGGCAGGGAAATAAATGGAAGAGGAGGAATATATTATAGATAAAAAGAACCCCCAGCATGCAATTGTTTGGCACTGACTACTAAAGGGCCAGTGCTCCTAAAGTATGTGATAACTCGAAACCATAACAGCAGAAAAAGCTTTCAATGTTTTGAATACAGGATTAGCATCTTTATCACTTAATACACTTAGACCAGTTGCTGTTGAAATTTGATTTTTATGGTGACAATCCCGCTTTAAAGAGGCACTGTAGTGACAAATAGTAAAATGCTGTTAATTATTCAGGTTACCCACTTGTATAGTAAATTTCCTAGTTCCATCAATACTTCTTTTATCTAGACATTGTTGTATATTGGTATGTAACCCCGTCCCCCCAGTGATGCTTAGCCTAGGCTGTTTAGCTATGTGGAACCCACAGAGCATTCTTGGAGACCAAGTATTATTTTCACTGGCTTTGGAATTCTCAGAAACAAAAATTCCGCAGAGCTGCTGACAGGACTAAAGATGTCGCCACCTGTGATAAATTTCAGAATGGAAATCGGGGGAAGGAAAATTTTACAATGGTGAAACACTGTCTAAGCTGACATTATTTTCACTACAGTTCCTCTTTAAAGGGAACCCGAGATGAGAGGGATAAGGAGGCTGCCCTATGTATTTCCTTGTAAACAATGCCAGTTGCCTGGCAGCCCTGTTCATCTTCTGGCATATGTAGTGCCTGAGTCAAAACCCTGGAAAAAGCATATGGCTAATCCAGTAAAACCTGAGTCAGCTGCGTCACAGAACCTGATCTGCTGCATGCTTGTGCAGGGTCCATGACTAAAAGTATTAAAGACACTGGATCAAGAGCACTGCCAGGTAACTGGTATTATTTAAAAGGAAATACATATGGCAGCCTCCAGATCCCATTCCCTTTAAATCCCCCTGCTGTCTAGATAGGTATGCATTTCACTGCTTAATTGGGAATTTGTGACTTTAGTTTCTGTATTTTAAAGAAAATGTGTCAATGCCTTAATAATACATGAAATAAAATTTCAAATCAAGTAAAAAGAAATATAATTTCACTTAGGGCTAATTTCAAACATAAATACCATTGTTCAAAATGTTCACTCTTTAACATCCTTTAAGATCAACAGAGATTAAACATGACAAAGGTTGAACCTGACGGACTCCTTTCAACCTCACAAACTATGTAACTAACTCCAGATGCACTTGACTTCAAAAGCCTGCACTTGTTAATCAGGGCACTTCTACCCTGTCTGTAAGACGCCTACAAGTTAACAAGATTGTGAACTTCTTGAAACAAGATCTCCCTTTTAATAACTTGTGACATTCTCAGAAACTGCTCCTAACTAAAGTATGTGTTACGGCATATTTTGATGTTCCTATAGCAGTGTATACGATGGCGAGTGATGTAAACGAAACATACATACAATAAGCAAGCACCAGGGGCTACACATGAAGAGAAGGTTGGATGAACAGAGCTGGAACCCAAGCAGAAAGGATCGCTGTGTTTGTGCATGATGAAGCCACAGTGTCTTTGACACGCAGATTCTGTACCGTGCCATTTCATGTGAGGGAGATTAGGCGCTTTGACTAAATTACCCCTCCGATCTCAGCTCTTTTCCCTTCCAGCGCTTTTAGCATATTTTCCACTGCGTTAGCCAATCTAGACTTTAGTTACAGTTACTTAAAACTCACAATCCCGTGTTGTCTTGTTGTGTTTTGTTAGCAGGAGTGGGAGAAGGGGGGGGGGGTGAACTGTATGGTTTGAGTAGTATTGGAGCTGAAATGAACATCCTCTTTACACTCAAACTGTCTCAGAAGCCAGTAGAATAATTATTAACCCCATCATGCCAGCATGGCAACTTTTACAAAACTAACATAAAAAACATATATACTCTGCAGTAATGGCGAAGACTATTTTTTCCAAAAAAAAGGATAAGCAGAGCAATCAAAATGAATCAGTTTTATATGTTTACTAAGATTCTACTAAGTGCTCCAGTTACTTGCAGGCTCTGAAAATGGAACCTTTTGTATACTAGATTGCCATTTTGATTTAAGAGGTGGGATTACTGGCCTGATGCTGCTTTCTAATCTTATCTTGTGAGTTACAGCTCCTGGTATGGTTATGTCATCTTGAGCATTCTGTAGCTGCATAGTAGTACTGCACAGGCGCAGAGCGCTCCCGGCTATGGGAGCAAGACAGGGTAGCACGTCTGGGTGGATCTGCGCCGACTGGCCCCGACTGTAGGATTTTTCAGGGCCAGTTGCTTGTGGACAGAGAGTGCGAAGAGGATACTGTGGGAGTGATCAGGCCAAAGGTGGCTGGAAGAAGCCCCAGGTATTTAAATTTTATGGCGAGGGCCCCATCTCAGGTATACTTTAACACACAGACACAATGATCAAGTTTGCGAGCTTTCAGGTTCCTCGGCATCAATCATTTACATTTTTCCATTGAAATGAAACAAATATGATTGGCTGTTTGTGGCTCTGCCTCCTTTTATGGATGTAAATCCCAGTCACCCAATGACCAACTGTACCAGGTTTGAGGTCTCTGCTATTAACAGTGTAAGAATGGCAACAATTTAAATATTTCCCTTGAAAATCAATAAGCGAATTTTGATTGGCTGTTGTAGGCTCCACCCACTTTACTGAATATTAATCCCAGCTACCCAATGAACACTTGTGCAAAGTTTAAGAACCCTACCATTAAAAGTGTAAAAATGGCTGCAGTTTACATTTTGCCAGTAAATAAGTTATTTTTAGGCTCCACCTACTTTTTGTAACATTGACACACAATCAATCAGTGACCAAATTTGTGAGCTTTCAGGTTCCTGGCATCAAAAATGTGTAAATGTAAGCAGTCAATGCAGCAAAGAATTCTTATTGGCTGTTTGTGGCTCCACCACCTTTTGAATTTGAACCCCAGTCACCAAATTTGATTCCAGAGGTTTGAGACCTCTGGCATTAACAGTGTAAGAATGGCAGCAGTTTAAATATTCCCCTTGAAAATTGAATAAGTAATTTTTAATTGGCTGTTGTAGGCTGCACCCACTTTCCTGAAAATGAATCTCAGTCACCCAGTGACCAAGTGTGACAAGTTTGAAAACCCTGCAATTAACAGACTAAGAATGGCTGCATGTTACAAATTGCTGAAATTTGGCTGTTTTATGCTCCGCCCACTTTCCCAGAATATTTGACCTCGGTCACCTAGTGATCAATTGTACCAAGTTTGGGGACTGTGGCTTTTTGCTGTGAGAATGACAGTCTTTTACATTTTTTCTATTGACATGAATTAGTGAAGTATAGATGTTTGTGGTTCCGCCCAGGTGTGCAGGGGTAATGCTAGACCCCCAGAATATATCTTCCCAGGTAGTAAGGGATCTGTATACCAAGTTTCATTAAAATCGGTCAAGTCATTTTCGAGTGATCGCGGCACACACACACACACACATCCAATTTTATACATGAAGATACCCATCTACCCCCCACTGACTTTCTGCCTTCTGGTAGGGTGAATGTATCATTCTCCTTGTGATTCAATCTCATCCTTCATTGCATTTAAAGAAATATGTGACTGGGGTGATTCCATGGCTTCTCTGAAGGTCTAAGGTACATCACGTGCTCTGTAGCAGCAGACAATATTCATCAGTACCTGATCACCACGATCGGATTCTAGTACATAATCATTCAAATACTGAGGAGTCCATTTCTATTTCTTGCGGGATATTTTGTACTATGACCATCATCTTTGCCCTCTGTAATCTAGGCTAGACAAGCTAGCTTAAGAGGATCTGTAAAAAACAAAACAAAAAACCCTGGAATATACTTAGCTTAAGAGGGGAAAGCCTCTGGATACTAATGAGGCTTCTTCACCCTCCAGGTCCAGTGCTGGCAGCCCCCTCTGAACACTGTAAATATTTACCTACTGCGATTCAGCGCAGGTGCAGTTGCCGCTTTCCAATTGTAAATATCCTATCCTGATCAAGTCCCCTCTAATGCACAGGTGCAGGCTCAAGGGAAAACCGCTACTGTGCCTGTGCTGGAGCCAGGGAAGGTAAATATTGCAGGCGCTACTGCGTCTGCACCACAGCCAGCAGGCTTGTCGGCTGTATTTGGGGGCTACCAGCACTGGATCCCGGAGGCTTTGGAGGATGGGGAAAGTCTCATTAGGATTCAGAGACTCCCCCCTTCCGGGGTAAGTACCCCACGTGGGGGTGTTAATTGCAGAGTCTTTTTAAAGCATCAGTTTTGAGTCAGAGCTGCTTTCATTACGGCATATGTCCATAACTCTTATGGTAGTTTAGGCCCGGTTCACATTAGCGTTCCCTGTCCAGATTCGCCGGGCCGGATCCGGACCGATTACTGTACAAACGGAACGTACGTTCCGCATAGCAATAAAGGCTATGCGGACGTTCACACGTGTCCATTCCGTACAGTACGGAGCCGGACCGGATCCGGACTCCGGACACTTTTCCAACATGCGCTATTTTTTGGGTCCGGATCTCCGGCCCACGCACATCGACCGGAGCTGGACCTGAGCCTGACAGCGCCATCCGGAACACAGAAACCAATGGGAAACGGAAGGCACAGAACACACTGCCTACAAACACCTGACGTTCTATCCCACTTCCTATGCGTATCCAAGCGGCCATTTCGGATGGGGACACATGGGCCAAGCATGTCTGGAGTGGAGCAGCAGTGACAGATGTGCTGGAGCTGTTTGGCAAAATATCAGAGGTGGAGGTGAGGCCTACAGCGGAGGAACCTGATTCTACAGGTGCACCAGGTGCACCTTCTGCTGACCCCAACATTTTTTTATTTAAATTTCACTATTTTTTGCCCACGGATCTGGATGGCAGCCTGATGCATGCCTGATGCAAACGGACCGGATCCGGATTGGATCCGGATCGGAACCGTACGATTCCGATCCGGATCAGGTCCTGATCCGATCAGGATCCGATCAGGATCCGGTCCGTTTGCATGGCAAAACGCAACTGTGAACGGGGCCTAACTCTCTATCAGCATGCATTTTGCCATTTCAGTTAGTGTTCTCCAGTTTTTTTCAGCAGTTCCATCTTGATGAGGTAAGTAAGGTGCTAAATGTCTTATGCTTCTCTTTCTGAATAGTGACTGGTAATCATTTGATGTAAATTCAGAACTGTCACCCGCCCACTAGTGGCCAGACCGACAAATGCCTTCCAATCTATCTCAGCACACAGACTAGTGTTGGGCGAACACCTGGATGTTCGGGTTCGGGCCGAACAGGCCGAACATGGGCCAGATGTTCGGCATGTTCGGCCCGAACGCCGAACTCAATGGAAGTCAATGGGACCCCCGAACATGCCCATTTTGGGGGCCCTATGGGGTCGCAGGCATAAGGGGGGAGCATGCCCCGATCGCGGGGGGGGGGGGGGGGTCGGAAATTCCCCCCACCCCCTCCGCTAGCGCTCCCCCCTCTGCCCGCTTCCCCATAAAAAAAGTTTAAGGCAAGTTAAATAGTACTTGATGGCTGGCCTGGCACTGGCAGTGGAGTGAGGAGGAGGAGGAGTCCGAGTAGCAGAGTGACGCGTTGAGGCCGGGCAGTGGGCGGTTCAGCGGTAGTACCCTTGTGGTACTTCCGCCCTTTCTCTGACCTCACGTCCTCTACGTGATGACGCATACGAGGGTACGCATGACGCGTACCCTCGTATGCAGAGGACGTGAGGTCAGAGAAAGGGCGGAAGTACCACAAGGGTACTACCGCTGAACCGCCCGCTGCCCGGCCTCAACACGTCACTCTGCTACTCGGACTCCTCCTCACTCCACTGCCAGTGCCAGGCCAGCCACCAAGTACTATTTAACTTGCCTTTAAACTTTTTTTATGGGGAAGAGGGCAGAGGGGGGAGCGCTAGCGGAGGGGGTGGGGGGAATTTCCGACCCCCCCCCGGCGATCGGGGCATGCTCCCCCCTTATGCCTGCGACCACATAGGGGGGCCGTATTGCGGCATGTTCGGGCGAACAGGGCCCTGTTCGGCCGAACAGGGGCCCTGTTCGGCCCTGTTCGGCGGCCATTCAGTAGTTCGGGGCGAACCCGAACTTAAAAGGCCGAACACCATCAGGTGTTCGGCCGAACTCGAACATCACCCGAACAGGGTGATGTTCTGCAGAACCCGAACAGTGGCAAACACTGTTCGCCCAACACTAACACAGACCATTCAAACTAGTGGATGAAATCAGTGTGTTTAAACCACAGGAATTGGGCAGCAGACAGGCTAGAAGGAAGCGTACGAGAAACAGAGTACAGAAACATAAACTACACACTATTTCAGGTATCTGCTACCACCTCTGTACAGGACAGAGGACCTATTCTGATCCATTCTAAAACCTGGGATTAAAAGTGGTTAGAACATACTGCTATAGCTATCAATACAATACTTCAGGCTAGGAATTTGGGTGGTATCTTATTTTCGGCTGGAAATTTGAGTCCAAAATATATGACATTTTCCTATGGCTGACCCTGTGCACACCAATAATAATAACAAATTTACAATCCTCCGAAAATATCGGTCTAATTAATTCTATGCATGGATATTGTAGGATTGTAACAGCCGGTGGGGATACCGCCGCAGCGGAGAGCAGCATGGACGCTGTCTCCACGTGTCAGGTGGCGGCGGTCCCCGCCTCGCTGTTACACACAGGTCCTTCGGCTGCAAACAGGGCACGCATTGCGCGTGCGCGCGCCCGGCGGCAGGACCTTTATGCAGCTAGACGGGGAGTCAACTGACTTGCCGGTCAGCTGACTCCAACTAGCTGTTGGATTGGCTGGGTGGCGCTGCAGATGCGCTCCCAGCATATAAGGAGCTAGACAGCAGTTGCTCCTGGTCTGCTGTCGTGAATACATTTGTGTTAACGCTCAGACCTTAGTCCAGATCCTAAGTGTTGATACCAAGGACGTCACACCTTAGTTTAGGATTGTATTGTATATTTACCTGTGTTTTTGACTCTGGCTATCCCTGACTACTCTCTACTCTAATCGATCTTGTACCTCTGCCTATCTGATTCAAGTTGCTGACCCTGCCTGTTTAACCGACTCTGAATCAGCCTTCCGTTCCTGTACTGCTGCCGTCTCTCTGTTGCCGAACCTCTGCTTGTCTGACCTTTCTCCCTCCAGTGGAACGTCTCCCACTGGTGGGCTATCTCTGAGGCTTGCCTCTCTGAGACGCTTGCCCTAGCAGATTGTTACTGCTAGAGGCTGAGACTCCTCTTCCAGCCTTTTAGAGGATCTCACATACAGGGTTCCCATTCAGAGGTAACCACACCTCTGAGGAATCGCTGTGTGGTGGACAATTCCACGATCTTGTGTTTTGACGTTGTCATTATTGTTATCACTGTTTTGGTGTCCAGAGATTAGTCATACTTGTATTATTGGTGATTCTGCAGATCATCAATAATCAGGTACATATCTATATTGTTGATGATACTGCAGATCACCAATAGTCAGATTATCTCTGTGTGTTGACACCGATCGTTACAAGGATGTTCTGGTACTGAGAAGTTGAATAACTAGGTTGCTGGGTATGTCAGCAGGATAGATGAACTATGAGGAGACTCAGTGGATCCTGACCTAATAGCCTGATAATTTTCATACCTATTATAATTATGGTTTCCCTTTAAAAAAGGCAAAAATCATACAACACAT
The DNA here is from genome assembly GCF_040937935.1 of Hyperolius riggenbachi. Classification (NCBI taxonomy): domain Eukaryota; kingdom Metazoa; phylum Chordata; class Amphibia; order Anura; family Hyperoliidae; genus Hyperolius; species Hyperolius riggenbachi. The sequence goes on from NC_090646.1 coordinate 466,896,367, forward strand.
TAATTTGGGATATAATTAAAGTGGCTCCAGTAAGCCTACTCCCTGTTGGGTTAAAGCTGCTCTTGGGCTTCCTTTGCACTGAAAGGGAACCATTTGGTTCTGGCTTCTAGCAGAGAGTCATGCTGGATCCACACCGTACAATTTTTTTGCCCGAATTACATGCCTGATCGATTATGTCCAGAATGTCCGTTTCATTGGAAATCGGTCATAAAATTGCTCATAACATCGATCGATCCTTAGATCGGACATGCTGGAAATAATCGATCGGGCATGTAAATCGGCCGAAAAAATTGTATGGTGTGGATCCAGCATCACACCTAACTGCCAAGGGAAAGATCCCTTTTGTTCCCTTAATTAAAGACAAACACTGGCGTTCCAGGACAACAGCTGTAATCACATGAATAGGATCTCTTATCTGCTGGGCCCCAGAGAATTGCCTGAGCAGTTCCTAGACATGCAATCGAAGAAATACAATCAGAAAACCAATTGATTGTGTTTCTTCCCGAATCGATTGTGTTTCCTCATGGTTTGTCCGTGACAAGTACTATAGTCTGACCTTATTCTCTTCATGGTCCCATAGGGGGCAGTGTCAGTGATACAGTCCTCTGTATCATCATAATTACAATGACCAAGAATTTCATGCCATATTTGAATATCATAGCAACCATAACAACTGTTGTCACTTCCCTTGTAGGCGTATGAATGTAATTGCCGCCGCTGTGGATATGTGTGTATGTAATTTTTACCTAATTGCAAATATCCGGCAATTTAAACAGCAAGTTGATATCCTGGCTAAGTATACTTCACAAATACGTGGGCTAGTAACGTGGTCTTGTGACTCCTCTATCTGTTCATTAGGTGTAGCTCCTTGCCTGGAAGTAGAAGCTGGTACTTTCTTAAAGTGTTCCTCATTTTAATGTCCATTTATCTATACAAACAGAATCATATTATTAAGTTTACATTTCCATATTTTATTGAGTATCTGTAGAGAAGCAAAAAGATCCCTTGCTGGTTCAACCATTTGGGCAGACCGGCTCAGTAGTGACCTGCTTACCTCTTCCTGATAACCCCAGCAGTGGGTAAGATCAATAGACTAGATGTTTTGCTTCTCACCACATTGCTTACATTTGAGGAATGTACAAGTTTTGCTTGGATTGATTTTTCAAACACTTACATTTATTTTATATTGTATGTTCAACACTGTTGTAAATCTGACAAAGGCTGAGATTTTGGTGGCTGAATAACTTTATGATTTTTTATATTTTACTTGGCTTCTTTGTTACATGTCCAGTGCAAATATTCTTCTAGAGAGTAGAGATGGGCCAACTATTTGCCTCACAATTTTTTTTGTGGTGAACAAGGAGTGTTCACGTTCACCCCCTCAAGTGAATAAATGGTGTGTTCGATCCACCCCCATCATCAATGAGCTAAACTTTGACCCCTAACCTCACAGACAGTCAGCAGGAACATGGCAGCCAATCAGCTATCTCACCCACCTGCCCCCCCCCCCCCCGTTAGAAAGCCAGCACAGAAGCCATTTTGCTGTCTGTGTGTGGCTTCTGTGCTAGACAGATCAGGGGCAGTGTGTTGTGACAGGGAGAGAGTTAGGTAGGCCTGTGTTCTGTGTCCTCGGTGCAGATGCTTGCTGCTACCACATTGTCCTGAACAGCTAAGCCCTACTTAGGGCTGATACATTGGGTTTTTTCTGCTACTGTATTGCTCTTCAGTGGCCAGTGCACAAGTTAGTTGTTGGAGACAGGTCTGCTGGTCCTAGAAGTGCACCTACCATTATCTAACTTCACACCACTACTGGCATGTAGTATCCCTGGCCCCTGTGTAAAACCTCAGTGCTGTAGGAGACAGGTCTGCTGGTCCTAGTAGTGCACCGAGCATAACCCACCTTTACACCACTACTGCCATCAAGTATCCACTGGCCCCTGTGTAAAACCTCAGTGCTGTAGGAGACAGGTCTTCTGGTTCTAGTAGTGCACCAACCATTGTCAAGAACCGGCCCGTGGCACGCCTGCGTATACGGTTCCCGACTGCGGGTTTGACCAGATCAAGCGGGGAGCAGCCTTATTCAAGCCAAAAACAAGGCTGTGACCACTCAAACGCTTCTTACTGCCACCACTAGCTGTTGCTAGACACATCCACTCAGCTGTCGAGTGCTCAGTGCGCAATCCACGTTTTCGTATTCGAGTCAGCTTTGCGCTTTAGGCCGAATACGGGAACGCCACACACACCCACACACAGTACAGTTGTACAGTAACACGGCACAATCAGGCACTGACTTGTAATGCAAGTTACACTGTCGTGCAGCAAAACCACTAACAGTCGTTCCAAACGATACTGTTAGCCACTCTGCTGTCGAGTGCAAAAGTGCCCCATACACACAATGCAATTACAATCTCATACGGTAGTGTTGCTCAAACGTACAATCAGGCATGGACTTATACACAGTTACACTTCAGTCTCTTCTAGGCTATGAGCGTTAGTTTAGTACAGCAGAAGTCAAACTTATTAAATAACGATTTAATATTCCAGGAAAAAAGTGGAACAATGCAGAAAATAATATAAACAGAAGATGTACAAAAAAACAGAGTAAAAAGTTACAAAATAAAAGTTACAACGATACACACAAGGATATTTGCATAAAAATAAAAACAGGATATAACGTTACCGCGTAGGTTAGAACGTGGTTGGTGGGAGAACGCCATTCCGATTCGCTCGGGATCCCTCTAGCTATGCGCTACCTCCAAGAGAAGATCATTTGTGACTGTCCAAGGCTGATTCTTATAGTCCCAAGTGTTGCCCCGGGCAAAAGATGTTTCATCCCACAATCTAACGCAATTTCCCCGTTTGTGACATCACGGGCTGCCGAGCCCCTTGTCACATCTGGACTAGCTGTGACATGCGAATTTCGAGGCTTTTCCTGTCCACTTTGAACTTGGCAGACTCTTACCTTAATACAAAAGATTAAAGCAATACACCACATTTGCAGGATGCCAGACAAAAGAGAACCTAATTACCTGTTCCTGGCTATCCAGAGGAACTGTATGCTATTGTCCAAGCTCCCAGTTTCCAGAGGAATTCAATGCAAATGTAGGTCTATTGACACACACACACACAATCAAATTACCAGTTTCCATGAAGCTAGCTGCCAATACCTTTAAAGCCAGACTGGCTGACATACCCATGTGACACTGCCAGAAAAATTAAAAATACGCTTCTGTGCGATACCATACGGTGGCGATATTCTGCATATTACCGTACATATCATCCTCACCCCAATATATCATCACAACCATAACCCACCTTCACACCACTACTGCCATCTAGTATCCACTGGCCTCTGTGTAAAAACTCAGTGCTGTAGGAGACTGGTCTGCTGGTCCTAGTAGTGCACTGACCATAACCCAGTAATCCTTCACACCACTATTGGCATCTAGTATCCACTACTGGCCCCTGTATAAGACCTCAGTGCTGTTGGAGATAGGTCTGCTCTGCTGGTCCTAGTAGTACTTGTCAGTATATGCAGGAACCAAGTCCGATGAAGGCTTAGTATTAGTCGAAAGCTTACTTTTTATCTCCAAGTTAGCCAATAAATGGTATCATCCTAAATTTAAAACTTTTTGCTTTTACCGATGGCTAACACAGTAAAACACTCTACTGTTTCTTCTACCTTATGCAGTGATGTATGAAAACAGAAAATGGTACTGATACAAAGGTACTGTATGTATGAAATGCATACAGACTTGGATACATAAAAGTAAAGCATTCAGCATAATCACTACGGTTATTCACTTTCAGTTTTGCACATCAGACTTATGTTCAGAGCCTGTGTGCGCTTAGATGCCTGGCAGGCAGCAGAGCTAGTATATTGCCTACATGCCCAGTTGACCTTTGCCCCCACCCATAACTGCAAGTGAACATAAAATGTGTTGACCCTCGAGCAGGCTGTCCCAGCACCTGTATTGCCCAAGAAGGAAAAGGTATAAAGTATCATGCCCAGCGACAAAAACAAAAATATGCATGTAATTGTCGAATTTTTGCCTTAGAGGAGCTTAGGCACACACACAAAAAAAGCTGTTTAATATGTTCAACTCAGTTATTTCGATGTTTAGTGTTGAAAGATAATTAACACCTTTAGTGACATAAAGAATTTCAAAGAAAAGCTTTGCTGGACTCCAAGGGAACAGAATAATCCATTGTTCTTAAAAATGTTTAAGATTGCCAGAGAAGGTGTTACAAGATCAAACTATGTTCCTTCATTACAACTGAAATATATGTTGCTAAATTAGACTGCGCCTTTAATCTTTCCTAAAGGAAATGCCATGGCTTTGGGTGAATTGGTGAAATACCATTTTCCCCTCTCTCCTTCTACTACACTCTTCTAAATGTGCCTTCAGGGTAGAACCTCGTTAAAATCTTTTGCAACCGAAGCATTCCCCATAAAAACATATCACTCAATTTATCCCCTACTTGGCCAGCGATTGGCTGCTTTGAAATTCCTTGCCCTGCACCATGTAAGCTCTGAGTGATAGGTCCTAAACAAGCCTTTTATTTTGGAGCACTCAGCAAGCAGTGAAAGGAGAGAGACTGACATGAGATCTTTTTTTTTTCTTTCTTCGGGACAAGTACAATGATACATCTTTCCCTAGGCACTCAGCTTGGA